>NC_066362.1:127848256-128156922 GCF_013377495.2 Cygnus atratus | reverse complement strand
TGGTTTCAGAGCCCTGCTAGCAAGAAAGTTGCATCAGGATCTCCATCACATGGCACTGGGTGGAAACGAAGGATCTCAGGGGATCTGCCCTTTGCTGTTGCTGGATTCCCATAGCTCATTTTTATTTCAAAGTGGAGTTTCTGGTGACTGGAGCAGCCCAAGGGACTTTAGAGGAAGCCAAATAAAACTAGGTGAATGAGCAGTGGAAGTAATGATTTTACAGCAGCAACAAATGATTTCAAGCAGGAATAAAAGCAAGAAAACTGGAAGATATGCTTTGAGGCACAGTAAGAGGCTATGAATGGTAAACGTCGTTTTGGACAGCTCACTGGAAAACTGTGCAAAGGCAGGTTAAAAAAAAAAAAAGTGTTGGATGAAAAACTAGCCTGGCTCTCAGCCCAGGGCCTGAGAGTGGCTAGAAGACTGGTAAAATGTCAAGAAAAATAGCACTGATAGATCGTTTTACAGCTTTAAATGTACAGGTGTGTCTATGGCTATAAGCCTATGCCCTCCATGGCCTTTAAAAATGTACATCCATTATCCCACAGTTTCACCCATCCACCTTTTGTACTTGTTATTATGGTCCTTTATTTGCTTTTGATTCGATTGTGAGAGCTCAAGTGAAAAGCTCTGATTGAGTTGGAAGTCTGATTGAGTTTTACTCTGGCTGAGACATCAGGCACCTTTTCAGGAAGTCTTGTAGTCACTTCAGAAAGAAATGGTTGTTTTTATGTATTTGAAGGACACGGCCTGTAGTTCATTTGAATTCAAAATCTCTCCTACCTTTTGGACACCTTAACTCCTTCCACTGAGTCTACATACTTTAAAAAGCATTCAGTTTGGCACTGCTCTAGAGACACAAAGCTGTGCACACCACAAGTTAAGGTAAAGAACATGTCTAAATAGCAAGGTCAGGTCAAACAGAGAAAATAGAAAAGATCATAAAATCTGTAAAACTAAGTGTAAAACTGTAAATTAGGCAAGCCAAAAAAGAGTCTGAGGAACAACCAGCAGAAGAAGGAAGAAAATAAATAAATAAATAAATAAATAAATAAAGACTAACTCCTTTCTCAGGCATATCAAAAGAAAGAATTCATAGTGCCAACTGATGCTCAGGGTATTAGCAAGCTCTCAGAGAGGATAAGGCTGCTGCACAGAAAAAGAATGAATTCACATGGGAAGAAAATGCAATGTTCACCATGCCCAAAGGAAGTGCTCAAGTTTGTCATAAGTGTGTGTACATTTATATAGCAGTTTTGTTATTTCTTTTCCAGATTTTTCTTTCTTAACTTCATTTCCAGTTACTCACTATTAAATAAGCTATTTGAATTCCCTGTTTCTGACATTTCAATTATGATCTCTCCTTAACAGGAATCATTACCAAGGAACAGATTTTCCCCACAGAGTTAGAACTCTTCTATATTCCAGCAGTACTAGCACCAGCTTTATGGTTTGTGCCCTGCCTGCTATGGGTGGATGCAGTTTGGACTTCCACAGTTTTTCAAACATAGTGCTGTAGTGGTGGGTCACATGCACCATCTGAAAACAGCATAAGAATGTCCCACTGTCTGGAGAGATGAATCCAAGTGCCATGGTTATGGTGGACTGGGGTTTGCCATTTTCTGGATCTGGAAAATCCTGTTTGGGAACTGAAGCCACCTTTGTGCGTATATTCCCTCAGAGTTGCCTACCTCCAAGAGTAAAAAAATGGACGGGAAAACACACACATAGGAAGGAAAAACTAGAAGGACCCTGCAGGCATTCATTCTGCAGTGCAGAGGAAGGTTTCTAAAAAGATCATGAAGCGTAATAGAGACCTGAATGCCAGAAAAGTGGGGAGGAAGTCAGAGTTAAATACTAAAGAAATCAAAAATGTGATTCAAGTCTTGGAGAGAATGAACTGAAGAATTTTAAAACAGGGTGAAGCCTATGTAGTGGGACTGTAGGAAATGAAATTATGTACTTGGAGGAGGCACAGAACTGACCACTGAGAGGTAGGGTGGAATGTGGGTGAGTCAGAATTACAAAGTGAGGGATAAGTGCACTGAAGGGAAAGAGAGACCAACTAATAAACCAGAACGGATAAGGAGAAATATGGGAGGATTCAAGCCTGACTACCTGTACAGATGAGAATCCAGAACTGCTGTGTACAGAAGGGCTTTGGTTTGGTTAACCCAAGGAACTTGGATGTGTGCACTTGTGTGCCTGCGTGGACACGTCTGTGTCCTCAAAGGAAGGAGAGTGGATGAAAAGACATGTCTTGCTGCAACGCTACCTTGTGTTTTCTGTTATTCTGATTCCTTAGCAGTGCTAAACACTGGAGTTAAAGTCATTTTACAGAATCACAGACTGGCCAAGGTTGGAGGGGACCTCTGAAGATCACCTAGTCCAACCCCCCTGCCGAGCAGGATCACCTAGAGCACACTGTGCAGGATGGCATCCAGGTGGGTTTTGAATATCTCCAGAGAACGAGACCCCACAACCTCTCTGGACAACCTATTCCAGTGCTTTGTCACACTTTTATTTGTATTCTCCTGCTTTTTGCAACACATATCTACTATCTACTTGTGTCATATCAATGCTTTCTAACCTCAGTGTTTACCAAATCATTGAGGCAACTAGTTTGGCAAGAAGAACCAGCAACTACTCTCAACTCCGACTTTAATTAGGTGCTCTGCACATTGTTCTTATTCTTGGATTACATAGATTATTCAACAGTCATGGTACTTCATATTTAGAGGTGATATTACTGCACTGGTGTTGTCTGGTTTGGGAAGGCTCTGTAATATCAGCCACTGCTGTGAAGTGATAGACCCAGAAGTTCTGGAAAGCCAAGAAGTGGCAGCTCCTTAGGCAATGGCACAGCTAGTGTTCATGGAAGCACCACAGAAGCTGATGGTGATGAGTCAAAGCATCTTTCATCTGAGATTGCATATTGGGCAGGGCTTAGATAGCTTGCAGGCCCCTGAGAAGAACGTTGCCTAGATGCTAGGCAGATTTCTAACTAGACCTGTCCTGCAAAGGGGAAGCTGGAAGCCTGGAAGCCCTGAGTGCAAGGTTCACAACCCCCCACCAGCACAACCGCTTCCATTGCCAAATGCAGATAATTGTAGGCGAGAGGTTTTGGCACAAACCAGCTAGAGCTGGTGCCGTGCAGCAATGTGTAATTAAGAGCTGAGCATCTGGAACACAGGCACCAAAAGAGGCAGGTCCCTGGCAGACCCTTCCCCGGGCAATTAATGAGCAAGCAGTGGGAAGGCGCTGAGTGGGAGGATGGAGCAGCCCTCACAGCTGGGAGTGGAAATCAGGGAGCAGCTGCAGGAAGAGGAGCTGAGGCAAGTTTTTCGCTCTGTACCAACGAGCCAGAAAAAGAGGAAGAAAATCAAGTACATAGCAACAGAGGGCACAGAAGCAAAGAATGTGTTAATTACTTCGGGAGGCTGGCTGCAAGTGTAGTGCAAAGGGGGAGTACCAAGTTCTGCATAACAGGGAGAATATGTGGGAAACGTCTATAAGTGGAGGAGAAAGAGGATAACAATGCTGTCTTGTTCAGAGGCTGAGTAGTGGCTGAATATCCTGCCCCTGACTGGAAGACCCAGAACTCATCTATGACACAACAAAAGGGAAATTACCGTGGAAAGGACACCTGAGCAGTGAATTCTGTCCTGATGATGCACAGATGAAAAATGCGTTGAAATGATTTAACAGACTCACAGCAGAGGTGCATATATAGAGTTCAGAGCTCTAGCCCCCAAGGTACCATGCACGCACTGAAGTAAGCATTGCAAGATGAAGCAATAGCCAGCATTTGAAAGAAGATTAATGAAGGCTGTCAGACATCAGACTGTGCACAGGATAGATGAAAACAGACACCGGGGTTGGCTCAGAGGATCTCCTCACAGGCACAATAGGCAAAGCTGAGCTGCCCTGGGGGAAACCTGCAGTCGGAAGCAAAGTCATTCAAAGTCGGATACAAACCACAGGCCACATACAGCAACCTTAACAGTGAAAGTAGAGCCATGGGCACAGCGAGATATGGGTTTACAAGCTGTAGTAGGAAGCCCTCACACACTAAGAAATATTGTGGGGGGGGGGGAAAAAAAACATAAACAGTTTGGGCTTGGTACACCAGTCCTCCTTAACAGCATAGCATCATATTTGGTCCTGAAAAAGGAGCAAGAAGGTGAAGGCAGCTGCACTGGGGAGGAGGAGCTCTCAGAAGAGCAGAGCTCACAGACCCCACACACATGGCATGCTTCTCCGCCATAGGGAAATGGGGACACTTTTAAGGAAGAGAGTATGACTGGAGGGGCACGGTACTTTGGGAAGGAGTACAGAAAGTTGTGTTTGTGGTATGGTGCTTAATTGGAAATGGCACAAACTGAGCAGTCTGTATGGATCCAGTTCCACATAAGTGTTACAGGACTGATTTTCAAACAATGAAATAAGGCAGTGGGTCACACCTGTTCAACTCCAACCATGAGCTGGCTAGCCAACTTTAGGCACATCTCTTCTGCATCTCATCAGCCCCTGGAGGGGTAACACTGAAGTCTTCCAGGAGTCTCTGGCCACAGCCAGAGCTACCTCAGGCTGTAAAGCTGTCTTTGATATCCCCAAGCCCACTTATCCCACATCCTCATTTTAAGTACATTAGTAGACACCCTCAGCACTTGCCTCTGTAGCCTAGGGCATATTGGGAGGCCCCATCAGTTATCCATCCCTTCCACTTTGGAGAAGTCCAAGTCATTGAAAGCACACTAGTCTTTACAACCCTGTGGGCAGGGCAGTTCAGGGAAGATATCACAAGCTAAGTTTCCTTTCTGCATTCCTTTCTTCAGCTTCCTGCATTACCAACACTCGTCTACCCCATTTTTCTTCATCTGTTAGATCCTAAAAGGCTTATGTGAATGTCCAGCTGAAAGTTCACCATCTCAAGGTGACTGTTTATATGCAAAATGTTCCCTCTAGAAATATCTGAGCATCCAAATACCATCCTGGCAGCCCTGCCTCCTTCCATGAGAGCCAACTGGGATGTATTTCCACTATAAGAAAGTTAAATTCAGATTAATAAGAAATCCAGTTGTTTTCATCACCAGATGAAAATTATTACTATTAACCACTTTTTGATTTATTTGAATTGAACTTTTTGGTGAGATATTAATGACATATGTGCTTGTTTTCCTATCATGATCAAACACAGAGAACACAAAAGCCAAGGCCAAGCAAAGAGAAATGTATTTCAATATTTACTTTGGAGGTGACAGAAAATTATCAGTGAACAGTTCTCTTCCAATTAATGTTATCACTGCTGCTGCAAACAGTGAGTGACAGCAAAATTTTCACATGCCATAAAGCCTGGGTCTCTGTCAGAGATGAATTAACGCTCATGATCAACTCTTAACTTCCATTCCTTCTAAATGATTAGAATGAAAGTGACAACAAAAAATCACTAGACCTTCACTAGGTAATGAAACTGTGAGTGATGAGTAGCCCATGATACTGCTTGTCATGCCATCTTGATTGCTTTCTGGATGGATTAACAAAATAAGTAGGTAGCAAAAAAAAAGTGGTGGGTGTCATACCTAAATGATGGTAAGGCATTTGATGACATGTCAAATAAATATTGTGCTGCAAATTCATTCAGACTGATTTGGATGTGAGTGCTCTTCCAGGACCTGCAAGACAACTGAGGGGACACTAATAATAAATGGAGGGGAAAAAATCAGTCAGGGGAAGGTGTTTAGTAAAGCACCAGAGGGTTCAAGGCTTTGTATCATGCACAGCCCCAATGCAGAATGTGGCCACTGGCACTTGTTTTCTGCTCTTGCCTTGGGAAGGGAGGAGGTGAAGGTGCCTCCCTTGCTGCCTCTGTATGCCAAGATGCACAGGCGCTCAGGCACTGACTCATGAGAAAGAGGAAAGGAGAAACTGCCCTTAAGTTTTAAGTTTTGCCTCACTTTGGTTTCAAACTTTCTTTTGTTTTGCCATGAAGTAACAAAGTGGGGTCTTACATTAGAAACTGCTTTCCTTTCAATCCTTTCTTTTTCTCAAAGATCTATGCTTGCACAAATAATATTTAGAGGGAAGGAGTAAATGGGAGATTTAATTGAAGAGATGTTTTATGAAATTTGGATTTAGTAGCATCCATTAGCCTCACACAGGTGACGTAGTTATAGTTAATAAAGTCTAAATAGTACATACAATGTTTCCAAATTCTTTGATCTTACACTAAAAATAAATCACCAGAGGCTAAAGAGATTAAAGAAGTGTGATTAAGGGCCTTAGCATAACCATGAAGTTACAATATAGTTATACAGAATATATAGACATTAGCAAAATTACATGCAAATTACATACATTAGATATAAGATGACTATACTCTGCAACTTCCTCTTTGTAGAGAATTGTAACTATTGATGGCGTGTACTAATAATCTTAACTTGTCCACATTTTCTTCCTTTTTTCCCTGTATTGAATAAGGTAGGTCTGCAAGCTACTTGCACCCATAACCACTCCAAATATATTCCAGTGTGCTTACTCCCAGTAGTGATCATGGAAGTAAAATTAAACTGATTAAATGGCACAGTTTATGAAATCTCAGATAAGCTACTTTAAAACAGAAAGTAAACTTCGTTAAAAGATTTCCAGCCCAAAGACCAAATATTACCCAATGAGATCCTGAGGTCCAAAAATATGTGCCACTTAAGGTGTAAATATATTCACTTCTGCTCTGGAGCACCATGACATAGATTCTCCTGAGAAAACACACTGGAAAACAGGTCAACAACTACCACGACAAATGAAATTGGGAATTATGTAAAAATGAAAAACTGTGGAATTTTATTGCTTTAGCTGTGGTGGTTAGATATAAAAATACAACGAGCATTCATGCAGCTGAAATACAGCAGCTCAAGAGAGATCTTCAATCTGAGAAATGGTAATACGTTCCTCAGGACGCAATGATCTTGTTCAAAGCATAAAGAGAAATCAGGAGCTGAAAGAAGCTTGTGAATTTGCAGGCTGTCTCACAGGGAAATGAAAACCATTATCCTGAAAATATTCATAAACTTGCTGAACTTTACATATGAGAGTCATCCCATATTAATCATTTATATAAACTTATTTAGCAGAGTGATACATTTGTGGCCAGCAGCAGGCTGAACTATTCATTTCATATACACGGTCTGATGAATTTAATCTTCCTTTTGTGAATCATCCACAAACGGATCCTGATTTGACAGAGAACATGTTATCCTGAAGAGTAAGACAAAAGTTTTGAACAGTTTTCATCTAATGGCCTGTTCCCAAGAGATTCACTTCAGCACGTTCCTCTTTGTGGGCTGTTACTGATTACGTGCACCTAAATAGTGTCAATCCCATTCCCGAAACAGTTGGCCAAAATGTTTGGAGTGACAAAGCAAGGAGTGATGAGTGCTCCTGCTTGCTTAGATGCGGTGGTAGGAAAAGCCCCTGCTCCTCTGGGTGGCTGTAGAGCAAGCAGCAGTGGCCAGGGTGGGCCAGGCCAGGAGCAAACTTCAGTGCCCAGGGATGGAGGGAGAGCAAAAGAAAGCATGGGATGCTCCCTACAGCAGCCCAGGCACCCTGGCTGAGAGTGTTAACAGAGATGAGGGTAAGCAGCAAGTGGATGGCTGTGGCAGTCACCGATGCAGCCTTCCCCACTTCCCAAATGCTGGTTTTTGAGCAAGGCTCTCTCACTCCCATTTTATCAGTTGCATCAGCTTCTCTCTGTTACTGGTCACCACCATCTGTGAAGGAATAAAAACTACTTCTTCACTGGTTTTCTGAATCTCTATGCTGCAGAAGCTCACTGGCCTGTTAGCATTTTAGTCTCGACTTCTTGAGAAAGAGAAAGAAAAAAACAACACCAATACCATAATAACCTGAGTAAATCCTTTGAACGTCCCAAGACTCACTTCTGTTTCCCAAGAAAACAGTTGTCCTACTGAGAAAACCATCCTGCAAGGTCAACTTGATGCCAAGTCCAATTTATAATTATATTAAAATGACGTATTTTGTGTTATTTCTATAAGGCACATGGGTTAAAATCTACTGACCAACTAAATGTTTAATGCATATTTATGGTTCAATAGCAAATGAGTCTGTTTTCTAGGAGAATCAATAGGTAATTTGAGAGTGGAAAGCTCATCACAGTCATTAAACTTCGTGTGTTTTGTAACCAGGAACAAGACTTCCATTTATCAGAAGCCAGCTGCAAGTGAGCCAGAGCACTTCAGAAAGTTTAGTCCAAAAATCTCAGAGACTTGACAGCTTCTTAGAAAGTAAAG
This sequence comes from Cygnus atratus, assembly GCF_013377495.2. Lineage (NCBI taxonomy): Eukaryota > Metazoa > Chordata > Aves > Anseriformes > Anatidae > Cygnus > Cygnus atratus. The sequence goes on along the minus strand of NC_066362.1, from coordinate 128,148,616 downwards.
AAGAAAAGGCTTTTTAATACAAGACCGTGTGATCCTTTCTTCTATGTGAACCTCTAGTTAAAGAGGCACAGAGCCTACAACACCAAGACACTTAAATTAGTTTCAAAACTAATGCTTGCATGTTAAGCCTTGAGTTTAGCATGTGTCAGAGCTCCAGTTAAGTACCAAAGCTTAATCCTGGATGCAGTAACTCTAAAACAAACTGATTCTTTCTGTTGATCGAATAATTTCAAACAATTTTCACTGAACAAAGACCAGCTGTTTCACTGGTATACATGCTTGTTTGGAAGTAAGAATGGCTTGTCATTTATAGCTCTATCAGGTCTAATAAGGATCAACATCACCTGCACAGACTGGGGCTCACTAAACCATTTGAGTTTGAACAGAAACATGATGGATCTTGGAACTGTTTGAACCGATTTATAAGTCATCAAGTACTGCTTACTCAGCATCAAGATCAACTGATGACTGTAAATCCTATGACTAAATTATCTTTATTTTGCCCTAAGGAAAGTTTTAGCTGTCTCCAGAAATATTGTGCCTCCTTATTCTCTGGTTTGTTCTTTACCAGTAGAGTGGACACTCATGAAGCAGTAACTGTTATGGCATAACTCATGGCTTCCTCTCCCACAAGACCAAAATGCTGCAGGAGCTGGGAGCAAAGAAACAAGACATCAGCCCTACAAGTGTTTATTTCCTATGACTTTGTTTCAGGTCTTGAGGTATTGGATTTTTCTACTCCTGCATGCTTGCATGGCACTGTCTACCATTGTATTTCTGGTAAGAATTCCTATAGCACAGTGGTCTTCCTGGGCTTTCATTTTTAGTTTTTCTTCTCTCTGTAAGGCTGGATCTTTATGTTGAGCATGATAACATCAGGCTTATCTCAATCAGAGGTGATCAAACCTTCAGTCTCACTCTAAACTAAAAGAGACCCCAAGACAAAAAGTTTGTACATGAGCACACACTGTAATGTATTACCTCTGCTTTCTCTCACTTATATTATGCAGAGTCCTAAACCTCTGAGCCTGATTTACACAGCTGTGAGCAAACTATCAGCATCCACAGTAACTGTGTCTGTGTGTAATCCACGGTCAGAGGAGATAAGTGGATCCAGAAGAACCTCTTAAGTTTGCTTTGCCTGTACCCAGCTGCTTCCTTTGCAGACCCAATATTATCCCACACAGTTTGTAGTGCAAATGGGAACTGAGGGATGAGTCACTCTCATCTGAATAATGTCCCCCTGCATTCATACAAGATGTGTTATGTCTCTTCCCAGCAGCACTCCTCCCTCCTCCAAGCAAGGCATCAGAGAGAGATGCCAGAGGTCTGGCTCAGCAGGGCCCCATGGACTCCCAAAAGGGATTGAGAGGGTTGTTCTGCCTGAGGAGACGCTGCATCCGAGGGAGCTTTCAACCATGAGAAGTCCTCAGGATGGGTTTATGAGGTCAAATGGGTCAACAACTGAGTTAGTAAGATGGAGGGAGAACTGATCCTGCATGCATAGTTCACCCAAGGGGCTCAAATGCCCAGAAGACTCAAGAGTTTCAAATGAGCTCACCCATCACCCATCTGAATGCGAGATTCTCCCAAGTCCTGGCAATGTGTGGAAAACAGGAGGTTATTCTACCCTTAAAATTGCCTCATTTGATCTATACTTCACCTTCAAATATCACATTCAGTGTTTACAGGATGCAAAGTGCAAGCTTAAAACAACAGGGAGAAAATTGCCTCTATAAGGCCAGAATACTAGAACCTTCCGACACCTGAAATATTTCTCCCTGAGGCTGTTTTCCTGATTTAGCTGGTATTTGTGGAGAAGAAATCACTTGCTGCTGCTGTATTTCAGCAAAGCAAAGAGGGGTGTAAGGCATACAAAGTAATCTTGGGCTGTTAAAAAAAATACATTATGTTTCTAGAAATAAAAAATCCCCTAATGTCTTTGGAACACCAGCATAGTGATTTAGCAGAAACAAGCAAGGCTAAAAAAAAAATGCAATTATTCTTTACCAGCTAATGAGGAAAATCTTGCTTGCCGATACAAAAGGAAAAGTGCAGGGTAGAGAATGAGGCTGGGTGGGCTGCAACAGTTTGAAGTGGCAGCTTTTAGTGGGAGATCAAGGTGTCAGGAATAGATCATTTCAAGATGATTGCCTGTCTTCTCATCACTTCTGTTTGAATCGCAGGGCACTTGGACACACGGCAGTGACCACCCACAGACCTGAGGCAAACAAACCTTTGCCCAGCCTAGAAGGCAAACCCAGCACTGATCCTACTGCTGAATGCAGCTCTCCCTGTTGTATTTCATGCTTATTTTATGGTACTTCACAGCACATTCCTAAAGAGCTCTTGTTTCAGATATGTAGGATTTTCTGCAAAGCGTTAACATAGGTTTTGCTAGCATGCATTAGTGTTATTTTGATCAAAGCAGACCTGACGCATAACTTTACAATAAAGGAATAAATTAGTTTACTGGAGGAGTTTAGTGGAACTGAACTGTATCAATAAGCAGCAACAGTCATATTAAGGCTTTTTGATATGGCTCATTTAGCTTTCTGGCTTTATTAGATCTGGGGTAATCTACACTGCACATCATGCAAGAGGAATTTGGTAGATTTTTTCAGTCTTTAATGAAATGCTTAAAAAAGAACAAGAAACAAGAAAATTAGAACAAGTTCTTACATAAGCAGTGGATGATTTTGTCATTAAAAAGCATTCTCCTTAGAGCTCTGGCAAGCTGTAAGAAATCCAAATGGTATTTGCAGACTTATTAGGCTTAATTGTCCTTTTAACACATTCCTACTGAAAAGCTTGGTTTTGCCACCCTGAGAGAAAATTCTACCTTCTAATTTTGACTCTCACTCTCAGTAAAAATCCTAGCTTTCAGGGTGGGATGGGGCCAAAATGTTGATGGGTAGCTATGACACAGGGCAGTTCTCTCATCACATAAACCAATGTTCATACTTCAGAAGTCATTGCGAAAGGGGGAGAGATAGTCAAGAAGTAAGGGAATATTTCTGCAAATTTCCATAGAAGAAATCAAGCTGTTGGACTCGAGGGTAGGTTCAATAGTCATGGTTCACCACTAGATTTCAAGTTGCCTAGGAAGGTTACCTGAATAAAATCAATCTTTCCATCTACAAAATGCATAAAATATTGCAGGGGAGGAGAGGTGGCCTTCACAGTAAAATGGTTAACAGATCTTGGAAAATCAAAAAGTGAGAGTCCAAAAGTAAGTGACAAATGAAAAGATAAAGTTTTATTCTGTGTTTATAAAGAGGGCATTGCGAAAAGCACCTGACTGACAGTGAGGGTGAGCAGAGCAGAAGCACAAGCATCAGGACTTGATTGTTTTACACATGCAACAAAAAACAAACAAACAAAAAAAAATGAAAGCATAACACTGCTTCAGTGCCATATTAAGGCAGCCAGTGAGCAGAAGAGGTCCTTTCTCAACAAAATCTCCTAGTCAGTCCTGCCAGACCTGCTTGCCTAGCCTGCAGTTATTGGTTTAAATATGATTTTATCCAAGACATTGTCATTATCTCACCACATTTATATTTATTTATCATTTGATTTTTGTTTATTTTTTGAAAATATCTCTTTGCAAACCTTGACAGGTGGAAAATTAAAGAAGGACAGCACTGGGTTTTTGCAAAGTATCTTCTCCTGTGCCCCTGTCTCCATAGTAGGGTGCAGATGACAGCAGGGTGCCCTGGCCTTTCTGAAGCCAATGTCAGGGAAATTGCTGTTTTACCTTCCAAATCTCTTCGTTCCCATCAAGAGCTGGTGAGGCTAGGGGGAAGCAGGTGGGTGTGTAGGTCATGCTTTTCCTGGAGAAATTTTTTTCCATGCTTTTCCTACAGCCCTTTTCCACCACACTGGAAGAGTCAGCAGTAAAGCCCATGAGCAAAGAAGCAAGATTAAAGCCACAGCAGCAGCATGCCAGAGTGAGTATCAAAAGTAGTGGAAAGCTTGGTTGGGTGACCTACTCTTGCCAGGTAATGCTGCTTGCTCCAAGCCCTCACCAATGCAGCAGCGCTTGAGGTTAAGGTTCTCCCATCTGACACCCAGTGACACGCACCTCTTCCTGCATTTCATTCTGCCAGTGCTGGTTTCAGACCCACTGCACTAACTAGCACTTACACATTCATTTCAAACCAGAACCACTCCTGCCTGCAACAATGCTAGCTGGACCAACAGTAGATGTCACTAGCTGGGTTATGAAGGCTCCTCATCTGGTGCTAAGCAAAATATAAACATAACCTTTCCTAGTGTATGACAATCCACACAATGTGAGATGAAGTCCAACCCACCCCTGCAGATAGTCCCACCTGTAGTAGGAGAGGGGACCAGAGGACCTCCAGAGCTCCCTGTGAATCAACACACCTGATTTCAAGGGTCCGTCACCTCTGCAGAGGTGGTGTGCCAACTTGAGAGGTCCCCAGCCAGAGGCAGGGATGCTGCATGCCATGACATAGTTACCCACGGAGTAGGGCAGGAGCAGCAAGCTGTGGGGTTACAGCCTGGGGTGGGCAGTCCCAGAGTGGCAGCTGGGGGGGACCTCTGGATGTCTCTACTCCAACCTCTTGCCCAAAGCAGGCCCAGCTCTGGGGCCAGATTAGGCTGCTAAGGGTCTGCTCCAGGCAGGGCTTGAAAAGTGACATGGATAGAGAACCTACACCTTCTCTTGGTACTCCACTGTGTAATTTTCCTCATAATGAAAAGGTTTTAACCTTATACTCAGTCAGAATTTACCTCATATCTATTTATTACCACTGTGTCTTATTCTCTAGCCATGCACCCTCACACAAAAACTGTCTCTGTCTTCTCAATACTGTCCCTGTAGGCACTCAGAGGGAGGGAATGAGGTGTTGCTGTTAGGCCACCCTGAAATCATCCCTGCTCCAAGCTGGAAAAGCTCCAGTCCCTCAGTCTTTTCTCACAGGGCAAGTGTTCCAGCTCCTGAACATCCTGGTGGTCCTTTGCTGAGGTCTCTCCAGCTGATAACTCAAATGGGTGAGAATAACTTAGGTAGAGGGAGGAGAGTAGAAGTGAAGAAGAAAACACAGAGAGACATTGTGTTTTTCTCCCATCCACATGACTGTGGTGCTTCGAAAGGGTGCAAGCCACAGCAAAACATCTAGGAAGCTAAATCTTCACAAGCCCAAGGTAGCAAGCATGGGCAGCAGCCTTTTCACACATGGGAAAATTCAAGGAGTTCTTTGTCCAGAGATGAGGCTGTGTGTCAGACAGTGAGTGCAGTGTTGGGCTGGTGTTGTTTGATTATCCCGCACAAAATGGAAGAACCACAACAGAGGAGGTGTAAGAGCCTGCAAAGAAGATCGAGGCTGGCTTGGCAGAACCACTAACCCAACAGGCTGTAGAGACACAACAGGCATGGAAAAGAAACAAACAAACAAAAACTTTTGTAAGAAAATAAACACTATAGAATCAGAACACAGATTTCAGGTTTTTAAAAGATCTGAGGCTTCAGAAGGAATTTGTACCTTGGGGAAATCAAGCATTTTGTCACAATATGACATAATGAGCTAAGCTGGGAATAAACCAGCTGGTTAAATGTCTGTAGGGTAGATAGCCTGGAAATAACACTCACTCAGAGACTAGACAAGAGGAATGGACTGACCAACTCTACTGACATCCAATCTTGCAGCCTACCCACAAGGGCATCTTACTTTCTAAGCATAATGAAAGATCTGCTGCAGAGAAAATATGCCCATAAACTTACATTGATCTAAAGTTAATGTACTTGTGAAAAATTGCTGTCTAGGGTGTCAGTGTAAGTGCTATCAGCATGCTGGGAGCAAACAGAGAAAGTTATTCTGTTGGCATCTTGGAAAAGAGAAAATATATAAGAAATATGCTCTAGTGATATGCTGTATAAACAAGCAATGAGAAATATCTCAAGCAGGCTTTCTGATGGAATACCTGGTAAAATGAGAGACTAAGAGTGCACAGAGCACTTGTTATATTGAATGTTAATGTCTCTAAAATGCCTTGAAAACAGATAAACATCACATGATAAATTGCTTGTCATTCCTTCCCCAGTGCACACTAGAAACCAGCATTGCTTCAGTAAATGGACTAAGAATTTCACTGGAACTTCTTCAAGCAGGTTTGTGCTCTCCGCTGAAGCACTCTTTTGCAAAACCTTGTCCCAGCACTCCTTGCCCCCCCTGAGATGAGCGTCTATCACCTCTGAGCAGGAGTCACACAAGCTCCTCGGAGAAGCTGGGTCAAGTCAGAAGCAATGCTGGGTTAACAACAGAAAACAACTTAGAGCCAGCATAGCAGTCTTAGCTGGTATCTACATAAACATACCCCACACCAGTTTCAGATGGAGCTCCTCTGAAAAAAAAGAACATAAGTTGATGGCAAGAAGGGAGTTAGGAAAAAAAAAAAAAAAAGAGAGATGATTAAAAAAAAAGAAAGAAAAATAAGGTGTTTGGGCTTGGTTGTGACCAAGCCAAGATCTCATGTGAGGGTGCAAGAACTGCTCTCCAATGTGTAGGCTTGCCTTGGAATCCACTGCCATATCTTGAACAGTTAGTTTTAAAGCTGAGTCTCCAAGGATCTTTTTCTGAAGTCCAAGATTTGTCCAAGGACTTTACCTTAAAGTATATGATCTCTTCGTCATGAAATTCTGGCAGGGAAGTGCAGAGTTTGCGCACCCATTAAATTCAACTGATGTGGTATTTTCGGGCATTTGTTTGTCTTTCGGCACACAAAGCCCATTTACTCTGATATCTGATCATTATCTGCTGTTATGTCTTTTTGCCTCTTTATCTGAATTTACATGCAACTTATTTGTAAAGGCTCCCTACTTCCCAAGTCATTATTTGGTTCTCTCTGCTAATGTAAGCCTGGAAGTTTTGACTAAAAAAATAGATCTGAAATGTGCCTGTGGTTAATATGTATCTGTTTTCTCAAAGCAGCAAAGATCTAAGACTTTTATGTAGAATAGCTGTGTGGGTTAAATGCCTTGGTTTGGATAAATGCTTTGGACAAACTCAATTTGCCTTTCATTTCATAGGCTTGTTCATGCCTGAAAAAGAAATAACTTGATAAAACATTTGCAGTCTCTGCCAACGTAAGCGATGTCTGAAATGCTTTGTCAATGAATGGAAGTTTTCAGATTATTTTTGGTGCCGTGACGTACTGCTGTACATAACCCAGCTTGGAAAATAACTGACGGTCTCTGGCACCTTGGAGATAAGCAGTATCAATCACCATTGAGTAGTGGACTGTGTCTCATGAGGAAAACAGATGCTGGCAGTTGCATTGGGAGAGAAAACTTCATTTTTTTTCCAATAATCATATTGTTAGTGTGTTTTTAGTTTATTTTAATGCATATGCAGTCTTTGAATAACCATTAGCTTTCTTTGCCTACTGGTCTTTTCCCTTGGGCATCATCACTCATCTTATTTTGAGATGTGAATGAAAAAGTGACTGAGAACAAAAGCAAGTTCAAACACATGAAGCCATTTCCTGGGTCTTGTGGTTTTCCCCTCGCTCCATGACCTCAGTGCAAAAAGCAGAGAAAGAGGAGGAAGCGCCTCCCTTCCCAGAGGCTGACAGCCTCCAGCACCACAACGGTATGGGGCAGCCCACGGCTGCAAGAGCCATTGCAGCATTCACCCCACATCGCCAGCAGGACCCAGCGAGGGGCCTGGGTCACCAGCCAGAGTAGGCAACAGAGCAAACCTCCAGAAACTGTCAGGGCTGCTCCATGCCCTGAGCTGTCTTTGATGCACAGAGACATTTTCCAAGTGTGTTTCTGGTTAACAAAGTGGTCAGATGTGCTGTGCCGACTGGAAGAAAGGCCAGAGCACTTTCCAGAGCAGATTACGTCCACAGTGTTGTTGATAATAATGACACATCAGGCAGGGTGTCTGACATAGCAGGAAAATGGGAACGGACATCTGCAGTCCGCTATATTATTTTCCGATCCTATTCTCCATTAGCACACCCACATCTGGGCATTGTTACTATGCAATTGGTACAACGGTCGCCTCTGGCAATCCGAAGTCAAAAAAATATTATACATACAGTGCTCCCGATGTCTGAAGTCTGTCAGATGGTAACAGCAACCACAAGCACCCACTGTTTTTAAAGTGTTGACTCAGGGGGACAAAATCAGTTTCAATGACTCTGTTCTAGAGAGGTGAGTTGTGTAGGATGATCACATCACACGTGTCTTTGAAGGAGACCATAGCACTATCTCATTACAAAATATATTTTGTACAAATCTGAAGCTAAAACAAACAGAAAAGAGTGACCAACAGAAACTAGGTGTGTTTAAACGATGTAAATAGGCAAAACTGTCAGTACATATCCTCATCTGTTGAAACTCACTGGGTGGATGCTGTAAGTACCTGAGGAGAGAATTCATTCAGATGTCATCCAAAGCACACAATAGTTTGAATACTTACTCTTTTAAATGCTCTTTTTTTCACTTTTTCCCATGTTGTAGGCATTTCTGCCGGCAGCAGTGCAGAAGTCCTCTCTTAAGCACTCCCCTTGTGAAATGTTTTCAACCTATTGGTGGGTGTACTTCCCAGTGACTTACACACCAGCCTGGAGGCCCTCAGGTTCATGTACCAGAGCAAGCACCTTGCTCCTGCTCACAGGACACAGCAGCTACCCAGAGCTATGCCTGCAGGAGACGTCAGGCAGCAGCAGTTACCTAAAAAAGCCAAGAGCAATTTTCTACAAACTCCATTTATTTAGATCTCAGTTTGGGAAAACATTATTTCCTCCCTTCCCTTATCTCAAGCATTTTCTATATCTTACGTACATTGTGAATCCCAGAGGTGACTGAAAGTCATTCAGAAGGGTTTCAGTGAATAACAACAGACTTGAGCAGTCATTTCAGATCCTTTGGAGAGCAAGAAGCCTGTTTGCCAAGGCATCCTGAGAATGACTTAGATCACTTCGGTAAAGGTACAGAGAAAGGGCTGTAAAGACTGAGATGGCTCTGGTTTTAGATAATAACATTACTCTGACACAGTACATGTAATTGTCTCTGGGGGGATGTTTTAATTAAAAGGGGAAAAAATAAGTTCATTTTCAATTTAATCTTCCATCCACTTCTCATCACATAAAATGGAGGATAATTAGTCTCATTGACCTGAGCGGTTTGTGCTCAAAGCATTTGTGATAATATCCTGCTTTACTCTTGGTCTCCTGATTTCCCATAGAATACTATGAAATATCAGCCCAATGTTGAAATGCATCAGTGCAGGCAGCCTTGGGGTCTTATATCTTCGTATATGTTTTGACATCTGGTCAATCTTTAAACTTAACATATTGATTTATGTGCTACTGTTATGAAGAGCTCCCTATGGCTACTGATCTGTCTGTTGTTTGGATATGCAAGGTCAACAGCAGTTTGTGCAGATCAATTCTTTGTGATCGGTGCCAGAAGCTGATAGGAAAGCAAATATTCTGTGTTCTCCTTGAAAATAAGCTGCAAATTATTTATATATATATTTTAAAAAAAAAAAAAGTTATACACACTGTGTGTTTTTATAAAATAGCACGAGTAGTGGGGAATGGGATAAAGAATTAAATTGAAGGCAGTGCTGCATAGTTCTGAAGCTGAACTTCAGAATAATCACATTTCATCCCCCAAGAATATCCTTCCAGATGAAAGCATGAGATGAATACCATTGAGTTACCACACTGGAAGTTCTGGAAGGAAAATAATGAGGCAGAAAATATTTGACATGCATATGAAAGAGCTCCAGCAAATACCGCTTATGATTTCTTACTATCACCAAGTAAAAGAAACAGGTGATGAAATACACACTAAAGAAAAATGTTTCCTTTTTTCTATCTTCCATATCTGGAGTTCCAAACCCATTTGCCAGGTTTATCATTTTATTTCTTTGTTGCACCAGGATAATCACTGCTTGAAAAGTAAAATATATTACAAAAATTACTACCCTTTTATTTATGAATATATATATGTTATATGTATATATAGAATTAAAAAAAAATTAACTGGTTTCAAAGTCCATTTTTCTTCTACCTTGGCTAGTGTATTCCGATACTACAGACTTTTATGATGAAGTTACAGATGAGGAATTACAGTAAAATCATTGAAGTATCTTGGTAATTGCTGTCTGGTTGCTTATCAGAGGTTCCGACTTGACAACTTTTATTGGAAAGTACTTTGTCATAATCTGACAGGACAAATTAATTAGTGTAAAACTCCACCGTACATTCATTAATGCCAATGTACCTCAAACTTGTGACATAATTGCTGTTGCATAATTTATTCAGTTCACCAGGAGCACTGTGAGACCCAGGTTTATTTCTATCAGAGCACACAGTAATCACTCTTTAAACTCCCTAAGCTTTTTAACAAGGTGATCAATATTGAAATGACTTTTTAATATTGTTAAGGTGCTGTATCCCTAGCTACTGAAATAATATATTGTGGAATAGGTGTTTATGCACTTTCTCTGCATGTCTGTAGTAACACAGCTTAAAGATTATTGTCCAAAGATTTTCTTTCTTGTGCTTTAAAGATCTTCCAGGTGCTTTATGGCCTCTCTCTGTTACTATCAATGAAGGTAACAGAGCATTGCTAATTTTCATTGGCAAGCATTTGTCTCTGCTATGTAAATATGAAAGACTACAGATTAGGCAAGCAGGGCATATTAGGCAAGTCTGTTGCTGGAGACTTTATAATTTATCTAAATTAAGAACATTTTCATTTTAAAAATATAGGGCTTGTGAGAGCATTAGGGATTGTTATAGTGATGAACTCCAATCTGGGACTGGCTGTGTGGAGGCAAGAAGACTATGTAGGTGAAGAAACAGGACTGAAGCCACAGGAAGTAATGCTTACAATTCCTTTAATACTTCTCCAGCCAAATCAGCTATGATATATGCTTTAGGAGGAGGAGTACTGAGCATAGCCCTGCTTGCCACCACTGCGTGGTGCAGACAGACACAGAGGTCCTGATGCCAACCTCTCAGGAGCCAGTATCTAAATTCTTGCCAACAGCAAGAAGATCAAACCTGAAAGCTTCTTCTCATCATTTTCTACAAAGAATGTGATGTCACTGACTTGCAGAAAAATCAAATTTGGACAAGCACATACACACTCATTTTGTTCTTCATTTGCAGTTTTTTGGATCTAAGGGTGAAGCAGAAAGCCCCTCTCCACCGCGATGTCAACAGTGGTTGCTATTATCTCATCATGAGTATGTTCCTATGAAAACGTTGATTGCCTAAAATTTTCTTTTATTCAGATACACTGCCACTGGCAGAAAGGACAACCCATATCTGAAAGACAATTACATTTTTTTCCCTGGTGGCAGATAGGCAGGTGAGCCAGAAGCAGCACAAAAGAGTTGCATACCATCATCATTTAGGCTGCTATTCTCCCCTGAAATGAGTGGAGAAGAAAAGTGGGAGGCTCTTTTCTGACTATGCCTTTCAGCCACCCCAACCCTGGGAGAAGACTTTTCCCTGCTCAGCTCCCATTGGGGCTGCACAGCCCCAGGAATAGGTGCAGGGGACACTGCAGTTTCTGCTTTTGGTTTCTCCTGTTCTGCTATTGGATGGGGTCAGGTGGTGTGGACAAATGAGCCCCCCACATGCACCGGCAGTTTCAGTCTCTCTCCAGGGACTACATACCCCTGGCTGGGTAGAAATGCCCAAAGGATTGTACTCATTGTACTGATCTGAACCTGGGGCTCAGCAGTTGCTTAGGGTCTGAAACTACTGGATGAGTCCCTACAGCCCAGCCCAGGGGCTGTGGTGTTGGCACCAAGGCATCTGGAAAATTTCCATCCTTCTGGAGAGCAACAGGTACCACTCACCCACGGGTAGGAGGCGGGTGAATGACATATGAAATGTATCTCTATATTTTGCATTATATCAAAGCAATTTGAATAAGTGGTATCTGCCAATGAAGCATTGAATGAATTTGTTATTTTTTCAGAGTAAGCACCAGAACCCTGCCAATGCACAATAAAATATAGAAAAATGTGGCATCAACCATCTGTTTAAAAAAATCCACTGTAGCAAAAGCAGAAAGTGGTCCTTGTTTGGGGTCTTACCAGGAACTCAGGTTCCCAAAACTGAGTGACTAGGTCTTTATCTTGATCTGCTGATTAAATTTTATATAGCTTTCACCTTTTTCATCTTAGAAGATTTGTGCTATGAGCAAGAGCACAGTTGAGATACAGTCATTTGCAATGCTCTCAAAAAGTTGTGCAAAATCATTGTGCAAGCCTTCCTTTCATGCTCTTTGCTTAAAAATGTCTCCCAACCGTTTAATTTGTATGTAACACTCAAAACTCAAATTTCTGATATGAAAAAAAGAAGGTATACAGAGATGATGCCAGGACTCACGTTGGTTCAGGACAATGGATGGGAAGGAGAGAGAAAAAAATCACTCTGAACTTCATTGTAATATGCCTGAAGCCCTGCAAATATCAAAACCAGGAGGAGGAATGGGGAACAAAGTCAAGAGCATGCAAATAGTATAAGAGGAAAAGTTTATGTATTTATGTATTGTGTGCACAGTAGGTGTGACAAGCCCAGAGCCAGGAAAACAGTTTTGAAAAAGATGGTGGCAAGGTGGATCATAGTAAGACCAGAAAGAAGGAAGAAAAGACATCCTCCCCAAGGAGTGCAGTGGTATGAAGAAGGGTGAAAATCTATCACAGAAACTGGAAAGTGACACAGTGAGGTAAGTGTGAACAATATCAAATAAAAGACTTAATAAGTTCACTCTAAGAGTAACAAGATCTCTGTTTTTAAGCAAGAAAAAGACTAAGTGGAACTGAGCTCAGAACAAGAAGTCTGGGTCAAGAGGTACATAGCACGTAATTAAAGACTCAACATTTGCTACATACATAGCAGCACAAAGGCAAATGTAGTAGGAGCTAAGTTTTCTTCTGTTGTGTAACAGTTGAGCTACTGAGCAGCTGATGCACACAGAAAGCTTGTTTACACTTTTACAATACAACAAATTTGAAGCTCAGTCCAGGGCAGGATCAACTGCTGGAGCTTCACGTGATTATATGAATCCATTCAACAGTGTGAGAGGAAAAGCGCAGTTATCCCAGTGGAGCAGAGTGAGATGCAAGCAAAAGAAACCAGTTGCAAAGTCATGAGTCTCTGTGGGACAGAGATGGGTAATCAGCATCTGCAGAAAGCAGGTGCTCCCTTGGTAACTGAGCTTCTTTGCTGGTGAGAGAGTTGAATTTGACTGGCCACTTAGTCTCTTTGAAGACCAGAGGGGATTTTTAATGATACTGAAAGGAACGTTTGCAAACTAATTACACAAACCCTAGCCATTTCAGCACCAAAGTGGATCAGGCATGTTGTAGGGACAGCTGGTAAAGCAGTGACTTCTGGATAGGTCACTTTTAAGCATCTCTAATTGAGCATTCAGGTGCACATTTTCTTAAGAATTTAATGCTTAAAAAGAGAGAGAAACAGCCAAATGAATTTCAGAGGTATGTAGAAATTGAGTGTCCATTGACATCGATAGGAAGTAGGTGTGGTAAGACTTCTAAAAAGTAATCATCTGCCTATCTACATCTTCACAGGGACTAAACAGAATTCAAGGCCTTGACTGCCTATCCCAAGTCTTTGGACATCTGAAGACCTATCAAAATCTGCCCTTTGCCCAGTCTCTCAAGCCAGGTGCAGCACAAGAGTAAGCTCTTTGCTGAATTTATGATTCTATGATTCTACAAATCTGGGTCAGGATAACCAGAACTGTTTCTTCTCATCCTCAGACTATTGCCAAGCTTCTTTCACCTCTTCAGCTTCTTTTCATGCTTTGATTTTGCCAAGCAGGAGGTTGAGAATTTTTGCTTTGTTTTTTTTTTTACCCATTTTAACTAGTAGGAAAAGTGTATTTCATTTACTATGTACCCAGGACTCTCTTTGAATTGCCAGTGTATACTAGAGACACATCTGTCAGATGTATTGTGCTACTAAAATTTTATTCCCACGCGGGAAAAAAAAAAAATTGAAAAGGTGTTATTTGCACATTTGTAAGATGTTTTTTGATTGTTTTTTCTAGAGGGCAGGTCAAAGCTCAAATCAAACTAAAGGACATCCTCACACCTTTCTATTTTGATTCACATAAGCATTGTGTCTTTTTCTGTTGTGTGAGGATGATTATCAATAATATCTTGAGCTAATCTTAAAAGTAAAAACCTTTACATTAAAATAAAAAAAAAGTCATTCTAATTTTCTACAGAAAATGAATAAGTGGCTCCCTATATCCAATTAATTCTAAGCCATTCCATCCTCTAGCAAACTAGTTTGAGCATATTTTCCATTTAGATGGAGTAGATATTGAAATGATTAGCTGAACAGACTACCAGAAAAAAAAAAAAAAACAACATATTAGCACTAATGCACATGGCTTTAAATGAATGTCACCAATAAATGGGTACATTTAAAACACACCTGTCTTTCCATTCTGCAAAGATGCATTAGTTATTTAATAAATCATGTACTTAGCAATGAAGCACAGTTAATTCTTTGTACAACTTGCAAGACATCTTTTTTTAAAGGTTTATCTCAAGTTTTGGGAATACAGGGCAATGTTTTCTATGGAATCATAACATTTCTTGCTGTTTCCCCACTATCAAAAGGTAGAAACATTGCAGGAAAGAATGCCTAGGTAAGTTGCAAGCCAACTTGCTGTACTTAGTACAGTATTTTCTATTTACTGTCGAAAGACAATGAATTGATTAATTCTATGAAACTGAGTAAACATCCAACACTCACCTTCTCCTGCATTAGAATTAGATGTTTCATGAGAATAAGCACCATACATAGAAGTTAATAGAAAAATAAAGAAGTTAAAAGATCAAAAAGATCTCCAAGTACCATAAACTATGGAATATTACAAGCAAGAATGGTATTTCTGATCTGTTTGTAAATCCACTAAAACATTTATTTCCATTAAAAGAGTGAAAAGGCAGATAATAAATTTCTTGCACAGAGAGATCTTCCCAATCACGCAACCTATATTTTAAAGGGCTCTTAAAATAGATGTTATACTGAGGTATTTCAACCTTTTGTGCATACTGAAAGCACAATAACAAGAAACTTCTTACTTATGCTGTTATATTGTTCCTGCTCACTTGCCCCAACTTCTAGTTCCCAGCCATTATTACTGGAGTGCAAAGGGCAAATAATAATAATAATAATAATAATAATGGAAACACATTAAAATATATTTTAATGGCTACAGAACAAAAAGATTTGACAGAGATCTTTAAAATTATGAGTCTCATATCAAAATCATACACCCTTCATAGGCTTTCAGTATGTCCTCGCATTAAAGATAGAGCAGTGCTCATTCCAAATTATCTCCAAATTAGATCATTGGCTTTTTAGACTTTCTCAAAGGTGATCTTGTCCTTAGCTGCTTCCTGGGGACCTAAACATGCTTGCTTTGATGTCAATGAGATCAATGAAAGTTTTGCACTGGCATTTGAACAGAACAGGAAACAATATTTAGACCACTTAATTCAATATGGCTGCAAATTTTTGCATCATGGCCCTAACATTATGTGTTTAATTTTGTTACTTTTGGAGATACAGAACTTATTTCCAGGTTTAGATATTTCTTTTTATTTCCATTTTATATAATAGCAAGAGAAGTCTTGGAAGATATCTGCACTGATTTTGGCCATGGCAATTTTTGAGGTACAATTGGGGGGGGGGGGGGAGTACTTTTGTTTGTTTTTTATTGTCTAGAAAACATTGAGGAACATATTGCACAAAAGCTGTAAGCTAAATCCCCAGGTTCTTCTTGTGCAGCTATTTGCAAGATTAAGTCTCCAGGAGATTTTTACTGTCACTTCAGTGACACGGATAACAGCATAGCTTCACAAACATTTTTGTTGGCGCTGAGGATGGAAAACAGAATTGCAAGTGAGATAGAGCTAAACGGTTGGGAAAGGTGATGAGAGATTAAAGGAAGTTATTTTCAGGACTGACATCAGCTTCTTTTGGTGCCAGCCCCCCAGCAGGCATGAGAACCAAGTCCAAAGAATTAGTCCCACACGTCACCCTTTCTCCAGGATCTGATCAGCAGCAGTAAGGGCTGGTATCGAATTTAAAGGGGGTGCTGCTGAAACAATGCCTAAAGGCTCTACCTAGGAACTTGGGAAAATTAGGCCAAGCTTTTTGGCATTCATTTCTCCCATTTTCCAACACAAATCAGTTGGTTTAAAAAGCAATACGGGATTGAAGACTGCCTCACATGACACCAGCTTGCCAGGGCAACTTTGACAGCAGTGACTTCTATTTCAACAGACACAGAAGTAAAAATGAGCCTAGTCTTTTCACTTGCAGGATAGTCTTAAAAGGTTTTCCTATATGAAAATCTCAAAGAAATATGAGAATTGACTCCTTTTCCTGCCCCTGCCTGCACCCTAATGATGGTTTTCACTCAACAAGTACCTTCACTAGATACTAGACACTTTACTAGTGTCTCATCCTGCTGCAGTTAGCTATTGCAGTTACCCACCAGTTACCCCCTTTCCTCACCACCAGGATGTCAACAGTGCTGCCATTAATTTTCTAGTGGTCCCTCCACTCTAGAAATCTTTGGGGAAAGGGTGAGGAATGGGTTCACTCTTGATCTGGGCAGCTACTGGGCTTCTGCGATGAATGCATGCACATCTGTCTGTGGCTCATGATCAAAGAAAAAAGCAGAAAAGTAAAGAATAGGATCAAAGGTTTTAAAGGATGAGGAGTCAAGTTCAGTAAAACTGGTGTAAAAGAATCCTTCTTCCAGCATCTTACAGATCTTTGTCACATGCACAATATATCTGTTGAATTTGCGGCATCTCGTGCTGCTCTTCCAAAAGCATGATGCCAAGTAGTCTCTATTTCCAAGTATTTCTCTTTCATGCCCTCCAAAGAATTAGAGAAACACACACAATCATTTCAAAGAACAATAAATAAAGTGAAAATTATCTGTCAACTTTACCGTGTAATTTTTATTTAAATACATGTAATTATGTGTAACAATAATTGAATTCCCTTTACAGATTCATTTCAGAGTTAGAATTATACAGGATTAATGCTAATTTTTCATACTTAAAAGAATTAATTCATCTC
This sequence comes from Cygnus atratus, assembly GCF_013377495.2. Taxonomy (NCBI): domain Eukaryota; kingdom Metazoa; phylum Chordata; class Aves; order Anseriformes; family Anatidae; genus Cygnus; species Cygnus atratus. Next base: position 128,131,471 of record NC_066362.1, on the reverse strand, counting down.
AATGTATTTGTATTAGGGGATGACAGGCAGGAAAGAACAAATCACTCAGCAGTGAGATGATGTACTCTTTAAAAACATCATTTTCCCTTGACAGTGTGTGATTATACAGGGCTTCCAAGATCACATAGAATCATTAAGTTGGAAAAGACCTTCAAGATCATCTGGTCCAACCACATCTCTACCACCAATATCACCTACTAGGCCATGTCCCTAAGCACCACATCCAACATTTCCTCAAAGGAACATACTAAGATGAGCACCAGACCACCTTTTATAATATTTCAAGCTGGTCCCCATGTTTTTTAGTCAAGGATTTTGTGCAGATGCCAAAAGGCCGACTTCTCTTTTCTCGTCCATTCCCTTGACAGAATCAGAGAAAAGGAGGCTTCAGGCCTTATCTGGGCAGGTTCACATTCTGCCATCAGCCCTATGGTTGCTGCCAGGATATTTTCCCTCTACATATTTAATACTAAGGGGGGGGGGGGGGGGGGGGAAGCGTTATTTGAAAGAATAAACTAGGCTAATGAAAAGAAGTGAAACCTCAAAATAATTTTTTAAGCCAAGATACAGGGCAGCTATATTTCATTTGTCAGGTCAATAACACACTGAATAACTCAGTAATGCACTGTGCAGACCCGGCATATAATATTAGTAGAATGGAAGCACAACAGTAATTTTGTTAAATCAATAGTGCAGAAATGAATTGTTATAACTACTTAATTTACTCTTACACTTTATAAGGAAAAAAAGAAAAAACAAGCCTACACCAAAGGTAAACTAGTCCTTGTCTGCATCAGAAGTGAGCATCATGAGATCTATTCTTATGCGTAACACCAAAGAACTTTTTCTTAAAGCCTACTTACAGACTGCCTAAGTATGTGTGGACTTCCAAAAGCCTCTCTTGAAGTCTCACATCATCACTTTTTTTTTACCTCATTTTACTCTTCAATGCAAGACTTCTTTTTCTCTTGAATACGTCATTTTTTCACTTCCATTTTACATTTCTCAGAAAATTTTGTCTGAATATTTAAAATAATAATAAACTCAACATGCTGGTCAAGAAAAAGGAACAGGAGCTCACACCCATGTCAGGGATGTTTAAATAGATGGACCCAAGGAGGCGAGGCAGGAGGAACAGGTGGAAAAGAGGCCTTGCAGCACAAAGATGCACTTGAGGAGGTATTTTAAGCAACTTTCAATGGGGGAGAGCTGTATCTGCAGTTTGTATTTCTAGGTCACAAGGCTTAGAATAATGCCAAGATTTTGGGTTGTGTTTATTTGTTTTAAAGAAAACAAAACCTAACACATTAATCATTCAATAGTATAGAAGTAATCAGCTGATGAAAGTGAGCACGTAATTCAGCAACAGGTGTGTGAAATCAATTTTCCCCACATTTTATCAAACCACCACCTTTCCAAGGCTCTGTTGCCACAGAAATGACCTTTTGGGCATTCGCTTCTTTCTTGGAAATGTTAAACTTACGTTTGGCTCCTCAACAGTTTGGTTATTTTGAATATCTGAGTTAGAAAGACTAGGAGCTTAATGTCAGAAGCGCCTTGAAGCGCTTTTGTAGGAGGATACATTAAAAGCAATATAGGCTTAGTGGCACATCCAAAGGTTATGATATGTTGTTTAGCTTTTACAGCACAGTAATTCCTACTGCAGTGACACCTGCCAGCCAGGGGGAAGTGCACAAAGGCACCATGGGACCACAGAGAGACACAGAGGAGTATGGACAACTCCTCTTGGATTTGCTGCCAAGAAAGGGATCATATATTAATAGGCCAAAGATTCATTTTCTATTGATTGTGTTTGTTTTTTTTGTTTTTGTTTATGTTTTTAAATCCACAGATTACTCTGCTCTTGTCATCTCATTTGTCCTATTCCCCCAGCCAGCCCTCACCACCTCTGCTCTCCCAGAGGTACTTTTCTCAAACCTGAGTTGTCCTTGTTCCTGCTGGGAGAGCAGACAGGAGAGGAAGGTACCCCGTGGTCAAGTACTCTTCTGGGTCTCTGCTATCTTTCCTCCACCTCCATCTCCTGCCTTCTTGCTCCTCTCAGGGAAGGCCAGGCAGGAACGAAGCATTAAGGCAGTCATTGCCTTAAAACCTGGCGTAATTAAAATCTTCATTGGCGTCACTGAGCTGAGCGTACCATTACAATGAGGAGAATGATAATAGATAGTTTTATCACTTACAATAACAATAAAAGGTAACTGGCAATGACCATGTGCCTCAAATAGTATTAACAGGATGTACAATTCATTAGTGAGAGGTAATTCAGATGTTAATGACTGTGATGTACAGGTATGATTTAATGTTCAGATATTGGACTCAATTTTGCAAACCACAGCTCTTTGGCTCCCTGCATATGGAGCACCCGCTACCTCCAGTGGCAGAGCTTGGGTGCAGAGCAAATCTCCAGCTTATGGACAACATGTGGGGATGGCCCCAGAAGTGCTAGTGTTTTTAAGACTTCTAAAATTTAAAGCCTTATTGAGAAGTCTACTAGTTCCTAAACTTGTAGCTGAAGCTGTGGTTATATGGTCCAAAAAGCATTAAGAAAATTTTCTGCTTCTCTACCTGTCCCACCTTAGGAGGGATGGAAAGAAAAACCTCTGTCAGTGTCTTGGCTCCTGCCTGCAGCAGGGCACTGGCTAGCCCTGCCCAAGAAGTGTTCACACCTGGGTGACACCAAGAGAGATGTTCTGCCCAGGGTGATGGCAACTGCTTCTTCGCCCTTGTGTGCACGACCTCAGCCTTCTGGAGATGGTAGGGTTTTAAAGAATAACAAGTTAAGGAGCTGACACAAGTAGAGGAGACAAAGTAAGTGACATGAGAGTGTGTCTGACAAATCTTTACAGACAGGTCTGATGGTTGGTTCAGTTGGTGCCATGATGCCCTTATTGCCTGCTCTTTGCCACATTTCTCACCCAAAACAGTTTTCTGTGGTCAGTGTCCATGTAGCCCCTCTGAAGAGCCATGCTGCTAAACTTGTGTCCCATAGCTGCTGTCATATTCCCCTTTGTCACTGCTCTTGAAGGCCCAAGCTTACCAAAAAGGACACTGAAAAACTAAAAAAGGTGCAGAGAGTGGCAGCAAGGATGATCATTGCTCTACAGTGTCTTCCGTATGGAAAGAGACCAGGATATTTCAACTAGGAAAATAGATAGTGGAGGGGAATTTGCATAGGAATGGGAGAATTGGATGAATAGGGAATAAATGGAGAACTGAGAGCCCTCAAATGAAAATATCACACATAGCAGACAAATTTGAAATAATCACAAGGCCAAACTACCCAATATAATTAAACCATTGAGTTCACCACTGCAAAAAATTATGGATGCAAAATGCAAAAACAATTAGCCACATTCGTAGAAGGAAAGTACTTCATAACATAAAACCCCAATTTCTGACTGAAAAAGCCTCTAAGCAGCAGACTGGGATTGGAAGAGCTTACAGGGGCAGCACGACTGCAATCTTACTGTATGTGCTTGCTCGACGCCAGGGGATGGGTTGTCTCCCATCACCGCGCCCTTTGTCACCCTTTGTCCTGGGGATCAGTATCAGCCTGAGCACAGCAAGCCCAGCCACACCTGCCCCGTGTCTCATCAGAGAGGAGGGATGAAAATAACCAGGGGACCATGTCTAGAGTCAACACAGCATACAGGGCACTGGTGGCTTTCCATCTGATGATGCCTTCACACTTCTTAGAGCTGAGAGAAGATTTTCTCCCACCTTTGACTCAGGACTGAGCACTAACACTACTGAGCCCTATATAACTGATGAGTGCAGGCTATGTGATGTCATGACTGGTGCAATGACATCCCTTGATAATCACTTTTAATGTATTCCAGACCATCCTTGTATAGTTCCAAGCAAAATACAGAGAAATGTTCAGTGGAAGGGAGACATGAAATTGAGATGTATGGAGTAAAAACACGTTCCCTTTGCAGGAGGTAAGGAAAATTCAAGTTCTTTCATTAGGCAGCAATTAAAATGCAGTTTATAGAGCAGGAAAACAGAATATTCTTGAACAACTGTAAGACAGGTGAGCTAATAACTAACGGATTCTATTATGCTGCCTTCGTCCAAAACGAAAGTGATTTCCCTCTAAATTAGAATGAATTAATAGTGTATTTCCTGATTACACCCTACATAATGATGCAGGGGATGGTTCCTCTGTTCACATTTCCTTTCTCTTTTAATAAAACATGCCAGAGAGGAAAATTATCTAGCCGTTCCCATTAGCCATTTTGAACACGATGTATCTCACACTCACAAGAGGCAACTGGTAGTTTTGCTATGAATAGCAATTAGCTTTCAGCCCATCGTGAAGCAGTCTCATATAGTTGATACTCCACAGATTAGGTCCATTTTACAAGCTACACAACACAGGTTCAGTCACGTCCAGAGGCAGTTTCACCGGGTAAGGAATTTAGGACTGGACTGATTTCAGAAGGAGCTCAGTTGCTGGCTTTTTTCTTTTGACACCTCCAGGATTTATCCCACTTGGGAGTATTTTCCAAAACAGAGGAGTTCCCTGCCTGCCCATTTCTGAAATGGCACTGCAGCTGTCTGGGAAAGGCAGGCTCCAAATAGCAAAATGATGCACACTTGCACCTGCATCCCTCTTTCCTTCCTATGCTGTGCAGTGTACCACTGCATTGTAGAGGCTCTCCATGGCTGTCTGTGAAGCTGTTTCCACAAGGAGCAAAGCTGCCATTCATCTCATGTTTGCGGCATGCTGTGACCCCAGTTACGGCTCCCCAACTCCAGAAATAGCAGCTAGCCTCTGGGAGAGGTCAGCCACAGCCAACTGCTTAATGTCATCCACATCCGCTGTGGAGGGTCCCAAATCTGTCCTGCCTGGTTGCTCATTGCCCTTCTCGTCTTTGGGACTGGTCTCTCAAGAGGCTCTGCATTACTTCCCCGCAGCCCTGCCTCAGGAGATGAGCAAATTCTGCACGGAGTGGTCACCCTGCATGCCTTGTAGCCCTGTACAGTCCTGTACATGGGTGAAGTTTTTGCAAGCTGGTCACAGGGTAGTTCCTAGGCAGCCTCTGCTCTGAGCACGTGTCTCAAGGGAGCTCCTTAGGATCTGGGATACGGGCAAGTTTTAAGAGGCCTCTTAAGAATATAAACACAGCCAGACTCAGAGCAAGGCTCTTTTAGACTAACGCCCTGTTTCTGAAGTCTGCTTAAGACTAGAGTGCAAAAAACAGCTTTCTGCACTGATAGAGCCTCCCAGTCTCTACAAACCAACGTTTTAAGGACTTCTTGAGCTAGAAGTCACATACTCATCATTGTGTGTAAGAACCATTGATGGTCCTTTTCTCCCGAAGCTTACTTAATCCCTTTCAAATTCATTTTTCTTTTTTGATAAATCTATCAATTTTTTGACAGCAAGGTCAATTTTTGATGTTTTCTCTCTCTCTCTCTCTCTTTTTTTTCATTTTGCTCATGTTTTGATACGCATTACACTAAGCAACAAAGAGGTGGGGATGGAAGGGATGGAAGGTCTCACAGCAGACTGCACCCCAGGGCTGGAGTTCAGATGCTGACCGCTGGGCTGTTTCTGCCCAGACATCCATTCCCTCCCTGACCCCTGAGCCCACCACGCCAGCAGATGTGCTGCTCTGTCATGGCAGCCAACAGCTCCTGGCACTGCTTCTCGTAGCTGCTCGGGGGATGATAGCAAGGTCACAGGTGAGCTGTGTGTGCTTGAGGTGGGCAGTTTTTTCAGGAGGTGCTGAAGGTGCTGCTTATGTGGTCCATGTGGCCTGAGCCCAGGGCTCCCAGGATTTCAACCCTGCCTGGGCCTGAAGGTGCAGACTGAGGGCAGCTCAGACCTCGCCCTAAGGAGGTCGTGCACATGGGGCTATGCACCAGGAAGTGACAACAGAGGTGGAACACCCCATATTTACCCCAAGATCTCCTCCCCACCATGCTCAGCAGGGTGCTCCCTCAAGCCCTGCCTGGCTGTGCACCCCATCTTCACCTGCAGATGGGGTGGACACCCCACCTCAGGATCATGCAATAGGTGGTCCTTGCTTCTCTCTGCCCCTTCCCAACCCACTGCCACCCAGCCTCATTTCCTTCAGCTCATCCAGGACACCTTTGCCCCCAGCCCACAGGGACCTTAGCACAGGTCTGTCATCTCACACCCTTCCCTAGAGTGACTCCCTGTGGTCAACCAAGCCCCACAGACCTGAGTCCCCCTTCTCCACAGGAGCTTTATAGTCCTACCAAGCAGGCTGGGTTGTCCACAGGGCACAGGGGGCTGGAAATATGGTTGGGACAGCATGGGGATATGGGGAGGCACTTGCAGAAGATGATACCCTTGGGACCAGAGACTTTGCTGTTAATGTCATATTACACCTGATCTGACTGTGACTTCCCATGGCAGCTCTGTGCTTTCTCCCTGGTGGTTCTTACTCCTTGCATGGTATCAAGGCAGCAGGCACACACCTGCTCTGGCTTCTTTCTCTCTTTGGTGGTTAATTGATGGGCCTCATTTTCTAGAAATGTCACTCCAGCACCATTCATGAGCCTAAATGTCACTTTATTTTTTTAATTACAGATGGGCATAATTAATGTCAATTACTGTAATATATATTAAATACCAGAGATTCTTCCCTCACTGCAAAACCACTTTTCTCTGCAACTCTTGATGTGCAGCCTGAGGTTATAACACCACAAAGATAAGCACTCATAAAAATTATGAGATAGCTGCCTTGGCAGGTGTTAAAATGATCTCTTATAGGACAGTGACAAGCAGCATTTTAATTTTTATACACTCTTAGTGTTAACCTGGGGTCACTACAGCTGGCAGAGCACAGCCATAAACTGTTATTGCACCAAGGCACATGGGATTTTAATGCTGTTGTTTTTATGGCTCATAGCAGGCATCATCCAAAACATCTGGACATAGGAAACCAACAAGATGGATCTGGATGTGAACGAAAGCACACAGTAAGTGGGTTGGAGTTAGTGCTAAACTAATGAACTAAGGTAGTTAGCATTATTATTCCTTTCTCTGCACTGCAGTAGTGCATACAACCCCATCCATGGGTCACGAACTTGTTCTGTTAGATGAAAAGAAAATCCCAGCCCCCAAGAGCATTACACAGCTGTTCACATATGTGTGTGCTTTCAGGAAAAAAAAAAAAGTGTTTACTCTTTGTTATCTGAACCACAACTTTGGCAACTGTGATTAGCTGGAGCAGTAGCAACCACCTCTATAGCACTCTGGATCCAAGAGCTACATGGACAGTAGAAATAGACACAGCAATTCCATTAAAAATAATAATAGTTAATATGTGAAGGTTACAGGCGAAAGGAACATATTGGACTTCTAAGAAAAAGAAAAGACAAAGCATGAATAAAAGTGTGTTCTGGGAGGACATTTAGGCAATCATAGAATAAAAATAGCTAGATGGAGATAGCTCCCAAAAAATGGAACTGACAAAAGAAAAACATACTTTGAAATGGCAACAAAAGAGTGAATTATGCCTGGGAGTTGAGAAGCTGAATCAAAGTGCCAAGGTCAATAGGATGGTAGACAATGGTAAGAGGAGAAAGTTAAAAGGAGACTAGTCATTTGATAACTCAGCTACAAGGAAGAAAATTTGAGTTACAAAGAAAGAAAGAAAAAAGTGAGAACAAAACACAAATGAAAAGAGATAGCATATGGTCCCAGAGCACTGAGGAAACTGACGAAGAAATAGAAGGCAGAAATAAACAGCACTACAGAAATCAAGAAACAGCAAGTACTGCAGACCTAAAAGTATAACGATCTGAAAATCAGAGTATCTTCTTTTCTCTGGAGTGCAAGAATAAGTTGATATGATTGGCTTGCTATACACATGAACAGAAATTTTGCAGGATGAGAAAAGTATCAGTTACAGCTTGAGAAAAATACCCATATTTCTGAAAAGTGCAGAGCAAAATATAATTTCTGGTGAGGCAAGTGGGATTGAAAAGGTGAGATTTCCATTTGTGGTGATCACTGTACATTTTAGAAACTGAAATTTGTACTTGCGGACATATGGGAAAATCAATGAGAAACAGTATAGATACAATATCAAAGAAAAATAAATCATCTGAGTTTTCCACTGGAAGAACTGATGCTTGACTGTGAACACTATTTTTGTGCTACAGAGAATGCAGGGATAATAAACAATTTCTTTCTCTGAAACATCTTAAAAACAAGCTGTAGAAATTCAAAGCAGAAGACAGATGCACAGATGAAAATAAGAGTTTACCTGTATTCTCAATTATTTTCACTGATCAGTTTTTATACCTAAAGCAGGTTATAGGTTTTAATTTTCATCTAATGCAAACTAATAAAGTGTTCAGATCATCTTTAACAAGTGAGCACATCCCCAAAGCAAGGATCACAGGGAAGGTTTACATCACCATTTGAAGTAGAGCAGCATTACGTAGATCATCGTGTAACCATGTTTTTTGCTGCACAAAACCCTGCAGCCCAGCTTTCAGAGTGACAGTGTCTCTCTGAACCCCTGGGAAATGTGGAAATCCAAGCGTCTCCCCAACGAAAGCTGCTGCTGGCTAGCTAATGGCCACCTCCATAGCTCCGTCAGGACAGGAGTCCTTAGCCTGGATCTCCTCCTGTACTCTGGCCTGAGCCAGACCCAAGAGGAGAGAGTTCCCCTCTCATCATAGCTCTTGCATGAGAAGAAAATAAATAAAGACCTTGAACACCTTGCATTCTGGAGCAATAGCTTTTACTTATGTGGAAATAGGGAAAATTTGGAAAGGGAGAGTAGACATGGGATATGGAGAGAAATGAGCTGCAAGTCAGCATTAAAGGTTAGAACTCTTGTCCTTCACCACAGGCCTCAACCCACTGAGAGAGGATCTGCTGGTGTGCCCAGGTGAGAAGACACAGTTCCCAGCAGCCATCTTCTGTGGTGTTCCCTGTTCAAGAGGATGCGTGTGACTCCTGTGTCCTTGTGCCCATGAGAAGCAGCACCTGAGGCTCCCAGCTCCTGCAGCCCTAGGCCCTCCCTGCTGGGCCCCATGGCAAGCACAAGAGAAAGCAGCTGGTGGCACCCAGCTCCATGTTCTGACACATGGGTTAAGGTAGGGTTGCTTCAGGTTGCTGAATCATGCCAGGAGAGCTGCAGGTTGTGAGACCAAAAGCCAGAGGAGTTTCTTCTCTCCTTAGAGTCATGGGCCACCTGGGGGTGTCTGAGCCAGCCTCATCTTCCACGCTTCTAAACTCAGCTATTTCCCAAGGTCTTCAAGAAGTTATTGAAATACCGGTGAGCCATAACCTGCAGATCCCCAATGCCTGTTTTAAGTAACCTGCTGCAAAACTACATCAATCATTGCAATAATTCCATTTATTAAGAGAATTAATTTGTTTCCTCTGCTCAACTCCTATTGTGCAGTCCACCTCTAATTGATTGGATTTATAGCCTCTTTTCTTTTTTTGACCAAAGACAAATTCACACATGTCCAGACTCTCAGTTTTCCACTAACCAGCAGAAAGGTGACTCTTTAAATCTATTGTCTGCACTAATGTGCTAAGTACTCATGCACGCTCTGAACGTGCTCCAAAATGTACTTCTGAGTGCAGGAATTTAGAGACTGCACTTATCCAAACAGCTTGCATCCCGTTTGTCAGATCTTTTAAGTGGCTACTGTGAATTAATGACAAGCCCAGAGGACACTGCATGTGAGGAATCAGTGCCAATGCCTTGCAAACCAAGAGCTCAAACCTGTGGAGTTTTCCACTGCTCAAAAGGTCTTTGCCATCCTTGGGTATACTGCCATTAATTAATTCACTGCTGATGCTATCTAAACTTTCAGATAGTGCTGATATTTTCATCATTTAGCAAACTCACCTCACACTGTCCAATTTGCCTCTCTTATGCAAGCTCCACAAGGCCTGAGCCTTACCTTAAGTAACGCTAAATTGCACATATTTTCTCACTGTGAGATCTTTCAATCTGCAATAACAATTCAGCTGGAGGTTGACTTGTCACACACTCACTCCATCCTAATGAGCAGCAGTAAGTCAACAGCAGAGACAATCTATTTCCTCACTCTCTTTTTTAAAAAATAACCAGAAGTCCAGAAAAAGAACCACATTTCAGTAAGCAGGGCTGTCCCCTTTGAGCATTTTCTCCAGAAACAACATTTAGAGAACATAATGAAGATATTTTCCTGCCTTTGCTGGTTTCCAGACATAAGGATTAAAAAGTCAAGATTGTCATCAACACTTACAGATAAAGTGAGAATCCTTATCTTAAACACTGAGCAGCAATAATAAAGGATTTTTTTTTTTTAATCTGCTCTTATTTAAAGCTACGCTCCTTTTCTGTATTAGATGTTCTCCTATAAAATACTAATTTGGGCCCAAATTCCAGGCACTTTGGTATACGTGTGATTGGCAGAGGCAAATAAAATACTACCTTGGGAACATAAATGACATGATGTGAATACAAAACCTTGACATAATTCTGTAGTTATATTAAAGAAAACAAGGAAAATTTGAATTCAGATGACTTAACGAATACAGTTCAACTTTATGGTGAATGGATTTGTTGACATTTTTCTCACAGAACAATTGTTCCTGAAGAAGATCTGAAGAAACAAAAACATCCAATGGAAACACATTGTCCTGAAAGAAATTCTGTTTTGTCATTTTTCTGTTTTATTTTCTCATAACATCACGTGACTTTTAATATACAAAGGTTAAAATGCTTCAGTGAAATATTCCAGATTATTTCTCCTCATGATGAAAATCCATAATTCCAGCTTTTCACTAGAAAAAAAATATATTACAAACTCTGAACATTTCTCTAGGGACAGATTTTACGGGCTGTCTCTGGAATAATTGTAAGTTGTGTGAGTCACTTGTGACCTGTGCAGTGACCAGAAAGAGATGCCAGAGCATTGCGTGTTGTTCTTTGCATGTCTTGAGCCCAGGCAGAAGCCCAAGATGCAGACAGGTAGCTCCCTCTTCCTTTTGTTCTGCTCATACCTGTGGGATGGGTGAGGATTTTACCTACCTGGAGAAGGCAGCACCCTTCCTATTTGTAACATCAGCCAGCTCCTGGCATTATGTTAATAAGATTTTGAAGAGTTCTTTCATTTTTTTTTTTTCAGTCTATGTCTTTCATGTCCTCTGAACAGATAGAGTGGGAATTTGTCTGATATGCATAATCCTTACAATCCTGTGTGAGGTATTCAGCTTCCTCTGGATTAAATTTCTTTGCTCTTCTGAGAAATCTGTACATCTGACTGAAAGTTTGCTAACCCCTAAATCTTATTTGTTTGTTTGTTTTTCTTCCCATTTCATTTTCAGGGGGCTGTGCGGCCTTCTAAGGAAATATGAAAGGGCATTTTTCACACTGCATCTCCCGCTGGAAGGCAGACTGATTGGTAAAAAACATGGGGAAGCAGAAAAAAAAAAATAACAGTGTAAGAAAAGTCATTCACCCCAGCAGATTCAAATCACCAGGGAACATATTTTCATTTGCAATGTGCCTAGTTGCATGCAGGGGAGAAGGGAGCAGGAACATATTCTCTCTCCCAAGGGGAAAAGGCACTCCTTTTTTTCCACAACACCACAACAGATGTGTTAATGTCGCATCCGACACATTTGTCATGACAACAAATTTCTGCTAGCTAGAAACAACTGTGTCACAGAAACTACTATGAAAGGGCTGCTGAATACCAATAAGCACCAGATTATGATGAATTTCCTAAGACAGGCGAGGAGGACCCAAATTCAGACAGCAAATATTGGCTGAAGCATGTGGAAGATATGGATGTAGTGCACACAAATTAAAATGAACTTCAAACCAAAACATCCCATGCAACTTCTGTGGACAGAGCACCATATATACAAAGACAGGATATGTTATTATTCTAATTAAAGTCTCAAAAGTCTAATCAGGGAGTCATTACTAGTCCAGTTATAATGATACTTAAAGTTATTGTCCAAATTATATAATTATTATGGGAAAAGCCTCATTAAAAATATTGTTAAATTTGTGCTAAATAAACTCCCTTGTATCCACCCTTCCCATGGTGTATTGCTCACTTTTCCCCTGCCCTTCTGGTTCCTTAGGTCAGTCGAACGGGGGTCATAACATGTCATAACATATCTTCACCATGCCACATTCTTTGCTTGGAGGAATCTACTCTGCCCTGGTCAGGCCTCACCTGGAGTACTGTGTCTAGTTCCGGGCTCCCCGGTACAAAAAAGACAGGGATCTCCTGGAAAGAGTCCAGCGGAGGGCCACAAAGATGATACGGGGCCTGGAGCATCTTCCCTATGAGGAAAGGCTGAGAGACCTGGGTCTGTTCAGCCTGGAGAAGAGAAGACTGAGAGGGGATCTCATCAATTTGTATAAATACCTGAGGTGTGGGAGACAGAGGGATTTGGCCAACCTCTTTTCAGTGGTTTGTGGGGACAGGACAAGGGGCAATGGCCACAAAATGGAGCACAGGAAGTTCCGCACCAACATGTGAAAGAACTTCTTCACAGTGAGGGTGACGGAGCACTGGAACAGGCTGCCCAGGGAGGTTTTGGAGTCTCCTTCTCTGGAGATATTCAAGGCCCGTCTGGACACCTACCTGGGCAGCCTGTTCTAAGGAACCTGCTTTGGCAGGGGGATTGGACCCGATGATCTTTCGAGGTCCCTTCCATCCCCTTCAGTTCTGTGATTCTGTGATTCTTTGAATCAGATGTTCATAGGGGAGGTTACTGTTACAAGTTAGCTAACACAGGCTCTTTCTTCGTTGGTCTTCATTCCTCCTTGTATCTGTTTTCTCTATGTACAGTAAGTTTCATGTGTGTTGGATGCTTGTCTCATCCTCTAAACCTGTTTTACCAAGGTCCTAAGGCTGGCTGCATTCCTTTAGTCATCAGTAATCAACCACTTCAGGCTTACTTTTACAGTTTCATCCATTCTTATCATCCCGTGTCTGCGTTTTCAAGGCCTCTCTCACCTCATTCCTATACTTTTGGGGACCCCTACTATACGCCAGGTTTTCTTCAACAGCTTTCATGCTATGGTTTCCTGCTAACATAACTGATATTTAACAGCATGTCCTAGTCAGACATACATACATGTTAAAAGGTCATTACTAATTCACTGTAGAAAAATAGTGATCCATTAGACAGCAGCTAGATAAGTAGTTACATGTAGATATAATGATTTGATAATTACTTGTTATTAATATTTCTTATAGTAGTATTGCCTGAATGTTATCAAAACAGCTTTATTGCATTTGCAGTGCACACCCAGTGCCACCTGACACAGGCAGGAGGCTTGTGCAATGCATAGCTCTCTCGTTCTTCCTGAGCTAGATCCTCAGCTGATGCAAGGTGGTAAGGGCTGCAAGGTCAGGGACTGTCAGGGGAATAGCTGGACCTGTGCTCTCTAAAGAATGGTAGAGTGACCAGGAGGGGCAGCTCCACAGGTGTAGTATATTCTATTTAGTCCTTCCTTACTATGCACCTTGCACCTTTCATCTCCCACTCTGTTATTTTTGTAGCTCCTTAGTTTGCAAGTCTGGTTTTAGGTCAGTTCACAAAGCAGAGAGATTTTACTTAAAAAATAAAAATAAAAAAAAAAAACTTTTCCATCATCTGAGGTCTCCAAGTTCTGATTGTGAGTCAAGCACCACTACACTTAATAAAGATACGGAGAGCAGCAGTTGTCCTCAATTCACACAAGTCCTTTGTATTCAGATTTTCTTCTCCATTAACTGTCAGTGTTCAGGGGGGGCACTGAAAGAGGAGTTGGTGAAAATGGATTACTGATTGCTGAAAGCTGTATTCAGCCTACTTAGTAGGATGTCTTAGGCAGACCAGGTAGTAGGAGCAGGAATTCCTGTTAGGAACTTTAAAAGCCTGAATGGGTAATGAGGCCCCAGCAGGTTTTTCAGAGCTCTGCAGAGATCCTTTGGTTTCTAATTCAAGCACATAAACTAGAGGGATAAAGCTAGATGGAGAGGTTATCCTTGCATGATGGCTTTATTCAAGAAGGCAGCAAGCAATTCAGAACTGCTACTGCCCAAGGCTGACAAACCCCAGCTCTCTGTACAGACACTGGAGAGAGGCAAGTGATGCCTGCCTTTAGAAAAGGCAAGAGGGATCCTGCTGATGGCCCCACCTCGGTTCTCAGCAGTGCTATGGACCTGTCCAGGCAAGTGAAGGAAAAGGTAGGTCAGCCTCCCCTCTTGCAGGTCTCCAGAAAGCAATGTATTTGGAGAGCAGTTTCACCTCCTCAGAGAATCTGGGTGATCTTGCAAAAATTTAACTGAGTTGAAATACCGAGCAAAGAATAAGTGAAAAGATCAAGACGTTATGATTCTACTTAGTATGTGTTGCACATTATCATATGGATGAGATCAGTTTTCTGAATGGTCTTGCTTTTAACCTATTACAACAATTCAAAAACTATTTCCAACCAAACTACTGGAAAACGGATATTCCTACACAATTTCCAACACGAAACACACAGTCATGTGGCATATTCATGTACTGATCTAGGTAATACACACATATGTACATAATGTAGATAACACTGAAATTCTCAAAATACACTGTGGTGGGTTGACCCTCGGCAAAAACCAAACACACACACAGCCATTTGCTCTTGCAGGATGCAGAGGAAATAAAAGAAAAATGCATGGATTGAGATAAAGAGAGTTTAAAACATAAAACCAAAACTGTGTATGCATGCAAAATAAAATGTTTATTCTCTACCTCCCATCAGTGGGCAGTTGTAGAGCCACTTCTTGGAAAGCAAGGACTCAGCATACATAACCGTGTCCTGGGAAAACAAACACCATGGTGACTAACGTCCCCCTTTCCTCCTCTTTCCTTGAGCTTTTTTCACTGAGCCCAATATCCTACAGTATGGAATATCCCTTTGGTCAGTTCAGGTCAGCTGCCCTGGCTGAGTCCCTCCCTAGCTTCTTGTGCACCCCCAGCCTTTGATTTTGTTGGGTGAGGGAGGAAGTGGGAAAAGGAGAATGGATAACACTTTGATGCTGTGCAAGCACTGTTCAGCAATACCCAAAATGTTGTGTTATCAACACTGTCTTACTCACAAGTCAAAAATGCATACATAATGTCTCTACAAATAATTCTCATCTGATTCCATGATACTCAGTCATTCTGATTTCTTAAACTGATCTCCTCCGCCAGTTTTTAGTTTCGTCTTTTCCTACCTTTGATTCCTCCCTAAACTTCCACAGTAAGTCCTGTGCGATCCCAAACTCCCTTTTACCCTGCATCCCATATGTCCCACCCCCAGGCAGAAACCCTTCTAAGTCCAAAAGGTCATCTGGAGAGATGGTCCTGGTGACTTTTTGTGATGGGTTGCACACCTGCACTCTGGAGTTAAAGATCTCCTGGGAGACACTTGGAGATGTCATTTATTCCTCTGAGTCCTTAGTTTGAGTTTCCACCTACCTTTGTGTGCCTGTGCTCCTCTGGGCTTGGGGACACAGGCCTGTGATGGACTGGTGGCTCCTGGGACGGGCCTAGGAGTAGCCAGGGTATTATTTGGGCTCCCCCTCCTGCCATTGTCTCTCTGAGCTTCTTTGTGGGTGTGTAGAAGGGCTTTCATTGTGTAACCTAACAAATGAAAAATTAACTTTTGTGAATTATTTCTAAATGTTTTTGGCCATGGCTCTAGAAAGGCACTAAGCATGGATTCAACATGCAAGAGCATGCACCCTGCTGAATAGAGCTTTCACGCTTTCACTGCTCTCTCCCAGCCTGTATGACTAACTTTTGGTAGACAAGCCAAAGTCTGTAGGAAGATGTCTTGCTGGTCTTATAGCCAAAGGCATGTACCTATTCAATAACAACAGCTTTTTTTCACCTCACCAGTTGCAAGCAATTTCCATTTGTCATGTTGTGTGCCACTCAGAACAGTACAAAGAGGTAACTGATGTCATCTTTCTTTTGTCTTCTGCCCAGCCTTGATAGACACTCTCTAGTATTCTTCATTCTGCCCTCAGTCCGTGACTTTCTTCCCCTGGGAATACAAACGTGGAAGAGGCAAACTAAATGACATTGTTTTAAGTCAGAGATAACTCTAGTCTGCAAGACCTCTTTGTTGGGATGTTATGTTGCAAAGCAAAAGCAAACCTTTACAATGTAGCCATCTTTCTACTGTAGCCATGTCCTTTTAACTGAAGTTAATCTCATCTGTCTTCGTGAAGGTAAATTCAAATAAAAAGGAATTAACTGCATCTCAAAGACTGGGGAGGAAAGAACTGCATTTCCAAAAAAGAACATTCTTTCATCTGCTGGCTTCCTTTCAAACACCTGTAATATTAAGATGTCCAGCACACACTGGTCTGGTCCTCTGCTCTTTAATCTCTGATGAGAGTGTGTGTATGTGTGTACTGAAAATTTTTCTCATTCTCACGTCAGTAAGAAAATGTATGACTACAGAATGTCATTTTTCTTCTAGTAGATGTAAATATAAAAATAACCATTTCTTGAAAAATCAGCCTACTTCCTGTTACATGAGGTAATTTACAGAGATCAAAGCACAGACACACTTTAGCAACAATGGACAATTTAATCTAGTATTTGAGAAATAAAATTAAGCACAAATTATGTAGATAATAGCTTTTTCATTGAGAGGCAACAGCATTTTGGAAAATAAAATAGATTTATCATATCTCTAGAGACATTTCTACTTTGATGTTGTCCTTATGTTGACCATGAAGTTAAAAATGAATGAATAAATAAATAAATAAATAAATAAAGCCTTCTTTTTAAACTTCTTCATTTACATTTTTTTCAGATTTGGGAGCTTGAGAGTTTGGAGAGAGAGGGAGGAGAGGGAGTTGGGGAGGACAGTCGGTTTTTGTTTTGTTTTGTTTTGTTTTGCTTTGAATTTGGAGAACCAAATCTGTGTAGTATCTAATAGAGAAGACAATTACTCAAGTAACCAGGTTTTGCGCCTCCATTTTCCAATAAGACCTCTATACTTCTACACTTGCTTCTATTACCAAAGAAAAACAAAAGCTCTGAAGAGCATTCTAAATACACAGTGAGAGTTATCCTCTTATTTTGTCACTCAGTGTGCCTTGCAAAATCTTCCTCTGAGTCTCCAGGGCACCTGTAATGATGAACCAAGTGAAGGGATGGAGTGAGAAAGGGGGACATGTAGCTCATTGCATGTACCTGCCTGGTTCATAAGTACCTCCATATTAGCACAGACAAAAATTTGAGTTCCCAATTATGGCGATATGAATATCTAAGTAAGTAGTGCACCTCAGTGTGATTTAATGTTGTGTATAAAGCTGTTCAACGTGTCTATAATCCACGACAATACGTGTGCTGTTGCACATCAGGTGTGCTGTTGCACATCAGGAAGCCAAGTCAGATTGTCAAAAGTGATAACTTACCCATCCCCAAAATGGACTATCTAATTCAAACTTTTCACTTGGATCATTTAGAAATGTAAATTTCTTGCTTGTTTCTCCAGGCTGGTTCCTCTTATAACTAAGAACACATCTCCCACTCTCAACTTTCATCTAGGGAGTGTGGTGTTTGTGATAATCACCCCCAGAACACTAAACCAGTGCCAGTGCTCCTCAAAGAAGTCCTGCAGGGAAGCAAAAGGCTTCATTTACAGTAGCTATAATTTTAAAAGTGAGTCAAAGGCTAAAGTTATCAATGTAATATTGGTGTCAATTTGTCAATCCATCCCAATAGCTTCAGGTACTTAACTGAGGTGACAGAAATATGATTTCCCTTATGGTCAGTATCACCTTAGCTTGAACAACAGGAACTATCCACCTAAGAAACTCACCACTCTCACAGACCCTGCAGGGATTGAGGGCAGCTGCTACACTGACACAGACACTCACAGGTGAGCCAGAAACTCCTCTGGGCAAAGGCCTGTCTTTCTGAGAATGCTGGCAAAGCTGAGGTGACACAGAGTGGGTGAGGATGTGTTCCCTCACCACCATGGCTGATCCAGGAGTTTCAGAAGCACGGAGGGGAGCTTTCAGTGGCTTCCAGCATGGAAGGACTGATGAGGCATCAGCTTCAGACTGGTTAGAGCTCTGCAGTCACACTATGATCCAGCTTCCTCTGAGAAGATGCAGCCCTAGCACCAAGCAAACTGTAATGGCTTAGAAGGTTATGAGTACACTTTGGCATATTTTTCTCATGACAAGATAATAGCAAAATAAATATAGCTAGAAAAGTTATAGTCAATAAGCAAAAGGTGCCTACAAAAATTATTAAAAAAAAAAAAAAGCAATTACTATTTTTGTTATTATGGAGTCTCAATGCTTTGGTGTTTGTGATGTATCTCAAGGTTCACTAATGAATTTTTACCTTTCATAAATTTTGAACAGTATTTTCATTGGTCATCACTTTGCACAACTACTATTTACTTGAATTATTTTCACAAATAATATAATAACCTTTTTCTTCACTGTTCTTGTTTTTCTTTTCTCTAAAAAGGACAAGCAATTGTAACTCAGAAATCACATCTGTGTCTTTCCTTTTCTTCATTTCTTCTTCAGAAAATTTTTCTTCTGACTAGTGCAAAAGATTTCTGTAGACTGAACAAAAATGCCAGTGAAGTTATCTAGAAGCATCCTACTCACTGCAATGGGAATAGCTTCAGACACATCAAACTCACGTTCCATTATATCTCCTTCATTTACAGTATGACAAAGGAGAAGAAGAATTAATTTTATATCCATTAAAGATTTCATTCTCACTGAACAGTTGGTAGTGTTTGATTCCCTTCTTCATGGGTGGCTAATTTTTACTGGCAGTAGGGAATGGTAATTGCTGTCATTCTGGTAAAGCTCTAGGCTATACCTGGACTCACAAACATACCGAAAGCATCAAAGCTACCTGCTGTAGGAATTTCAATATATATATGTTAAAATTATATATTAGATTCAGCAGTTCCTTTTCCCTAGTAAATCTGGCCTTTGTGAGCTAGTACTGTACAAAATATCTGCTGTGCATTTAAATACACAGAATTCCTCTGCAGAATAATTGTTGGGGGGGATTGCCCATTTCAAATCCATTTTCAGACTATGTCACCTAATAAATATCAGACCCTAATTTATGTTCAGGTAGAGGATTATATTAGCATTCTGGGAGCTCTATCACATTATCACATCCTGTCTGTATAAGATGAACATTTTTCTTTAGACATAGATGTCAACCTATACTGATCAGATTCTCCTGCTCCTAATAATTGGTATGAAATCATTCAACAGTTCCTCTATAGAAACGTATAGAGCATTCTGTAATGAGCCATTCAGCATACACATGAAAAGTTAGCAAGAAAACCACCCTCTCCAAAAGCTAAAAAGACATATTAAAATTTGCAGAACTTGGTGTTTTATCAAAGAAAATTAAAGCACTCTGCAAGACTCTGAGCAGAGCAGCACATGTACAGTCCTGCATGTGCAATCCTCATACCTCTCCTCTGGTATGACTTAAAAGCCAACATTTAAAATTGCATATTAACTTTTTGCTTACGGAAGAATAATATAAATACAGAGCATCCAAAACTGTTCAAGATTTCATGGCATCTATTCATGGCCTTCTAGTCAACAGCTTGCTCATTTTTATCTCAGAGTGCCATAGTCTTTATTTTTTTCCCTTCTTTTCCTATTGTCATGGATAGGGCTGTTTTCTCAGGAAACTTACTGGGAGTATTGCTATGGAGTAAACGGCAAAGGAATCACCTGCAGAAGAAATTCAAGGAGCCATTAGATCCTTGTCCCACACTGAGGGAGAGATGGCCCTGTCTGATCAGACAGTTCTCAATATTTTCTGGTGAAGGGGATTCCAAAACCTCCCACGTCTCTGTCACTGTATATCTTTAGAGTTTGCTTGTTTTCCCAAAATTGGATTTATATCTTCCCTGCAATTAAACTGATGACTTCCCGCCAGTTGTAGAAAGCAATTTGACATGGAAAACAATTAATTGTTATGCTCTTCACAGCTGCCATTTACATATTATAAAATTTTTACGATGTTCCCCACCTCCATCCTCTCCTTATACAACCAAAGGCAATTCTTTCAACCTGCCCCTCAGAGGCAATGTCTCAAGTCATCTGTCTTATTAATGTTGCCCTCCAGCTTTTGGCATGCTCCAGTTCACACTTAGGTGGATTCAACCCTTCTCATGCTCACATAGCTGAAATGTGGGGAAATTAACCAAAGGAAAATCATCTTCACCTTCTACCCTGGGTGATGCTGAAGACCTCTAGGTGAAAGGAAAAGGAGAGAAGAGTGCCACAGCTGGGAAGTGATTATATTTTTGAAACATTATTTTACACAGATCAGAGGGTGCATTTAAGAAAATTTACATCCATTTCACATGGGCCACAGTGACCGAAGGAAGCACTAAGGACTTATCCCAGATATGTTGTGGGGAGAACCTTGAGATAGAGCCAGTGCTCCCAGTACCGGTAGGTCTGCAGGAGTCCTGGCCACCACTTTTTTCTTCTGTTTTATTCTGGGAGTGAAACTGTTGAGAAACAATGGGTGACTACAGTGACAAACATGGGGAATCTCCTGACTCCTCTGAGTGAAATAAAAGTCTATGTGAGACAAGGCCAAAAAAAAAAAAAAAAAAGGGTAAAAGAGTTGAGCACATTTTTATTGTCTGGTTGCTAATTTCTTTTGAAAGAAAAAAAAATATATTTTTTTTTCCAGACAATGGGCACAGTTCAGTCACCAACACAGGGGCATCTCTTCTCATGTGAGATGTCCTACAAATCTCCTCAGCTGAGAGATGCTGCTCCACAAGGGCATAGCCCTCCCATGGCTGTACATTCCCCGCCCCGCACAGATGTCTCCGCCATCAAGGACAGCAAAACTGACACTGTGCTCAGACAACTCAACCAAACTTTATGTCTGCTTGCAGAGCAGGGCCAAAATAAAATCCCAGAAGATAAGAATTAACATCAGTTTAGTTCTCTTCTGTTGAACATTCTAAGTTTTCACAGACCATTTCTGCTGCCTCGTGTCATGCACATTTACACTTCTTGAGGGTCTGTGGGTTCATGAAGTATGATTTTCTGTCCTTGTGGAATAATAAAGGAATTCATTATTAATTTTACCTATATATTCACAACTGAGTCACCCTCCAGCCTAAGCACCATTTTGTTGATAAACCATTCCATAAATTCCAGATATAGTTCATTACATTGAAGAGTGTTATCCAAACCCAAAATTGAGTTCCATGAAGTTTGACTGGAGGAGTTGGGTGGAAAAGTGAGATTTTGATCTTCATTTGAGTCAGCATATGTTTGTCATCTGTTCTTCCAAGTGTGTTTCTGCCAGCTTCTCTAACATTTATATAACTACATAAGGATTCCTATACAATCTTTCCTAAGTTCCTTTGGTAGTGGACAAAAAAGATAGACCCTCCAGACTCTATGAATGTCAACAATGATAAATACAAAGGGCCAGGAAGAATATTTAGACACTGAGCCTTTGAGTATGTATTTCTCCTTATTCCTTGATATATTTCAGATCACATCAACTAATTCTCTCTAAGATATCATCCAGAAGATGTCCAGCCCAGAAGACAGCAGAATAGTTCCCTCTAGACTGTATCCAAGCATGGGCTCCTCCTTCCCTGTGGGGTCATTCAGCGATACTCCAGCAGGCTTAGCACCCTCAAACAGATGTCCCACTTCAGGATGTGTAATCTTACATCCTGCTGTACTGGGTCAGGCTGGGATGTTAACTTTCCCTGCAGCAGCCCATACAGTGCTGTGCTCTTCACTCATGGCTAAAACAGCAATGGTATCACACCAGTGTTGTGTCTGCTGCTGAGCAGTGCTGGCACCGCATCAGGATTCTCTCTAACCCCCCTAGGGGTGGGCAAAAATGTGAGAAAAGAAACATCACCAGGGCAGCTGACCTAAACCAACCGAAGGGATATTCCATACCATATGATGTCACACTCAGCAATAAAAGGTGGAAAAAGGAGGAAGAGGGGAGGGGTGGGCTCTCGTGAAAACATCTGTCCTCCTCCCGAACACCAGCTACGTGCGTTGAGGCCCTGCTTCAAGGATGTGGTCAAGCATCGCTCACTGGTGGGAAGTAGAGAGTAGTTTCTTTCCTCTGCACTTCCACATAGCTTTTACTTGTTTTGTTTAGTTTTCCCTTTCCCCCTCCCTTTTCCCCTTTCTTTTTTTCCCCCTTTAGTTAAATTGTTAATTGTTTAGTTAAATTGTTTAGTTAAATTGTTTAATTAATAATAATCTTTCCTTAATATTTTTTTTTTCCTTTAATTAAATCATCCTTATCTCAACCAGTGAGTTGTTCTTTCCTTTACTTCTTCCCCTCCTCATCTAAGGAGGGGGAGTGAGAGAGCGGTTGTGGTGTTCAGCTGCCTAGCACGGTAAAACCACCACACCTACTCTATGGAAACACCACTCAAAATGTTTAAAGCACAGCCCTCCTGTTGTTTGAGGCACAGGGACTGAAATAACACACAGAAAAGTAAATCCAGCTTTGAGTCAGAGGAGCATCTGCATGGACGCAGCAGAAACCAGGGCCAAGTGCCATGTAGTTTAGACATCATCAATCTGCACTAACGGTGTGAACAATACAGATTTGAGCCAGTCTGCACCAGTTGGCCACACAGCCAGATTAATTCCTTACCTGGCCTTGTAATAGAAAGGTTATCTCCCCTAAGAGAGACAGCTTAGGACAACAAAGTCTTACGTTTGGATGCCACTGGAAAATAAAATAAAATAAAATAAATAAAATAAAATAAAATAAAATAAAATAAAATAAAATAATAAAATAAAAACCATATGTTGATAATAGACAGTGTAGCCCAGATTTGTGGATCCCATCCAAAGGGCTTAGAGGGATGTTACAGACCACATGGGCTTTCCCTTCCTGCTCTCTCCTCACAGAAATGACTCAGAGGGAATTCCTACAGGCAAGCTAAGTAGGACAAAATCCTCATTATAAATGTAATGAGAAGTCCTACTGACTGGATTGGTATAAATTTGGTAAGGGCAAGAGGGAGGGAATATTTATCCGAGTGTTTCTTAGCTGTCGTGTTTTTTTTCATATTGAAAGAAAACCATATAATTTCTCTCAGCAGATAACCCAAAATGTTTCTTATAATCTGTGTGGTGAAAAAAAAAATGCTTATTAACATGCAGAAATTGCAATGTATAAAATTACAGCTTATAATTGAAAATTGGCATTGATACAAATATTTTGCTGGAAAGGGAAATATGGTTTGCCATACTAGCAGCATTGAGCCCCATAGTGGGCTGTTATTTATTGATGGTTTTGTACATACAAAGCATACACCCATTAGCAAGCCACTTCAGCAGATTATTAGGGTACAACTGTAGTTAACAATTATTACAACCAAGCCAGTACTGAATACAGACTCTTCCGATCTACACTCTGATTTACAGGCTTTCCCGTCTAAGCTCACTGCTTATGCTAACATGGAGAAATTAGCTCTTCTTTTTATATAATTTGCCTTTCTATGTTGTCTGCAGATACAATAGCATCAGGGCTGAAACCCTCCAGCATGAGTAAGAGAACTAAGAAAAGTCACCAGCCACACTGCTAATGTGATGAGAACTTGCATGCAGAGCTGATAACTGCTTCTCTGCAAAAAGCTTACCCCGTGCTAACACCTCTCTGTTCATTGTCTTCATGTCATTGTTTCCACATATATATTTATATATATACACATGGCACGGGTGAGCATGGTGCAAAAAAGGTAGCAATAGAGGAGTCAGTCATAATACTCCTGGTGAGTTAACAAGAGAGTTCACCTCTTCAGTCCTGAAGTCAATACGACTGTGGAAGACTACATCTAAACTGAGGACTTGAGCACAGTGTGGAGCATTTGTATTTTGGCTTATCGTGGCAGGAACCCCAACAAAGTCAGTGTGTCAAAAGCTTGAAATAGTCTCCATCACCAGCCCCCTAACTGAGGCATGAAGAACATGCTGCAGCTGCTCTGCTTGGAGCCATGGCCAGCCCCTACTCCTCAGCTACTACAGCCCAGCCTTTAACCAGATTTTCTCTTCCAGTAGACACAGAATCTGCCAGTGTCACCTCACCTTTCAGTTGTGTTTGTTGCTAGACCCATTTCAAGGGAAAAGCAAAATCTCTTTTTTTTTTTTTTCTCACAGAGGACAGGAGCAATGTAACTTATTTATGGAACTGGGAATGAGGTTACAAAAAGAAACAAAAGGAAACCTACAAGCAGTAGGAGGTACCCAAAGAATTCATCTGTTCTCATCTGCTCTGTCAGAACTCTCTTGCAGATGTTGCTGAGGATATGCCATGGATACATGCATTCTCACAAGCAAGAAACCATCAGAGTGTTATTCTGGAGAGCCAGCCTCTTCTTCTGCCTACAGTCCCCTGTTTACAAGCTTCCTTAATAAGAGGTCTCTAAGTAGCAACGAACCTTCAAAATTTAACCCATTTCTCCAGTATTGCCTTTTCTTCTTTTAGCTCTAGAGTTTGCTCTGTATTTCAGCTTCATTTCTTTTTTTCCCGTCTGATCATCTGAGAGGTACCTCCAGGCCAGTTTCCCATGTCACTGACACTGTGCCTGCTACCTGCAGCACCCACGTCTCAGATGATATTTAACTGCCATGGTAAGTGCAGGTAAAATGAGGTAGCTCATTTTTCTGAATTTTCGCATTTCTAGGTCCAGTTTAGCCAGTCTCATGTTTTACCACAAAATTTCCAAGATTATGTATTTACTGTTCCTTGAGATATTGTGGCACTTTGCTAGCACCCAGTTCAGCAGCTTTCTCCCCACAGATTTCAGGCACCCTGGCTGATATCCTGGCCTCCAAGGACCCTTTGCAGATGTTTGTGCAACCTGGCCATGGTACTCAGCACCCTCCCCTCTGCACTGGTTTTCTGTTCAGAGCATAAAAACAAAAACCATGGCCGACCAGAAAAACACAGCAGACCAAAAGCTAACTCAGATTGTGGGAAGTATGTTCTTCTCTAATTAGGGCACCTTCCCGCTATCTCCGTTTTTAACTGCTATAGCAACAGGCAATATGAACATTAACAAATTGAACTGAATGGGAGGGAATTCTATGAAACCAACAGAAAGACCACATTACGTGAATGGACTGTGCAAAATGAAGCAAAAGCCAACGAGTCTAGAATTGATTTAATAAATGATTTGCTAAGAGAACAGATTTCTTGAGCCTAGAAAATAGGATAAGAGGTATGAAGACTTAACAGCTGTATCCTGATAAGCTGTATCCTGTATAATTATCCTGACACCTTGATGTGTCGATGCGTTGGCTGAAGTAACCAGCTTTTGTTTTCTACAACAAACCCAAGCAATTACTCTTCAATGCAAGAATGTCATTAAAGGAAATTCAGGGAAGTGCAGCAGTACTGAAGTGGTTTCTTTTTCTCATGGCTCCTGAAGGAGCTGTAATATCTGCCTGTACTCATCATGACCAGCACCTCATGTCCTCCAAAGACCAGAGGACAAACAAGAGCGCTCTGAAAGCCTTTCTAAGGCAGGACTGACAAACAGGATAAACTGAAATAGAACTTTTAACCCACAATTACAGAAAAATGTAGATTAAATAATAATAAATAATAATAAATAATAATAATAATAATAATAATAATGAAAAGCAAGTGTATTTCAAGACAAAGGCACTGTAACATAAGACAAAATACTGGAACAATATATTTAAGACATGACCTGTGATTCTGATTCTCCTTCCTTCTCCCCATCTCTAGATGGTAAACCAGTTCTTTTTTATCCTTCATTACAGGCAAACCCCTGTTTTTGCTCTAGGCTGACACTACCACAAAATACGTGGAAATAAGCTTGGAGGAGAGAAAAGCAGTAATTCCTTTCTTCACCACATTGACTGCAGGGCAATTTTTACGACTTTATCTTCTTAAGTTATTTTTAACATATATGTACAATAAATTCATATGCATACAGAGCACGATGTAACCAAACAGAGAAAAGGCAAAATTGTTTTCTCCTAAAAATCATCAAGGCAATGAACACAGAGTGATTACTTTTAAGTATTCTTAAATGCTGGAGTGCTACTCACTCACTACTAGTGGTTATATACCTATATAAAAGTTATACAAGCATAACCAATTACACTAGTTGCTAGGAGCCATAAAAGCAGTCGTCATGTCAACGAGTATCAAACACCATCAGACCACCTGACCATCAAGCAGTCTTCCAGGAAAACCATCAGAAGTCATTATGCACTTGTCCTTCAGTGGGCGATGTTCCCTCCTATCAAATCTCAAAAAGAAAATACAAACTAGCAAGGTCTTCCTACGCAGGCCTGTGTGCTCCCATGTTCATCAAGGACCTCCCAGGCATCCAGCTAGGGGTTGGTGATCACTGGGCTGCTGCTCACTTATTCTCACCCTGCTCACCAGGGCTCCACAGTCTCCCTGTAACCCATCAGAGCAGAGACAGCCTTAATCTGGGGACACTAGTTTGCTCTCTGAGCAAATTTCTATAACTTTGGCTGGAGCTGGAAATAAGGAGTGAGCCATGTTTTTGCTAGAACTTATCTCTGGGCTAGATAGCAACACAGTAACAATGTAAATGTACACGAAAAAGTGGAGATGTCTGTAATCTAACTCATCGGTTCCTACATTGAAATTGAGTACTGAAAGCATTAATATTTAGTTTACAATTTAGAAAAGGAGAAGTTTGCTGTTTAAAGGTTTAAATTAATATGTCTATGAAAGACATGAATACTTAGATTCAAATGCACTCAGTTTCCATTTCCAAGTATATGCTCAAGCAGTTCTTTATGCATACAGTTTTTTAAATCCTTTTTAACAGATATAAATAACTTTTAGTTCACAGCATTCTGGGCTTTATCAGCAAAATACTGTCTCTCATAGACTCTTCCCAAATCCAAATACATGCTGAAAATAGAATCATAGCATCACAGAATGGTTTGGGCTGGAAGGGGCCTCAAAAACCACCCAGTCCCAACCCCCCTGCCATGGGCAGGGACACCTCCCACCAGACCAGGCTGCCCAAAGCCCCATCCAGCCTGGCCTTGAACACCTCCAGGGATGGGGCACCCACAGCTTCTCTGAGCAGCCTGTTCCAGTACCTCACCACCCTCTGAGTGAAGAATTTCTTCCTTATATCAAATCTAAACCTACCCTCTTTTAGTTTAAAGACATTCCCCCTTGTCCTATCTCTACACTCCCTGACAATGAGTCCCTCCCCAGATTCCCTGTAGGCACCCTTTAGGTACTGTAAGGCTGCCGTAAGATCTCCCTGCAGCCTTCTCTTCTCCAGGCTGAACAACCCCAACTCCCTCCCTCCTTCATAGGAGAGGTGCTCCAGCCCTCTGATCATCCTTGTGGCCCTCCTCTGGAGTCACTCCAACAGGTCCATGTCCTTCTTGTGCTGGGGGCCCCAGAGCTGAAGTCAGCACTCCAGGTGGGGTCTCACAAAAGCAGAGCAGAGAGGGAGAATCACCTCCCTCACCCTGCTGGCCATGCTACTTTTGATGCAGCCCAGTATACAGTTGGCTTTCTGGAATGCAAGTACACATTGCCGGCTCATGTCGAGCTTCTCATCAACCAACACCCACAGGTCCTTCTCCTCAGAGCTGCCCTCAGTCCATTTTCTGCCCAGCCTGTATCTGTGCTTGGGATTGCCTTTGCCCTGATGTGAGAAATTGCCATACCACTGCTCTAAGTATCTTGAACTGTACTATTTCGTGATCACTGCAGACAAGGCTGCCCTTGAGCTTCACATTCCCCTCCAGCTCCTCCTCATTGGTGAGGTCCAGCATGGCACCTCTCCTAGTTGGCTCCTCTATCACTTGGAGAAGGAAGCTATCATCAACACATTCCAGGAGCCTCCTGGATAGCTTATGCCATGCTGTGTAGTCCCTCCAACAGCTACCAGGATGATTGAAGTCTTCTGCTGACTTTGTTAGATCTATTTACTTTGAGATTCTTGCCTGTTTTTTAACTTTATTTACTGTTGTGTATTTACAGATTTAAATGTACACAGCAGGAAAAGGAAGGCAGGTGGGTTTTCAGAAAGTCTTCCCTAAAGACACCTCCCAAACAAAACTTGAGGTTTGCCTGTGTGCCTGCACTAACAGAGCTGCCCCAGCAGCCCTGCAGCTGGCTCCAGTGCCCAGGTGGGGGCTGCAAGGGAGCTCCATGCTCACTTTCGTCCCCAGCACACCTTTCCCAGGAGAATAATTAATAATAATAATTAATTTATGAACAGACAAAATGAACGGATTTAGATAATACCCTGATAGGTAATTAAAGAGTTCAGTGTTGCAGATGCCTTTGAGTCAAATAGCTGGACCAAGGTACTCCAGCCTGAAGAATTTAGTGAAATGTCACTAACCCATATGATGAATTATTACCCATCAACACTGTATATTGGTTGGTCAGCTGAACTAACAAGCATTGCCTGCAGCTGCTGTAAGTCCTCCATAGTTCCAGTTTTCAACGTTGCATTTTCTACAGACACTGATTTTTGTTAGCTTGAAGTGAATTACATTGTTCTAGACATGAAGTTTACAAATTCATAAAAAGTAAATTCTGGTTTCCATTACTAAGAGAAGGGTGTTTGCCCAGCCTCAATGACTAAGGTTTTTCCAAACTTCCTTTTCAAAAAAAATCCTACATGCCCTGGCATTTTCTTCTGCTCTATAAAGTAGGTCTCCCATGCTTTAATTCACAAAAGAAGAAAGAAAAGAATAGAGAAAAAATATATATATATTCCCACTCCTTTCTCCCATTCCCCCAGTTTCTCCTAATACCCCCTATAGTTTGAAAACCAGATGCAGCTGCAGCATTGGTGAAAATGAGTGGGGGCAGAGATGATATCTGAGGAGGCTTTGATGTCTCCTGAGTCTTTATTCCACTTAAACGAGCAAGGTAGAAGTGCACACCCTTCTTCTGGCCTCTCTGGTGAAGCTGAGGAGTTGCCCAGCATTTGCAGGTCCAGCTCACAGCTCCTGCTCCCTGTGGCACTGACCATAGTGCAGCAGGACGGGGCAGAGGTGTGGTGAGTTGCTGGCTTGCTGGGCTTCAGCTGGGCAGAGGAACTTGAGGGCTTGCCCAGTCAAGGTAATCCTCAGCAGGAAAAATTTCCCCACCCTCCCCATCTCTGTGATTAGGAAGAGAGAAATAGCCCACCTGAGACACTTCTAACATCTGTAGCCAAGGCCATAAAGGGAAGGATTTTTCCACGGACAAATCCTAACTGCCTTTGCTAATATGTAGCATGTCACAGAATAAAAGGTACACTCCTGGATGGCCTAGAGGGGAAAATAATGTAAAATATCTTTCTGTACTGAAAGACATTTCTTGTGGAAATGAAGGCCATGACAGTGGATTCAAGTTGCACTGGAAAGGCCTTTAGTTTGTACATCAGAAACATTTTCCTGGCATCACTGACCCCATTTTCATTTCCTTTGCCAGTTTCTGTCGTATGGAGCCTAAAACCTGGCTACTGCAGAGCAACACAGAGACTCACAGCTGCAAATTGATTGATTGATTGATTTATACTTAAGCCCTACTGTCAGTAGTCATACAGAGAAAAAAGGCATATTTTCCTTTTACAGGTCAAAGGCAGACTGCTGGGTGTGACACAAGCCAGCTGCAGTCATTTCAGAGAGGAACTGACTCAAGCTGGATCAAATGAGCCAAGGAAAAATCACTTAAGATACTCTGCACCTCTTAAGAGATGGTCGCTTTTCTCAGGTAGGGTGAAAGGAACACTAAGGGGAGAAGTCCCTGCCTTACCCTGTTGTCCCAGTTTGGCCTGACTATAACCACTTAAAGCAATTTCTTTATATAAGCCAAGAAAAGTCCATTGTGGCAGTGGGAGCTTGTGATTTCATGTTGTCATGGATTAGATCTGTATTCATTAAGCTTCAGTGGTCTCCTTTTCCTCTGTCCTCTCCAAGCAGTGCCTGCTCTTACCCTGCTCTGACCCCTCACAGTCAGTAGAAAGCCTGTTACTGCTACCTGTCTTCAAGATTATGTTACATTTGTCTCACTTCCACTAGCAAAATAAAACACCGGGGAGTTTTATTGCTGTAATACCAATGTGGAGAACATACATAAATTTTGTCAACAATGTCCAAATGAACTCAGACAACGATATGGCTTTGATTTAGGGAGGCAATCATTTTATCATTGAAAGTAGGTAGACATTTTGCTTTCTACCTGTAGCAAGATTTATTCTGAAGAGTTAAAATATGTTCCAACACAATCACGCATGCACACACTCATACACACACCCCTGCCCACAAAAGTTAGACTGCTTGTTTTAAAGCCTATCAGAATATTTTACCTTTGTCTCTACAAACGATTCATCCCTGAGGGAATCACTTTGCATTATGTAATGTTGAGAAATAAATGTAAGAATCCGTGTACTGACATTATCACAAGAACAGGTACCAACACTGTATACAGATGAGCAAGAAGCTGACTTCCCTTGCAGGTGTAGATAGAGATGTGATTTTTCTCTCACTGCCATATCTGCCTCTTTTAAGTATCCTATACATTCAATTCAGTTGGAGCCATTTCATTCCAGAAGTGGGTGTCTCACAACTTGCCACACAGCTGTTGTCAATTAATAACAACGGGATATTATAATAAAACTAACAGCCTTTTACTTCACATCCTGCTTTATTTTTATGCCTCGCTCTCGAGAAAACCAATACGCAGCTGCTCTGTGACTTTAAACTGGTCCCTATTATTTCCTACAGGGTGTGCCTGGACACTGAAATGTATTATTCATGCACACCAACACAAAGGAAGCTCGTTGTTGCTTCTAGCATGTGAAAATAATACATTGGATGCAATGGTTATATAAATAGTAATAATTATGCAGAAAACAGCCCATGTTCCCTTGGTGATGGCACCTCATTAATTTTGCTGAAACCTCCCTAAATTATAGCAATGAATTCTGCTGTCAGGTTTTGGTTTGGGTTTTTTTGTTTGTTTGTTTTTTGCCTTTCGTGAGCAAATTATACTATAGAAGAGTAGGACAGGAACATTTCTGCTGGGTTGGAATCAACAGATTTCTCATCATGTAAAACTGTGGTGGGAGAGAGGAAGAGACATGGCTGATAGCACACACTAAAAATTGTGTTTGCTAGCAGCAGTAGAGAAATTCTTACTTCAAGAAAAAAATCTCAAGAAGCAGTTCCAGAACTAGTGGAGCCCAGTTTCCAATTGATTCATGTCTTGTAGGTAACTGAATTGTATGAAGGTTGCAGCATGAACTTACTGCATCAGTAGATATGAGAGAACGTGCTAAGGAGAAAGAAACAATGCTAATTAAGAGAAAACTGCCATTGTCCAGGGTTTTCTTTATTAGTAGTAAATGCCAAAGAACCCCCTCAGGAGCCAGTTGTTGATGGAGGAGAGCACTTTTCACTTGTTACTGTCCCCGTGTGCCATGCAGCTGATGGCCTGCCATGGCACACAAACTACTGGAGGCTTTGAAGGTGGCCGGAGTATCTCTTCCATCTCCGTGTGGATCCTCTGGCCACCAGTATGACTTGAGCTGAGGCTGCAATGCCTTTCCCTCAGTAAGGAAGTGAGCAGAAATGCAGTGTTTTGAGGCCTTCTACAGACTGTCAAATTTGGTTGAAACCGAACCAGAAGTTTGCAAGTTATTGCAAGGGGAGCTGAAGGTGGATATATCCATGCAGCATCAGAGAATGAGCTCAGTTTCTTAGGAGACGAGGCTAATACACTTTCATTATCATCTTTCTAGATCACTAGCTAGCTAATAACAGTGTCACCAAACTGATGGGCTCCAGGTAAAATTCCACACTTACTCCTCTCAACCTCTCTGTCTTTGAAAGTCCAGGCTTTTAATATATGCATTTCTTTTCATTGAATAAGCACTAAAGTAGTCTTCTACTCTCCAAAATTTAGTGTCACTTATTTTTTCATATAGAAAAGTGCTCCGACTTACCTGGAAAAATGAGTGACTGACATCAGAAGAAGACAGTCTCAGTAAGTATATTGTTACAGGCTGATTTACTTGTGTGCTGAAAAAGTAAATGAAAACGTAGCTCTCTGCCATCATTCTCTACTACCTTTTGCAAAAGACCACTGAGAGGCTTCAATGAAAAGAGACTCTAAGCTCTTCTGATTCCATTTGCAGAATACTGGCCAGATAACCAACTGCTAATAAATACTTCACAAATCCCAGTGGCTTATGAACTTTTGTCCCTTGTTGCTGTTTGTGAAGACCTAAAAAGGGATTGAGCTTCCTTTAGTTTGCATTTGGAACGAGGGGAATTATTGCTGTAAAACCTCCTATACAAACTAACATTGATTGATAAGTAAAGTGCTCTTAGTGTTTTTCATTGTACTCTCTATACTACCAGAAACAGCTATAGGAAACGCTTATCAGGTTAACTCACCATTGATGTCCTTCTGCACATAGAGAAACATACTGATTCAATTACAATGTCTCAGGTTTGTGACTTCAGTTAGTTCACACAGTCAGAGTGTTTCTGATTTCTTTTTCTTGTCTTGATGTATGCCATGCCTTTCCGTCTCGTGTTCTAAGAGATGCAGCTATAAAATGTCACCATTTTACTTCATTCCGTCTTATTCATTTCATAAATTACATGTGTGACATCTTCACCCATATTTCTCAACTTATAAGACTGTGTTAAAGAACTTTGATAGAGCAAATAGTATAATTGTAAAAACAACTATTAAAATACAGTCTCAGAAAAATGAAAATGAAATCTGTCTCAACATTAGGCAATGAACAGATGAATTAACTGACATGAGTACTGTGTATTTCTAAAAATACAACTGAGGAGGTTGGGGGAACACTAGGGAAATTTCTGGACCAGTTCTCCTTCCTATTGCAGTACTAGAATTGTACTGTTAATTATAGTCAACGCATCTGTAGAGCAAGGTTGTTGCTTTCAGACTCAGTTGGTCTGACATTTAGAAATATTCAGTATATGCAGACTGTAGCCTAGAGGTAGGAGATTTTAGTGACTGCAAAAAATTGCTTTTTCTAAATTAAATACACAAGTGGGAAAAATAGCAGTTGATGCCTTTCTTAATTATCAAATTATTCTTCTATTCCTTTTGTATAATGTTTACTCTTTTTAAAAGTCCTGTGTCTATTTAATCAGTCTCCCTATCTAACACAATTTATTACTCTTCTGCTGGGTTGTTTCTTATCTAAATATATAATCACATGCTTTTACTAAGTTTTAAGTACTAAAAATGTTCCATTTTTAATCAGAAATTGTGCCATTTAATCATTTTATATCATTTTGCTTGACCTTTTAAAGCCCATATCCATTCTTTACAGGTGTAACACATTATTCATTCAATTCTTGAGGCACACATAGTACTTTGGACAAATGCGACAATAGTCTGTCCTCTAACAAGCTTACAGCTGACATAAAAGATGACAGAAGAAGCCTGAGCTGGGGGCAATCAGGGAGTGATGATATTTGCACAGTATATACTCAAAAATGAATTGACCACGGGATATGTATAGATCATCACATCCTCAATCGCATGTAACCATGTAATCAGGATCTATTAAAGGCTTCAAGACATCAAAGCAACAAGGTTTTAGAGCAACCTTCCTGTTAAGAGATGTGGGGATAAAGGAATAAGTCATGCTTAAGATGGAGCTTGACATGTTTCTGAAAAGGACTGCATGATGCTGTTGCCTGCAACAGCAGGAGGGTGGATTTTTTTTTTTACTTTCCTTCACAGTGTTTTTGTATTTGCTTGATATGGACATGAGGGGGAATGGGGCTTTTTAGGGTGTAGGTCTGCAGAAGGTGAATGTCAAAGCTGCATGCGTGAGGAACAGCAGTCAAGGAACAGCACTTCATGAATGGAAAAAGAGTAGTAGCTAGCACAAGACCTAATGAGAAAGCAGGCTCTTATTCAATTCCAGTGGCTGGAAAATTCCTGTCTATTCCTGTGGAAGCTCTTGCCCATGTTCAAGAGATGAAATTAGTGGGTTTATTGTACCAGAGATGTGCATGAGGAAGAATGTTGCTGCAGCATATCACTGATGAACCCAAGGACGGCTGCCAAAGTGCAGTTCAGAACTGTCCTCTCACGTTGTGCCAACCCTGCAAACTTGCTGAACCACATTAAAATAAGCCACAAATTACTTTCCAAACAAGCACTGTGTCCTAGGTTTCAGAAAGCTGATAAAGGCAGGAAAGAGAAGTAAGGTGGCCTGCCGGGTGGGGAAGGGAAGGGGTGCATGGCCAGACAATGATCTGACAGTTGGCAGTGATGGGTTTTTCAAAAATAGTTTGTATTCCATCTGAAAATAGTGTATTTCATAATAAATAGCACTGTTGGCAGATTGGATAGAGTTTTTAAGAAAAAAATAAATGGTTTATTTGATTAAATAATGAAGAATAAAGCATTTGCATATGCAAAGCATTATTGAATATCAAGTTCTTTATAGCTCTCAGAACATTACTGCAGAGTAAAGGTAGTGTCTTTTTCTTTTTCCTTTGTCCACTCATTGCTTTTTGACTATACACACACACACATCTTCCCCCAGTCTATTGCAAATCCTGTTGGATTTGCAGTTTATTTTCTGATTTGAAATAGTCTTTTCCTGCTGGAGAAAATACTTTTATACCACTACTGGCAAGTTCCCGAATACTGGCATTCAGGAAGCAATGATGGGGAATGGCTCATTCTGCCTGTGTGTTTCTGTCACCAATCATACCTACAGACTGAATCCTGGCTGAAATCCAATTTTATTTCCTAAGTGACTGTTAATTGGGGAAAAAAAACGTCTGAATGAAAAAAGCTAGCATAGTGGGGAGGTGGGGTATGAATGCAGTACTACTTTTTTATTGGTTTTCAAATACAAAGAATTTTTGTTATGGTGTTACGTGACAGGGAAATGTGGGAATGAGTGGGTCCTGGACAGGGATCAGAAGTGCACGGTTCCTGCACAGCACCTGCTGCTTGCTTCAGAACTGCTGAATTTCTCCATGTTTTCTGCTGTGCACTGATAGAAATGGGGCAATCTCCACTGAATGTCTCCAATTTCTGTCACTCTACAGAAGCCAGAAAATGCTGGGTTTTGGAGTTTTTCAAGCACCTCTAGGTGCTCTGGTACCTAATTATTTCCACAAAAACCTTCTTCAGCTCCTTCACACTCTGCCTGTTTCACCCTCCTCCTCAAATCCCCTTTGCTCTGTGGCTGCTGAAACCTTGGCACCACAAAGACACCTACTGTTTCTGCAGTTTCTGTCTACCACCCTGCCCATCAGAAGCTCATCAGCTAATTATATTGTCCAGTGGGAGGCAAGGATGGTCTTTGGTCAGCACCCAACATGATGGGATACTGCTCTGTGAAAACAGTCCTGAACAAAACAGCAACACAAACATATCAGCAAAATAGTTCTTGAAATAGAAAAAGGGACTCTGCCACAAAACTATTAAGAGCTGCTTCCCACTCTCTGTTACTGTGGGAAAAGGAGTTTGAGCTCTCCCCTGCACCGCCCTCACCAGATGTCTTCTGCAGAACATTCAGCCTTGACTACTTCAAACCAAAGCAGCTGCCTCTAAGAGCATTCCTCTCTTTGTGTGCATCTCAAATGGAGACACAAAAGTCACACCCCCTCTTGTTTTGTTGAAAGAGTCTTTTTATTGCACTTAATCTGGTTTTGACTTGCTCTCTGTTATTTATTCTTAGGTGTCCTTCTGGCAACAGAGATGTATTTCCCACCATGACTGAGTGGGGAGTGTTTGTTCCTCAGCTCTCTCTGTAGATCTGCTCCACTTTACTTTGGCTCTTTCAGGATAATCCACCGATAGCAGGGCTGGGGAATTATAATAGACTGAACTTTCCAAAGCAAGGCAGGAGCAAAAAATCTCTGTTATAGCTCAAGACTGGGATTTCACATCAATTTTGGCATGGTCTTGGTGAGGGAAATGAGAACTAAGCTGTCCTCACCTCTGAGGCCTACAGAGACATTTCACGCTCATATCAAGGTATGCAACCCACAAGTTGTTCTCCAGAAGACCACTGATAGTTACAGGCACAGTAAGCTATGGCATATAGTTCCTAATTCATGATGAAAATTACCCCCAAAAAGCCCCTGTGTATATATAATAGCGAGATATTAACACTCTGAATTCCCTGAAGATAGGCAGAAATCATGTAAAATGTGGAACAGGAGGGGAAGTGAGAGGACCAGCAAGAAGTATAGTCAATGAAAGGCTCTCTAAAACATGGTGCTCCACCATGTCCCTGGGCATCAAATTCACCTTGCCATTGACCATTTTTTTGGCAGTTGATTGTGTGGGGAGGTTTTGCCCTGGAGACTCTTTCCTCATTGTACCATTTGTGAAATAAAAACAGAGAGCCTCAGAGAAGTCTCAGCCTATCTTCAAAGAGCTTCCCAGAAAATATGTTTGTAGGGGCCATCAAACAAACTTCTTGCTAAGTCTTTTCCTGGAGATCCAGCTTCTCTCTTGCTCTCCAGTCAGATTTATGTCAGTCACCTAAAATAGGTTATGCATTATTCCTTCATGTTCATTTAAAGATATTGGCCCAGGAAGTGCGGGCTCTGTAACATTTTAGATTTGTTTCAAGTACAGCTTTACTTCAAAAATAATCACAGGTTCAGAATAAGCCAAGCTTTGTTTTTGTCCTGACTATGTACTTAAGAACAACTAAAGTTACACATAAGCTGCTCATCAGGTCAGTTTCAAACTCTCCTATAAGAAAAAGTCCTGTTTAGATACACTGTCTACCTTGATATGAACTGAAACAATCATCAATATCTTGAATATAAAATATTTTTTTATGCTTCTACAATTTAAAAATAAATGAACAAAGAGAGTTTGTTGACAGCTATTATTAAGCAAGAGGACACCAAAAAGTGCTAAAACCCAGTTTCTTTGACCTTCTCCCAGAGTTTTTCACTGTAGTTCTAACATCTGTAATTTCCTTGGAATACTTTACTTATCAGAAATTAAAATTCATTATCACTAATGAAATATTCTGATTTTAGATTGTCATTTCCGATTCTAAATATAAAAGTAATTACCAGCACACACTCTAATGAAACAATTTTATCCTCATTCCCGGAAGTAACATCAACGCTTTTGTTGGTTTTTGTAAACGAAAAACCTTTACCATAATGACCTCCTGAAAGTCAAGTAGAAACTATTACATAGATACAAAAGAATGAAATAATTGCAGCAGTGATTTAGCAACATTTTCTACTTAAAAGAAAAAGAAATAAATACAAAAGGACAGTTATTATGCACAGTTATATAATGCAGCTTTTGTTTTTGTTTCCAAACTCGTGAAAAAAAAGACCCAAAATATGCTGTTGAGTTCTGAAAAGAGCAGCAACACCAGGCAGCAAAGAGAAGTTGGTGTTTTCTGTAAATCTCAGTAAATAAAAAGTCCCATCCTATCACTTCACCATGACACTCGCTTTGTAAACTATACAGCTGCTCACAAGAGGCCTTTTAAAGTACTAGCAGTGAATTCATAAAATATCTGAATTTCAGGGACAATTTTGTCAAGTGCAAAACTGATATCTGTGTCCTGCAAGACCTCTCCTTTTTCAGCATGCCTTTGGTAGTAGGCAAGCATTTCTGTTAGCATCACCATCCCTCTCATGATTTGGTCCTATTCACCCTATATACTCTGTACTACATTTTCTGTGTGTTTCATACAGAATATCACAAAGTGGCTAAAATGTTCACACAAGTAAAAAAGACTTTTATAGACTCCCCCTTAACTTAACATTCACAGTTAAGATTAAATGTGTTACATTCTTGTACAACCTGTTCCTATTCTATAATTGTATTGAATAACCCTGTACATGTCTATATATTATAACACACATTTGTATAGTTCCCTCCATGTTTTATGTTAGATTTTTAGATGAGAAATATTGAGTGTATGAGGAACAGCAATTGATTATGTAAATGTATCAAGAACATTTCTTCACTACATATTACTTACTACTGAAAAATTGTATTCTCTACACAGTGTTTATTTTAATTGGATTTTTTTCCAAATAAACCACCATACTGAATATCTGATGAGATCAATACTTAGACATTAATTATGTCACCTTTTCACATTGCCATTGCATGCCTATTTGAAAGACATGAGAACTCAGTGGATATTTACCAAAATTCTTCTCCACTTCTTGAGAAAATGACAATGAGAGGAGATTCATTGAGCAAAGAAGACTGAAGAGTCCTCTCAGATCATCAGAACCAGACTTCCAGACTTCTGTCATCTGTATTAGCCATGTCGTACACATTTTTTCATAAAGAGATAAGTACATAACATTGATTTTTTATTTTTTTTTTACTCTTACTAGAAACCAACTACCAGTTGGAACATTTCCACTTTGAAATCATTCTTGTCCATGTTTTTCCAGTCATTCTTGTATCAACATTTAGGTCAGTTAAATGCAGTAAAGCCCCTTGGTTAACTGTATGAAAACAGGCTCTCCTCTCTTCTGAGCATCCTCTCTCCCTTTTACCCCACTTCTTATTCCTCTTCAAAAAGGATGGATCCTCTCAACGATGCACAATGTTTTGGCTGAGAAATTACCAGTAGTTCTGGTAAGGTAAATGAGATTTTTCCAGTCTCCGCGGGATGTACTTTGCATGATCCAGCCAAAGACCCCTCTTTAGCCTTCCCACAGTTGTGCCTCAATCTGTTCATCCTGCAGCTGTTCAGTATAACGAGGTCATTTTCCTTCCTCATTTGTTTCCAGCTGATGAATTCCAGCTTACAGCAGGAATTTTTGCTACTTAGCAGTGTTGTAATTCTGACTTTTACAATTTCATTACTCCTCTATTATGTCAAGATTTAAGACCATCCTCTTGTTCCTGTACTGCTCCTACCTCCCAGCTGTTATGATGAAAAGGGTTCACTAGTGTGTTCCTGCTTTTTCTGACAAACTCTAAGATGTTTCTGAGTTCCACATCCAATCCCTGAGGAATCCGAGTCTTCTCTTTCTTCCTATTGATTAGTTCCCCTCCACTGCATGCTTCTTGCCATCTGCTTATTTGCCATTTCCTTAACTATCACACTAACCAATACACAAAACTCCAGACAGATTAATCATCTCCAATGAGGAAATGGTTTACTGAAGTCCAGACAGACTGGAGCTATCTAATTTCCCCTGTATCAAAAAATAATTAATTCATAAGAGGTAAGTATTAGGTAAAATTGGCACAATCTATTGTCAGGAGACTATAAGTCATGTTGTGTTTTATCCCATTACCCATCCAGTTCCTTGCTTTTAATTAGTCTTTCAATAATTCTGAATATTGCCTCACTGCATAGTTTATCAGCATTCAGCTCTTTGAATTCAAATTTGAGTCAACATATCTTATCACCAAGTTCAGAATTACTTGGTTCAATTGAAAATGAGGTAAAACAGAATTATTTGTAAGGCTGTCCTTAGATTACCATAATATGTCTATTTGGGCATCTATATTGATGAAGAAACATCTTACTTGTTTGAATGTGCATTACAAACTCTAAATGAGTGCCTTTCTTGAAGTTCTGACTTTAGTCATAATCTTCTTGATTTCCAAACTGTAATTTTTTGGTTGATCCATTCCTTCTTTTTTTGCTGATCAGTCTTACAAGTGCCCGTTTCTCTATTTGGATTCTGAAGAGATTTTAAACAGCTCAAATGCAACAAGTCTTCATCAGCATTTTAAGCACCTGAAGCCAGGAAAAATGAAATCCAGCCTGGGAGTCTTTCAAAATACACTGTAATTAATTCAGAAGCCATAGATGTGACACATAAAATAAGGCTCAGAGGCCTGTGTTGTGAAAATCATATATACGATGTTAACGGTCCCTTTGGATTTTTCTGTGGGCAATTAATGAGGAAGGCTGTCACTAACAAAAAATCAAAAAAAAAAAATGTGCCCTACTGTTATTGCCATTTCTCTTCATTCTAGACCTGAGAAGTTAGTTTCCTCAGTCATATTGGAATTCCTAGCATGTTTTTAACTTGGAGAAGTACTCAAATATTAATGTTCTCAAACACATTCACACGAGCAAGCAGAGGGATAACTTCTTAAAAAAAAAAAAAACCTCAAAGTGTGTGAAATAATTTTGCAGCACACAATACAGTCTGTACATTTCCTCTAGTAAAATTAGTAACAAAATGTCACTCTCAATGCCATTCTAGCTAATGTCTTTATAATCACTTGAAGTGTTTATCTTCACATGTATTTCCAGTGTTGTAAGAAAACTAGTAAATTTAACCTCATTGCTAGCTTTAAGAGAAACAAGGCAGACAAAGCAAGAAGCTAGACATTTTCAAGTCAGGATGTTGCCAGGGTTACGGAAATTTGCTCTTACAGTACTCTCCACCACACTTTAACCATCCCAGTGCTGTTTTCTGGGCCCACACGCTGAAATAAGTGCATGTGCATAAATCTGGAGAATGTCATTTATAGATGATGGGAAATACAAGATGTTTTGTTCGGCATTGCTTTCAGCTCATTTTGTTCCTTATTTCTTATCAAACCAAATATTCTGTTTCAATAAAAACAATGAGGTGATCCTGGTTTGAGGAAGTTAATTTCGTTGTCAAGATGTTTCAGTGCTATTCCTGAAATGGCATCATTTGACTAGACTCTTAATATTTCATAAAGGACTTCATGATAGTGATGAAGAAGTACAGAAAAGCATAAGTTATGAAGTCTGTATTAATGCATACTTCACCATATCAGCAGCTTAACAAAACAAGATATTTGTTACAAAACAGTATGCTGCAAAACCCCTGCAGAGAAAGCCAAGTGTTAAGATTTGAAATGTGTAAACCAGGAGCTGCCCTGGCCCCATCCTTGCTTCGGCTGCACTGCAGAATGGCTGCACCCAGCCCTGTCCCTTTTGGCCTCCCTCAGCAACTGAGCATCCCAGTCAGAGTCGTGTCTCCGGCCCTGGCTGGCTGTATGGACCTCAAACCCATGTCGCGGCATGCCTCTGTTGGTGCTGACTGGGCTCCAGTCTGACTTGTTACCTTGCCTCAGCTGGGACTGCTGGTGGATCCCACCTCTGTTACTGCCCCAGCCCTTCTCAGACCCTAAGGGACAGTGCTCTCTCAGAGGGTACAAACTAAACCAGCCTCCAAAGGCGACAGGGCTGACAACTCAGTGCAAAGAAAGCCCAAGCTCTACGGCAGGCAGTGATGAGAAAGTCTTCCCCGCTCCTTGGTTCTTCGAAACTGCTCAGGCCTCCAGTCCAACGGGGCACAGCTTGGCTGAAGCCTAACTACGCTTCTGCTGTACGTCTTCTTTTGGACTCTGTGCAAGAAGGAATATGGCAACCTCTGCAGTAGCCAGCTTTGCATGTCTGTGGAGAGTTTTCTATTGCCTGGGGAGGTCCTTCTCTTTCCAGATTACACTCACCATACCAAGGCAGCTACCAAGCACACTTTCTGATGTCCTCTAGGATCCATGGGAGAAGCCAGCAGCATTTGATGCTGGGTGTCATCTCAGACATATCCGAGCAGTTCTCTGAACACCGATTGCTAAAGATTCTCACCGCACCACAGGGTGTTAAAAACTAATTTTGGTTTCCGTGAGGACTCTGAAAAGTACCGCTTTCCTCCTCAGACTGTGCCACTTGTTCTAGTCTTTGCTTAGCTTTCTGTGGCTAGTCACTAATCATCGTAGTGATTGATGTAGAAGGCTGTGAGGACAGGTTGCTTTTGACATCAAACCACTTTTAAAAAAATAAACCCTTTACAAAGAGAAGGTGGAGATGTGGTTTGTCTGAAGCCCACGTGGGTAGAGCCAAAAGACCTGATAAACCCATAAGGAAAGTTGAGATGAGTGATGGGCTATGCTGTCATTAATAAAATGGGACCCAGTAAAGGGTTAACATTACTTAAGCATGTCTCACCTGGGTTTTTGTGAGGGCATTTAATGCCCTTTTCAGAACATCTTGGGCTTTGAAGTGCTCTGCTGTCATACCAAACAAAGGCAGGAACGAGTTCAGCCTGCTGATGGGTGATCTGCCACCCCAAGTGTATTGCAGTGTTACACAAATGTAAAGCCAGCAACCCTCGAGTTGTTCAGGCACATGTTTATAAATAAAACACACAGCATTCAGAGCACAGACATCACGCCCTGCCTTGCATCATGCAACAGAGCACGGCCCAGCCCAGCCCCTCTTTGCACAACCCAGCCCCAGCACCTCTTAATTCCTGGCTCCACCACCTGCTCCAAAAGCAACTCCTGGTGCTCAGCAGCAGAGATGAAGGGTGGGAGGAGAGCTGGGCTTTCCCCACCTGCCCCTAAAGGCAGCCCTCCTGGCTCCCAGCCCTGCCGTATAGATGAGCAGCGTTCCTGTGGGGCGTAGATGAGTCTCCCTGGAGGAGGAGGAGGAGATGAAGAAAAAGATTACGATGGAATGAAGAGCTGGGGCAGAAAAACTCATGGTATGACCCTGAACAGCAATGTTCACTGTGGAAACATGTCCTGGGCTTGTCACCTCTCCTTTGTTCCCGTTCCAGCTGAGCACTCTTTGTACCAATTTTCTCCTAATCAGCACCACCCTTTGTGAACAACACAGGAAGTTTCCTATTTTCTAGATACAGCAAAATAACAGCTTGATTGAATTTCCTCTCTGGAGAGAGGCAGAGGGAGAAAAGCCTTATTCCACATCTGCCCCTACACCAACAGCCCCTTAGTGCAACATCATCTACAATACTCAGAAACAGATTTAGCTGGCTGCCTCTTAAACTGAAAAACAAGGTGACAAAGAATAGCACAAAACCTGTGCTTGGCTGCTTCAAAACACCCTTTGACTGACAAAGCTGGTGTCAGGACGGAGGCATGTTCAGGCAGCAAATAGCTTAAGATGCAGTCTGGCAAGGTTACCAAACCTAGACTCCTTGTCTCATTCACTCTGAAGCTTATCTCCACAGCCTCTGACTCACCAAGCAAATATAAACAGCCTTTGCAGCTATCTTCTTTTTAAAGGGAGGTCCTCACTGTGTGACCCTCAGCACGAGTAGCACCATGACTAAAATGCCCTAATTGGATAGGGGCAGTATATGGATGCTGGACAATAAATATATCTTTGCAAGCAGTTCCCATTGGGAGTCTTGGAAATCATGCAGCATGATTAGTTAAACATTTGGCTTAGCTACAGCAAAGAGATAGAATTCAGATATAAAAAGACAGTGTCGGTTTGTGGGAACTTTATTCCGTGGTTTAACGGTCCCTGTGGCAGCATACGAGGAGTTATGCATGGAAAAAGAAAACAGGCAAGTAAGCAGTGGTCCTGGCAAATGACATAGTCATTTGTTCTAATTAACTGAATTAAATTACAGGAGTCAGACAAACTATCTC
The DNA here is from genome assembly GCF_013377495.2 of Cygnus atratus. Lineage (NCBI taxonomy): Eukaryota > Metazoa > Chordata > Aves > Anseriformes > Anatidae > Cygnus > Cygnus atratus. The sequence continues at coordinate 128,088,027 of NC_066362.1, read as the reverse complement.
TCCACTACCAGCCAACAAAATCAATACCAAGGCTTAGTCATAGCAAATTTAGTAGTGTTGCCTGCTACGAAGGTGGCTGAGCGTTTCCTATTCGAAGGCCCACTTCTGAGCTAATTATTCCTTGCAAAACTTCATCTGTCTGGACTGAAATTTTCCATATGTGATATCTAATTTTGACTGATCCTTCCGGAAAACTTTAGCAAGAAGAGGCCAACCATTTCCAAGAACAAAAATAGTCAAAAAATGGTCTTGCTCCTTGCCTGGATTTTTCTTCCTGCCTTCTTGCCCCTTGTTTTGTAGGAGTGATTTGAAGTGCAGTAGAAATTGGAAGCTGGTGTCAGGAATGCGACTTGCACCTCTGCACAGAGTCTCGTAGAGGTTCCCCTCTAAACTCAGATAAGCTTCATGGTTCCCAGACACCCCACAGATGCTCTGGAGAGTATGTGACATCTTCAATGCAGAGTCCAGCCCTCCCTGAGCACACTGCACCCAGCTCCCTCACTGACACAACCCAGAGGACTTTCAGCGTACCAAAGTACAGGGAAACTCCCCTGAAAACCTCTCTCAGCCATTCCAGACCTACCTGGGACAAGCAAAGAATTTATGCTTAATTATGCCTTTGGTGGCACCCATGCAACCCAAGGGAGGGAACAGACCCATTTTGAATGAGCAAGAGGTGCAAATCACAATAAAAAGAAAGGAGAAAGCTGGCAAGACACACAGCCATTCAAGGGAACTAGAAGGAAAAAGAGGCTGTGGGAAGAGGACCAAAAGGACCATGTTGGGCCAGGCGAAGGTCTGATTCCATACTCTGTGGAAGCCCTAGCATGTATCAGCAGCCTCACCAAGGTGATTTACGTGGGAAGAAAGCTCCCTGGGTTTAAGCCAGAGAGAAACTTCACTGCAGGTGCTGACTCGGCCTGATGGGGAAAGCCAGGACAAGGAGAGGAAGGAGGCCTGGTAGGAAGCAATGGATATGGCACATCTCTAGGCAGGAGAGAACACTCCCCCTGCTTGTGAGAGAAGGATGATGAATATTTCCTGTAAAAGCAAAGAAATTGCAATCAATAAATATTCATAAATAAATTGATAAATAAACGTAAACAATAAATATCAAAAAGACAGTAAGGCAAAATTAATGCATTAATTGCTATTAATCCTCTCACTCTTCCAGCAGGTGTGTGGATTATTCCTAGCCCACAACACAGGAGGTAATCAAGCTTTATCCAACCATGCAACAGATCCATCAATAACTCCATCGCCAGAATGCCTAGGGGAATTCTCTCCTAACCTCTTTAAGTCTCAATGAGTTTGGGAGTAGCTGTCAGAGCACACTTTGATGATCAGTTATAATCATCCTTTCAGGCCACTGGGGAAGAAATAAAACTGAACATTTTATTATCTGACCTGCTATGGGCTTGAGCCTGGGTGGTTTGTTTGTTTCTTTGTTCCATTTCTTATCTGAGAAATTCAACCTTCCAAGGACTGGCTCCAAAAACTTGTTACTCAATTGCTTGGGCTGGGGCCTCAGAGGCTAATTTAACCATGGTCAGATGTGCTGTGCAGAAATGACTGTCAATCCATGTGCTATAGCTTCCCTGCTGGAGGTGAGCTCTACTCCCTGTGAATCAGGAGAACTGATTGCTTGAGCTTTCCTTAATCAGTCCTGTGCCAGCTGCCAGATTTATTTAATATTCACTAGAAGCCAGTTTAACCTACCCTGTCTTACTCACCCTGAAGTGGAAGAAGAGACGTCATTTTTCCTCCACCTGGGGGAGCAATCACCTCTGAAATCATCACAGGTATTCCAGGAGGAATCATATGTCTCTATCTTAAACTTATGCTGTGCAAATACTTAGCACAAAGTTTATGTCTCAGAGCATCTGTTTGCTGCCACAGTTTAGCCCACATAATCCTGAAAAAAAAAAAAAAAAAAAAAAAGAAAAAAAAAAAAGGAAAGTGAGGAATACCCAGATGCTGCTGTATTTCAGCGATTGATAAACATTTGGGTTGGAGACGTTGGGATGGCTTACCTGGAAAAGAGCAAAGTAATCTGCACTCTTTGTTTATAACAGGATTCCCAGTGGTACCCATCTGCCATGGGAGAAGGTCGACCTTCTCCCTGTGTCTCCTCTCTTGTGAGTAGGAATTCTGAAAATGCATGAACAAAAAGGTAATTCAAATATGCATAAGATCATGATTTATTAAACAAATGAAATAAATTAAAAAAAAAAAATGTCATAAATTTGCATGGTTTTGACAAAAAAAAAAAAAAAAAGGCCAGACAGAGTGAAACCATCTAAACATGGCACATCAATGAGCAAATATCTCTCTGATTTTCATCCCAAAATAATTTGGCTTCAGTATTCTTAACGAGCAGGTGTCATTAGACAAAACTACATTAGACGTGCAGAGCCTGTGACTGATGAGACCAGGCACTACACTTCTGCTGTTTTGCCTCATCACAGAGAGCCACCAATGCAAGTGCTACCTGTCTGCAGCAGTCATGGAGACAGGCAAGTCGCCCAGGTAAGCACTCTGTCATTTCCCTTCAGCTTCCTTATCCACACTGGTGGGAAAGAAAACAACTGAAGACACACTTAATTCTTAGGAATCAATTAATTCTTCACAGCATAGGTTGAAAACCTGAAATCTTGTTTCAATCTGTGCTAGCTATCAGCTATCCTGATTTTTTAAGGTTTGAACTGACTTGTACCTTGTGGGAAAACCATGGGGAAAGGTCTATCGCCCAGCCACCTTTAGGAAGCTGTCACTGTAGTTTCAGTCACAGCAAAGGACTAATCCAATTTCAGGCAAGTATGAAAGGAGAGGGAGAGAAGAATGGAAACCCACTTTCATCTCTTCATCTCAAGTCACAGCATTTACTGCCGTCAGCTATGTAGCAGTAAAGTCTGTTTGGCAATCCCCACTGAAGTTGCTCCTTGGAGAGGGAGGAACCCAGGTAAAACCTGAGCAGGCATCACATCTGTGATCCTCTTCCCTTGGTACACGCATCTTGTTATACAGAGTACATGGGCCTTCTTAAGGAGACTACTGCAAGTATTAATTTCTTTCCCCTGCATTAATTCATTAAAGAATTGCTGCCACTTATTTATTTTTAATATATTATTATTATTTACTATTTGGGACATTGTTATAATACTTTTATAGGAGAAAACAATCACCGGTTATAGCTGGCAATTGCCTACCACAGAGATAACAAGACGAAAAGAAAGAAACGATAAAATGTTGGCCATGGTGCAACCCATTGCCTTGATACCTTGTGGTGCTTCAATTCTCCTCAGCCTCCTTTTTTTTTTTTTTAATTATTATTATGATTACAATTTTACTTGCCGCAGCATTTCTCTGTGCGGGTTTCTATGGTTCCTGTGCACTTGAATCCAAAAGGCATATATTAAACAATCTGTGTGAGCCTTTTTTCTTCATGAACAATTGCCAAGGGAAAAAAAAAAAAAAAAAGAGAGAGAGAGAAAGAAACAGAACAAATTGATTTTTTTTTTTTACATCAGTGCATAACCTTACCCTCTGGCCTCTCATACTTCCAGCCTCAAAGTTCTCCTGTTCATGTAAGGATCAAATAGATAATATTCTTGTTTTCATACAGTGTGTCTTCCTGTTTTTTTCCAACATGGGCCTTGTATTCACTGTGTTCATCGTATAAATAAAACATGCAGCTGTTCGTAACAACAAGAATATGACTTTTTAGTTGAAAAATACCTCAAGGGACTCATATTCTCTCCTCCCTCCAGTCCTAGCCTTCTTCCATCCTTGGGATGAGAATACAGGCAATTTGACTATTTACAACCTTCTCTATTTGAGCCTAAGGTTGTTAAACTGCTTCCCAGCTGAAGCCTTAAGTCTTTCTTTGCAGCTGTCTTGATGCTGAATATCCTGTCCATGCGACCAGACCTGCTAGGGATAAGTCTGCCCTATGCTCCTTGCCACCCCCTGGAAGCCAGTGAATGAAACCAGTGTGAGTATTCAGGTATTTAAGCAGCACACGCTCTCTAACCTAGAACCCTGTGAACAACAAGGAAGTTTAAATGCCAGAGGTCTCATAGCCTCACACCTACGGCATCATGAACTATTCCTCTTTGATAAGCTGACTTAGTGCTTCTGTTTTTCTTGGCCAAAGCCAGCCTTGATCTAAAGACCCAGCAACTCCTTCGGTGACAGCTGTGCCCAGATTTTCACAATGTGTTAAACTCTTTGAAATATCTCCTTCCCTTCACATCAAAGAGATCTGTCCTCTTAATGGGTGTATCATAGCGAGACTAGAGAAAGCTTAATGAAATCCATGCTGGGATATTTCATTATCTTGCAGGCAATAAAGCCATCAAAACAAAGCCATTCATTATCTTTCCTATTAAGGAAGAAAACTGGTGATCTAGATCATTTAGATTATGTTATTGTCCTGCCTGGTCAAAAATAATAGTGGTATAAAGAACATGAAAGAAAGCAATGTATATTATTCAGTTGTTTGTTTCCACAGTAAAAAACCAGTGCTTTAAAAGTAGGAATAAGCTTGAGGGCTCAGCTGCATAAAAACTGTCTATTTTACAGCTCATTGCATTGTTAAGTAACATTACAGTGCAATCTGGGCTTTGGGATATAGTATTACATAGGGTAGGCATAGCACTTGCAAATTTCTTTTAATGTCCCATTCCCCCAAATACATTACACACAACCAAATTCAATATTTGGATTTTTAAATCTGCAGTAAATGGAAACGACTACAAGCACACACGGCAGCAGGCAGCTTCTGGACTCTAATTCTGAAAACATAATTGTTTCTGAAGTGATGCATTAAACACTTTGGAATGTTTTGCCTCTGTTGTCTATCTTGTTAAAACATATTACAAGCTCCTTATGGTAAGAGCTGTGTCCCATCTACATGCCATAAGGCTGTAAGCCTTGTAAGAGATTTGGGATGTTGAAAATGCAATAATAATAACCATTTTTTCCTGTTTCCTAAGAAAAAGAGACTTCTGCGTCTCTTTCTCAGTCTGTCAGTGAGCTTCTCTTAACTCTCGGGAAATTTTCAATCAAGTGCAACAAGGAAGCAGTGGTGTCAGAAACGTTAATTTCCTCCAAAGTTTGTGGAAACAGGCTAGAAATAACTGGTTAAAAGGCAGTTATCACTGCCAAAGAGCCCCGGGAAGCCAGGTAAGTGCGTCAGCTAGCTGAGCAGCTCGCAGGCTCTGTCTGAGGCACATCCTCAGCGAGGAGATGCCGCTGTCAGCCTCAGCCACCACCTCGGTCACCTTCACCTCCTCACGCCTCCCCAGCCCACGCAGGCTGGGCAGACCTGTGCTGCTGGCAAGGCAAGCCTCGGCTGGAGCTCTCCTGGCCTGGAGTCACAGGCAGCTTCTCCAGGGCTTACCTCCTTATCGCTGGTGGTAACAGGAGTGCTCTCCCACGAGCTCAAGCATGGGACACCTGGCTCCAAAACACAGATCTTCCACAGCAGTTTGCAACACGTGGGGCAAACAAAACCAGCAGCTCAGCTGCAGCTGTTGCAATGTTTACTAGAAACATTCTGCTCAAGCAGCAGCAGAAAACATACTACTGAGATGGGCAATATCATGATACATTCTTCTGAATTACCCCTTGATTTCAGTTGGTGCCTCTAAAACATTTATTTTGACTTCAGATTACTTCCCACAGCCAAGGAACCTAGGATCTCATTCTGACTTAATTGAAATAAAAATGCCATGGAAACTGTGAAAAAGAGTTTCTGAGATTTAAAATCCTAGCCTTGCTGAATCCGAATACTGTATAAGCCTACTCCAGATCAAAACACAGTTGCTTTGGTCTACTTCTGGGATAATCATTTTCAAATACAATGTCTATGCTGGGCACCTTTCACACGCAACCAGTGGTGATTCTGCTGTGGTAAAGGTCCCCGTCCCCTCCTTTTTAAGCTTAGAAAGCTGAGAGCTGTCCTTCTCAGACCAGGCACGTTTTTCTTCTTTGGATCTGACGTCTGGCTACAGCACTCCCTTGGATGTGGTTAGGCCTTCTTAGAGGATGACCTGAAAAACAAGTCCTTATAAGCTAGTAAGGCTTATTAGCACAATACATTGTTGCCTAATCAAATATTTATAGAGAAGAATAAAGCAAGAATAAAAGTTGCATATTTTATTTGTCTTGTAGTAAGTACCAGGGAAAGCAAAGGAGGAACATGAATTTATAATCTGGGATAGTACTCAGATTCTGTTAAAGCAATAATATTCCAGGTTCCCCCTACCAAGGATTCTCCCTGCAAACAATATGAACAGTATGAACAATATGAAACAATATGAAACAATATGAATAATTTTTTAAAAGCTCACTTGTAAGAACATTTTTTATTTAGTAGAAGAAATTAAAAATATGAATAAAATAGTGACATTTCATTTTGTGAGAGAAGGGGGAATTCTGGATTATGGTTTGGAAATGGATTTTTAACAAATTCTTTGTTGAATACTTACGTGTTCAGGCAACAACACTGATGATCCAGTGGTAGCATTTCAGTTCCATATTATTAGATAGATAGAATAAATGGATCCGTCATTCTCCAAAGTTGGACTTTCATTTTCAGATTCACCATAATGCACAAATCTTTAATTGTAGGTCATTGGTAGAACAGTCTTTGTAGCAATTTAGCTTTAAAGCAATTAAGTTCTTAATGCCACTGTAACATAAATTTTCCATACCATTTACAGCTTAGCTGAAAGCAGAGGGCCAAATATTGCCTTTGGGTACATTAATATGTTACATAGACAGATGAATGAACTTCATTTGGTATTTGGAGTTATAAATTCTCATTCAAATCCATAAGAGCTATATCTGACTCTAAAGTTGGTATCTAAAATACATCTCAGTTTAGGTCATAATGCATGAAACCATAATCCCTCAAATGATTTTTTCATCTCACCAAACACTTATACAGTACTTTTCATCCACAATGCTTTCCAAAGGACATCCATCTGGGTGAACTGAGGCATGTACTAACAAATTCACTTACCTAAGATCATACTGTGAGGAATAAGATCCTGTCTCTCAAGCCTCAGTTCTGGACTCTAACAGGGCATCTTCTCCAGAGCCTAAACCAGCTATGATCACACATCTATCCTACAAATTACAATATAGGTCAGAGATACAAAAGCTACCTTTAAAAAATATATATATCAAAAAGTGCATAGCCATGGCAATAAGCAGCAGGACATATGGGGAATCACTACTGGGTTCATAGATACTATGTACAAAAAGGTATAGTAGTCTTCACTTTTTTGTAGTTTTTCAAAGTAATACAACTAAGAAAACATGAGGCCCATTAAAGAAACATGGAAGAAAGCATAATAGACATCCAGTTGCTGATTCATCAAATTCATTTCAGAGGAAATTATAGCTAAAAGCCCCTGGGTAAGATAAATTAAAATTAAATATAAATATGTAAACCTCCAGACTGAGCTGGTCAAAAATCTGGAATGAGAAAGAAAGCACAGTAAGAATATTTTGCCAGAAGCGATGTTTATTCTTCCAAACAGAAAGGCTTCTTTCCTTAAAATTCTCTTCAGGACTCTCACTTACTAAGTATGGTGCAAGCTGAGATATGCGAAGTGTAAGACATGACATAAAAGAAGAAAAAGATGGCATAATAAGCAATTTTACAACACAATCTTAAAGTAAAGACCCTCTTAAGTAAAGACCCTCCGAGTCAAATATTTGAAAACTCAATGGCAAAGAACATAAAGTAAAAGAATGTTTTCTCTAATACTTGGATATTTTTAATAAAAGGTAGCCTGGGAGAATATATAGGCTGTCCTCCTTTGCTGAGTTGTTAGTCAGAAGAGGAAGAAGAGCCTGGCCGGTCTCAGGATGAAAGTTCCTAGGATGAATAAAAGTACACATAGGGTTGGACTTAACATCACTGATACAGTTCATAAAATCCAACCTGAGCAACAGCAAAAAAGTACAGTTTAATTACCAGGGAAATTTTCTCAATTTCAGAAATGAAGAGTGTCTTTGTCGTTCAGCTTACTCATTTCGCCTTGGTGTCCCAAACCCAGAACATCCATACTGCTGAAGATAATTGAGGACAAAATGTGCTGACAGATACTTAGCAATCTATGAATTAAGGATTCATCTTCAGTGATTATTTTGTGACAATAGTAAGTCAAATAATTTTCTGGCAAAAAAAAAAAAATGTAATTTTCAACTGTCAGAGGGATGGTAAGTGCAAATATTTAGCTTATTAAGGGATTGTTGACCTGTCACAAAAACACAAATGAGAAACTGATGATGGATCTATTAATGTTTTCTATCCTGAAATACCTAAAAGCCTTGTAAAGTCTGATTAATTCCTTACAGAATAAAAATAAGGTAACAGAGCATCATGGACTACCCTAGAGTAGGGACAGAGAAATACAGTGGAAAAATACTGCTAAATTGATTCGGTATTTTTGGCACAGCAATGATGAGGCAACAGTAAAGTGAGGCATGGTTTGTGGGGAGAAGTAGTATTTTTATTAGACCACGTTATAGTGTTGAGAAAAACAAAATTTCATGTACACAAGTTCTTCAGATGATCTAAAAGCTTGTCAAAATTGTCTAGATAAATCTGTTAGTTTAGTGAAGATTCTTACATCTGCCTTCAAGTTTGTCTTCTCTCTTTAACTTTACAAAATGTCAACTAATGTGGCCAAGAGTGAGCAAAACATCTGGTATTAGTTTAGACAGCAGCAGGCACCTGCTCTTTTATCAAGTCCATGCTGCCAAACACTGCATTAAATATTACCAGAATTTTGATAAGGCTACAGAGTAGAAACAAAAGAGACATAAATTAACACCCTTGCAAATTAAAGCTCGTTACTGTGAGAAAATCAAAGCAAGCAAGCAAGCAGACTGCCTAACAGTCTTTTATCTCTTTCACATTCACATATTCCTCCACCTGACAGGACAAGGTGACCAACAGATGCTGAAGGTATCACCTTAGAAAAAACAGTTCCAGAGAAGAGTCATGTATGCATTTTATTTTGTACCTATATTTTTACTTTACACAGCTATATTTTAGGCTGTGCTGAGGCTCTTGGTCAAACTTTTATATCTGCACCACAGGAACATAAAATATAAAAGCACATAAACTCCATCTGCCTGTTTTGTGTGATTACTCTAGCCTGCCCCAGGAAGAGTCCTGTCAAAATTTTCCACTAAAGCAATCCCAGGATTTCATCTACACACTTCTCTATTCAGTGAGAAATCACATCTTCACTTGCTAGCGAACACAGAGCTACACTGCTGTATCTAGTAAAAGTGGATCATTACATGTGTAATGTCTTCCTTAATTCACTTCCTAGGCCAGTCGCAAATCTCCTACTTCATGCCCCTCAGGAGGTCTGACCCTCTCCTGCTCACAATACTGTGCTGCTATCAAAATTCGTGTAGCCAGGAGATCTTTGTGTCTTCAACTGGTCAGAGAGAAATGCTTGTTGGTCAAACCTTTCTTAAAGTTTATGTAAAACTGAACGAATATGCTCCCAAGACTGCTATCCTTGTGAGGCTGTATGCACAAGTCTGGTAATAATATCAACAGTAAGATGGGGGAAACCTTCCAATGCAGCATACACAGAAATAACTCTGAATTGTGAACCTGCTTTATGCTCAGCAATTACTTAGCACTGACCAAACTCTGTAAAAGCTGTCACATTATGCTCCCAAGACTAAGCGCAGGCAAAGTACATTAGCCAGCCACAAGCCTTAGAAGTTAATGTTTGATGGTTCAAACTTGGATGCTTATTCAAATTCCTCAAACCCTGAGACTCAATCAAGGCTTATTATTAGGCAGGTATGTTAACAGGAGTTCAGGCTCTTCCAAGTAGTGATTGTGGTGGAACCACTCTGAGAACAGTTTTCTTTTATGTTTACAAGCTTCTTTATATCCCTCTTGGAATAAACTAAATTAAAGTCCTGGGTAGGACAGATGAATGAGTGAGTAGCACATCCAGCAGAGGAAAAGCTAATAAGCATTCCCCAGCCTGAGGCTGGCACTAGCAGAAACAGAAGTTGGCACAGGCTGTTATGAACCAGCAGGGATAATAAGTGGATGGACAAAGCAGTGATGCAGCAAGTTCCAAGCATTAGAGGAAAAAAAAAAAAAAAAAAAAAGTGTCATCACTTCTTCCTGTTGAATCTGTGCCACCCTGGAGAAAAGGTTCAAGACACATTTGGCCAAAAAGAGGAAAAAAAAAAGGGGTTCATTAGCCTATTTATTATGGCACTAGTATAACAAAGGGAGGGCCTATGCTCTGGGACTCTTTGTGAAGGACTGTTTCTGGATTTTATTCAATAGCTACTTAAAATACATACGTAGTCTACACACCTGGACTCACGTTCCCCCCCTCCCAAGGGCCTACCTCTTACCTAATCTGCAGAATCATATATTTACTGTTTCTCCAACACAAGAATGGTGGCTTTTTTGCCGATAGCCCCAACAGCAATGAATATTGGATCTTTGAACAGATCTTAACCATGTTGAGGAATTGGCCCCCAAAGGAGAGGGAGTCTGGCTGCCACTTAAACTCAGGATGAAGTTGACCAGGAGTCCCCATGCTCCTGGGGAAGTGCTCTGGGAAACAGATTATTATCTCCAGCCTCACTTCTGTGCCTGGTGAGATCACGGAGCAGATCCTCCTGGAAACTATGCTAAATTACATGGAAAATAAGGAGGTGATTGGTGACAGCTAACATGGCTTCACCAGGAGCAAATCGTGCCTGACAAATCTGGTGGCCTTCCACAATGGGGTTACAGTGTTGGTGGATAAGGGAAAAAAAACTGCTATCACCTACCTGGACTTGTGGAAAGCATTTGACACAGTCCTGCATGACATCCTCGTCTCTAAATTGGACAAATATGGATTTGACAGCTGGACCACTCAATGGATAAGGAATTAGCTGGATGGTTGCTCTCAAAGAGCTGCAATCAACGTTGTCCAGGTGGAGAGCAGTGATAAGTGGTATTCCTCAGGGGTTGGTATTGGGACTGGTATTATCTAATATCTTTGCTGGCAACATGGACAGTGGGATGGAGGGCACCCTCAGCAAGTTTGCAGACAACACCAAGCTGCAGTCAACACGCTGGAGAGAAGGAATGCCATCTAGAGGGACCTGGACAGGCTGGAGAGGTGGGCCTGTGCAAACCTCATGAGGTTCAATAAGGCCTAGTGCAAGGTCCTGCATCTGGGTCAGGGTGATCCCAAGCACAAATAGAGGCTGGGTGGAGAATGGATTGAGAGCAGCACTGAAGAGAAGGATCTGGGGGTGTTGGTTGATGTGAAGCTTGACATGAGCCAGCAATGCCAGAAAGCCAACCGTATCCTGGGCTGCATCAAAAGAATCGTGGCCAGCAGGGTGTGGGAGGTGATTTGTCCCCCTCCGCTCTGCTCTCGTGAGACCCCACCTGGAGCCCCGCATTCAGCTCAACTCGGCCATCATAAGGACATGGACCTGTTGGAGCAAGTCCAGAAGAGGGCTACAAGGATGATCAGAGGGCTGGAACATGGCTGCTGTGAAGACAGGCTGAGGGAGTTGGGGTTGTTCAGCCTGGAGAAGAGAAGGCTCTGGGGAGACCTTACAGTGGCCTTCCAGGACCTAAAGGGGGCTACAGGAAAGCTGGGGAGGGACTCATTGTCAGGGAGTGTAGGGATAGGACAAGGGGTAATAGTTTTAAACTAAAAAAATAATAATTTAGATTAGATATAAGGAAGAAATTCTTTGCTATGAGAGTGGTGAGGCACTGGGAGAGGTTGCCCAGAGAAGCTGTGGATGCCCCATCCCTGGAGGTGTTCGAGGCCAGGCTGGATGGGGCTTTGGGCAGCCTGGTCTGGTGGGAGGTGTCCCTGCCCAGGGCAGGGGGGTTGTAAACAGGTGATCTTTAAGTTCCCTTCAAGCCCAAACCATTCTGTGACTCTATAGCAAGGGAGACAGTGGAACAAAGAAATGCAGATGCTGCTGCTGCTGTCTTGCATGGAGCTCTGCCCAGCAAGGGTATTCAGAGAATGCTGTTCTGAGCAAGCACACTGGGGAGACTCTGACGCAGGATCCTGGCCAGGCTTAGACAAGAAATAGTTGCTAAATTTGAGTCCTCAAATATCCTGAGGATGATTTAAGACCTACAGGAATGATGAATGTTGTACTCTAGGGAAGCTTCAACCAGGGGTGAATCTGCTTACCTGAACTCCCCAAAACAAGGGCACAAGTTATATCTAGCCAATTGGAAATGATAGGCTGGTGATAGTGACTAATTCTCATTTCAGCATCTACACTTAGAAACTGGATTCATCCAACCACAGACATGTGAGGCATTTGGGCCAGGCTCTTCTTTACGGTTCGTGACAAGAAAGAAGCAATATCCATGAGTGATTCATCTGATTTGTTAAGGATGACTGAAAAGTGCCTGTTGTTTTCTACTGATTATAAAAGGAGCCTGCAGTGAGTATCTCATACATAGACATTGACATTTAGCTAAATTGACGCTGTGCAGGTGCTTAGATGAGCATGGTTCACATGCTTTAAAACAATGACAGTGGTGCTGCATTTTGCACAACGTCCCGCCTCTCAAGTGGGACACTTACCGGGCTCAAAGAGGACCCAGACCAGGCCATCCAGGGTGACTTGAACACAGCGCTATCTGCTTTCTGGTCTCATGTGGAGATACAGTCCCAGCAACTCAGAGCAGGACATGTCGAAATTTGTGGGAGCTTTCAGCAAAAAAATGAAGAAACGGTGAATTTACAGGGCTACTTGATTGTGTGGCAGCTGCAGTGAGAAACCTCTGTGTGATGGTTTTCAATACAGGCACTCAGCTCCTATCCTAGTCCTTTTTTAAGGTATTTAGGCTGAAAGCTCTTCTCTGGATCTTGCTTTTTGCAGGGCTGGACTTCAGCTGGGTTCCCAGTAACCTGGTACAACAGGAGTGGAGTCATAGTTTGAAGTGGTCAGCACTGCCCAGTTGTGCTCCTTTAATATTTGGTTTGTTATTTACTTCAGAACAGATACAGCCTGGCCCAGAGACGGATGTTTCAACATACCTGTGAGTTGACACTTTTTGGTGTAACTGTGTTATATTAATCCTTGCTTCCTCAGCCACAGTCCCTTTGGGCCTCCCTGTCAATACATGTGCTTCTGACAGCTGGCATTGTTGTGTTGGCAAGCCCACCACCACCGTCTGTAGAATATGTCATCTGTAGAGATCTTGTTTCTGTTCCACTTCATGCCATTCCTGAGTGGCACTGTAGCACTGCTGCCTCCCTGCTGCGAGTTGGACTAAGGTCTCATTATCACGTGGATCTTCAGGCTTTGTTGCATTGAGAAGTAGGGTAAGAAAGGAAGTGTGCTGAAGTTTGTCCTGAAGCCTCAGTAACAACACCTTGAAGTGACTGGCACACAATCTCTTACATCTTCTCTTCCTTGAGGGAAGACAGAATATCTGAGCAGACAAAGAAAGACCAAGTGAAATACAGGTTTTCTGCTGAACAGGGCAGGTGACCTAATGACAAAGGACATGGAAAAGATTGGCACATTCAGTGGTTTCTTTGCCTTGGTCCCCATCAGCACACTCTGCTCTCAGGCTCAGGCCTCCAAGATCCTTGTGTATAACGGCAGTTTGCTGAAGCGAGTGATAATCATGGCAGCTGGAATTCATCATGTTGACACAGCACATTGCTAAGGTAAGCTGTAAAGAGAGGGCTGGTGGGACATTTCTGGATGTGCCTTCACAGGGGTCCTATGTTAAGTCAGCTATAGGAATACCACAGGGAATCCTCCTTATTCTCCTGCATGGAGAATCAAAGGCTCAGAAGTCCAGACTGGCTCAGCAGTATGCTCCCACTTGAAGACTTCTGGAAGCTCTCCAGAAAACCACCTGCCAGACAGCCCTGATGCCAGTTGTTCAAGAACATTCCCTTCACATTTTGAAATGTAATGCAGCCTTTCCTGCCAGCCCTTACACTCATCGGTAGTCAGGAGATAAGCAACCTCCAAGGATAGTCACTGAGATAACCTGCTGCCCAAGAAACTTCTCTGTACTTCAACGTATTCATGAGCAGTGTAGTTTTCTTGAGGCCCCAAACTGGACCTCTTTGAATTTTCTGAGAGGTGGAAGGTGTTAAATATTGCAGAGTAGGAATGGAAAATGAATTGAAGAGAGAGTTGAGGTGTGACAGCCAAATGATGAACAGACAGGATGGTGAACACATCACCCACGTAGTGTAGGAAGCTTTTCTGGGCATCACTGGAACACTTGATAGTTTGAGAGCCTTCCATTGGTGCTTATACATGAGATGCATGTTGGAGGCCCCCATATGGGTTCAGAACTGAATCACCCCAAGATTTGGAATGGATCTTCAGTTTTATTCCTCCAAAAAGAACTGAGACCTGGTGCACAAAAACTGCTGTGAGGAACCAATGACACATAGTACACGGAGAGAGTTTGTGCCAAAACTGCACTATTTCTACAACTTGCTAATTCAGACTTGGACAAGAAAGAGCATGTTCCAAAGACAGGAAAAGTGGTACTCAAACTAAATGACACCTGAGGTCACATTTTTAATTCTCAAATGAACTCTGTGAAATCAGGAGTTTATTGAAGCTATTATTGGGTGAGATTATGGTATGCAGAAACTGAGATTAGACTATCCCAACTATTCCTTTAAGTAGATTAAGTTTTGGATTGTGCTTTAATCCTAGACTTGAGTCAGTTCTTAGGTTATCCAAACTACATTATTGTTAACTTCCGTAGCAGTTTCCAATTCTTAAGTTTCTTAAATTTTTAATCAGACAGCCCAGAGAGGTAGAAAAGACAGACTTACCTTTCCCACAGCACTCCTGAAACACAGGATGCTGCCTGCATTTCAGGAAAAGCTGGTTTTCTAGTAAGAGCATGTTACCAGGAGGTCCAATAATGCAACCAATTTCCTCAGCTAAGGATGTTACAAGGAGAGAAAATATTTCATGTACAAACAAACCATCAAAGCATAAAGATTAAAGTACGCGGGTTTTACAAAATGAAAGACAGTTTAATAGTCATTATTGTAGCAACAGGTCAGCTAGGTGAGACCAGGATGCTAGATCCTGCAATCCAGAAGGAATTTTAAGGAGCAAGGAACCAGACAGTACTGAAGATGAGTCACTTTTATAAGAATAAAGAACAGGATTAGTCCATCTCTGTACTCCATGAAAGCTGCACACAGGTAAGAGTAAAAGAATCAAACAGTGATTGGAAAATCAACATTCTTGGAATTATTTCTAACTTTCAACTGAAGCAACACAATTTTTCTTTGGATAGCTAACAGATATTTATGTAAATATTCTGAGTCATTACATGGTTACACAAATATAAAACTCTTTCATGGTAGAAAACATGTAGATTCTTTTTATATCCTTGTTTTCATAGAATCATCTAGGTTGGAAAAGATCTGCAAGATCATCAGGTCCAACCATCAACCTGACCTACTAAGTCCCATCACTAAACCATGCCCCTTACTGCCACATCCACATTTCTTAAATACCTTCAGGGATGGGGACTCCACCACTTCCCAGGGCAGCCCGTTCAATGCTCAACCACCCTCTCCTCATCTAATCCAACCCTTCCTGGTGCAGTTTGATGCTATTTCCTTACATCCTATCACTTGCCACCTGCGAAAAGAGACTGACCCTCCCCACTGCAACCTCCTTTCAAGTAGTTGTAGAGAGCAATAAGGTCTCCCCTTAGCCTTGTGTTGTGGTTTAGCCCGGCTGGCAGCCAAACACCACACAGCCATTCGCTCACCCTCCCCCCTCCCTCTCCGGGATGGGGGAGAGAAACGGGAAAGTGAAGTCTGTGAGTTGAGATAAGACAGTTTAAGACAGGGAAAAGAATAACAATAATAATAATAATAATAATAATAGTATTAATAATAATAATGTGTACGAAATAAGTGATGCACAATGCAATTGCTCACCACCCGTTGACCGATGCCCAGCCTATCCCCGAGCAGCCGGCCCCCCACCCCGGCTAGCCACCCCTATATATTGTTCAGCATGACGTCAGATGGTATGGAATACCCCTTTGGCCAGTTTGGGTCAGCTGTCCTGGGTCTGTCCCCTCCCAGCTCCTGCTGCACCCCCAGCCTGCTCGCTAGCAGGACAGAGCGAGAAGCTGAAAAGTCCTTGGCTTGGTGTAAGCATTGCTCTACAACAATTAAAACATCAGCATGTTATCAGCGCTCTTCTCATCCTAATCCAAAACATAGCACCCTGCCAGCTACTAGGAGGAAAATTAACTCTGTCCTACCTGAAACCAGGACACCTTGTCTTCTCCAGACTGAACAACCCCATTCCCCATTCCCTCAGTTGCTCCTCATAAGTCTCACCAGTGCTGCATGCAAGGGGACAGTCACTTCCCTAGTCCTGCTGGCCACATTATTTCTGATGCAGGCCAGGATGCCATCGGCCTTCCTGACCATCTGGGCACACTGCTGGCTCATGTTCAGCAGGCTGTTGACCAGCAACCCCATGTCCTTTTCTACTGGACAAACTACCAGCCGCTCTTCCCCAAGCCTATACTGCTGCACAGGATTGTTATGAACGACGTGCAGGACCCAGCACTGACCCTGGGTGAATTTCATGTGATTGGACTCAGCACATCAATCTGGCCTATCCAGATGCCTCTGCAGAGCCTTCCTACCCTCAAACAGATCAATAGTCCCTCCTAATTTGGTGTCATCTGCAAACTTACTGAGGGTGCACTCGATCCCCTCATCCACATCATTGATGAAAACGTGAAACAAAACTGCCCTTGATACTGAGCCCTGAAGAACAGCACTGGTGACTGTCCACCAACTTGACTGAACTTCATTCACTATGACTCTGAGCCCAGCCATCCAGCCAGTTCTTCACCCAGTGAACCATACACCTGCCCAAGCCATGAGTTTCTCCAGGAGAATGCTATGGAATGTACTGTCAAATGTTTTACTAAAATTCAGGTAAACAACATCCACAGCCTTTCCCTCTTCTACTAAGCAGGTCTTCTTGTTATAGAAGAGCAGGTTAGTCAGGAAGGACTTGACTTTAATAAACCCATACTGGCTGCATCTGATCACTCAACTGTCCCATAGACAAGTCCTTAACTTATTTCATTTTAGTCCTTAATTAATTTTATTTTAAAGAAGTCCTTAATTTATTTAATCCTGTCAGTTTATGGTGGTCAACAATTCAGGTACAGAAGAATGCTTGAAAAATCTAGACAGTACTGACACCCTGATCTGGTGACACTAAACTGATCTGGTGACACCCTGATCTGAGACACTAAACTAATTGCTACAAAAAAAATGCTACAAAAAAATATAAAGGCTGCTAATTGGGAAGATGTGTGAAATCCTTTAACATAGCAGTGACCATGTCAACACTGTGTACAGGGTGAACTGGCAAGAGAAAGACCTCATGTGGAAGTTATCAAAGAGCTTGTCACTACTGATTTGCTATGGTACCAGAGAAAAACTTAGCACCAGGTGGGATGAAATGCTGAGACACAAAAGTATAACAGGACTTTTACATAGATGATCAAGTTAAGGAGCCTCCTCCAGCTTACGTGCAAGGATCAGGTGTTAGTCAGTCCTACGTATTGAAAGCATTGTATTGTTTGTTTTCTCTGTCACACTGCAGTGAGTTTCCCCAGGATACTGGAGGAGGCCAAGTGCTCTCACAAAGCATAATGATTCCTTCCTTGATGTCCCTTTTACTCCCTTTGTCAGCAAATTTCAGCCACCTCACGTGTTACACGCACGGTTACACGCACTGTTACAAACAGTGAAGTTGAGGGAAATGCGCTTTAGCCAGTCCCACATAGGTTTCTACAACCCCCGTTCATTTCCATGGTGACCTGGCTTCACTGTCAGCCGTAGCCCAGCTGACTCAGAAGTCCTATATGCGGTAATTACACTCCCTACTGTCATCAAGACGCACACGGTTTGGGAAGAACATTTCGTTTGCTTTGCTATGGTAACTAACATTGCTACCATGAGGAGGTTAGCTCAGACTGTTAACTTGTCTGTTGCTTTGACACAAAATTCTCCCTTAACCTCCTCCACATCCTTTTGGGCAGCAAGGCCCTGCCCTTGTGGTCATTGCCAATCTGCCTCTTCTCTGCTGAAAACTTCCTTTGGCTTGGGGCTGCAATTCCTGCTTGCAGAAGTTCTTGCAGAGAACGTGTCCTCTACTTTCAAGCTGTTGTTCAAAACTCCCCATATATCTTCCTGACAAGGCAGGGCTCAGACACCTGCAGAGAAGTTTTAGGAGAACCATGCCTGAGTTATATCCTATATTTAAGTAGAATTTCCTTTGTTTCAGTTCCTGCTCATTGCATCTTCTTCTGTCACTGGACACTACTGAAAAAAGTCTTCCTCCATCTACTTTGTTCCCTTCACATCAGGGAAGGGAACATCATATTATACTTTGATAAGATCCCCCTTAAAGCCTTCACTTCTCCACACTAATGATGCCAACTCTCTTAGCCTCTCATATCACAGACACTCCATCTCAATTGCCCTTCACCGGCCTCATTCCAGCACATCCATAAAGGTTTAGCTGTATGGATACAATCATCGCCACTGCAGTTGGACTCAAAACAGACTATTTTCCCTGCTCTAATTTATTTACTGTTACAAATACAGACCTTGAGCTTAAGCAACAGTCAACTAATGAGTCAACAGAGGATGGAAAATATAGATTTCAGAGCTTGATGTTCTCCAAGCATGTATTAAAGAAGAGTTTTAACCAGTGGTACCTGATCTAGACAGTTTAGTGCATTAGGTCACCTGCTCAATAGTTCATGTTTCCCAAGGATGAAGAACTGATCCCAGTCTGTCAATACAAGGTCACAAAAAGCATGGAAGCAGATCAGGCTCCCACAATGTATCTCTCTTCTATATCTCTTCCATTATATACTCCATTTTGGAATAATAAATCCAAAGCAAACTGCTTTATTTCATTGTTAGCCCTTACAAGAATCCAAATTCCATTATTCACATGCAAATAAAAACCATATAAGCAACCACATTTTGATAAAACTTGGTGTGCACTTCCATACTAGCAGGCTTTCTTGTCCTGTCAGTGCTAACAAAATACTGCTCTCCGCTATATATATAACACCAGGAAAGGAATATATTTCCACTGGAGATCCTTATTGGAACAGGATGAGAGGTCTGAAAATACACAAAAGCATACTTCACAAACATTTTGTTTCAAAGGGATAATATTCAACCTTCAAATTTTGCCCTCTGCCCATGCTTAAGAATTATTTCTTCACACTTACGATTGTGTGTAAAACTTTTGGCTTTTCACATTCTCTTCTCTCTTTAGCTAGTGAAGCTTAGCAATAGGCTGCTTGTGTCAACAATACTCCTTTTCACAGAATGGCTGAGGCTGAAATGGACCTCTGGAAGTTGTCTGGTCCAACCCCCCTACCTGAGCAGGGAAACCCAGAGCAGGCTGCCCAGGCTCATCGCCAGGTGGCTTTTGGTGATCTCCAAGGAGGAGACTCCGCGACCTCTCCGGGCATCCTGTGCCAGTGCTCCGTCAGCCACACAGCATAGAAGTGCTGCCTGGTGTTGACAGGGAGGCCCCTGTGCTCCAGTTTCTGCCCACTGCCTTTTGTCCTGGCACTGGGCACCACTCAAAAGAGTCTGGTTCCATCTTCTTTGTACCTTCCCTTCAGGTGTTTTTGTATACATTGCCAAGTTCCCCCGCATCTTCTCTTCTCCAGGCTGAACAATCCCAGCTTTCTCAGCCTTTCCTCACAGGAGAGATGCTCCAGTCCCTTATTCATCTTTGTGGTCTTTCACTGGACTCTCTCCAGTATGCTCATGTTTCCTCTTGTACTGGGCTTCCCAGTACTGGACACACTACCCCAAGCGTGGCTTTAACAGCACTGAGTAGAGAAGAGAGAAAACCTTCTTCAATCTGAAGGCAACACTCTTCCTAATGTAGCCCAGAGTTGGCTGGAAAAGGCCTGTTTGCCTTCTTCAGTTTTGGAAATGGCATGTGCTGCCTCTACCAGCTCAAGTGGGAGATAGATACCCTGTGGCAGTGATGTGTCTATCTCCAGGACAGTCTTTTGTGTAGAATAGTTAGCAGGAAGAGGTTTGGGAAGGGCACTGGAAGATTAAGGTGCTGTTTCCAGCTTCATTCCATGTTGTGTTTCTTTTTCTCCCTCATTTTTTGGGGGAATAAATCGCAACTTCTCTGTAACACAGCTACATAAAACCAACTTTAGCAGTTTCCTAGGACATTTAACTCCTACTGTTTCATCTTGATGAACCAGGAACATACAGACCAAACAGATGTGGCCACATCACAGACAATACAACTGGAAATGACAGACTGAAAAATTCCCTCTCTGACACCACAGCTCACAACTGGCACCAAGATTCTTTAAGACAGCATCTAAACACTTCTGAATAACACCATTAAATATATTTGAAAATACATTTGAACATTACAGATAGAGTTAGGAAATGTTTTGCTTTTCACAAGCCAGTAGCCAGTCTCTCATTGGGAAAGACATACAGTGATACCAATTCTGACAATACCTGCTATTTGTAAGGCACATATTTGCAAAACACTTTAAAACAACCACTTCCATAGGAACACTTTTTATTTCATTACCATTAAAGCTTCGTTAGTGAAGAGATATATTGTTTGAGTAACCTGAGATTTCATAAAGCAATACAAAGCTCTCAAACTTACTGTTTTACAAAACTGTAAAAGGGACATGGTGCTTTTTGTTTTCGTACAGATATTTACCTTTTGATCAACTAAAAAAAGCCACTTTCCCCAAAATCATAGTGAAACATAAAGCTAACAATTAAAATGATTTCTTTATAGGAAGGGGTGCCTCAAGCATTTGGGGCCTATCAATTACATAGCTCAGGTCCATCTCCTCTGACAGCTCTACTGATGCCACTGTGCTAATGGGATCCAGCCTTGCACACAGTACCTCACCTCTCACCTTCCCTTTCTGTCTCAGTGATTCAGGCTATTGTCCTGGCTTTGCAAGAGCAGCCTGCACTTGTCACACAATGAAGTAACTTGTGATTTCTAAATTTAAATACACTGTTTTGTCCTACTGCAAGTGAGTCCCATCACCATGGTGTGGTCACTGGATGAGGGAAAACAAGGGTGAACTTTAATTCAGTGTTATACTCAATTGTTGAAATTAAATGAGTGTTATACAACTGGATCCCAGATTATGCTCCACATTTATGACTGGTTCTTCTACAACTTTCGTGCAAGCATACAGCTTGCATTTTAAAATATGAGTGCATTTACTTTCTCTCTTACAAAATATGAATACAAAAACGCCTTCTAATATCACTTCTGTAACTTGGTAGGTTCAATGTTATCAGACTTTCAGGGGAAACAGAGCAAACAAACTCGAATTTTTGTCAAATGGAATCACATATAAAAGCCAAGAGAAAAGACATGCATATCCAACATCAATTATTATAATCACAGACAGCTGAAATACAAAAACAATTTCTCATTTGTACATATTGAACAGCAAAAAAAAAAAAGAAATAAAAAATATATACACATACATACAACAAGCTTAACAGGGAAACAAACCCAAAACCGTTCTCTACTGCTCATGGACAAGACAACTGCCCCTTAAATTTTTCATGCATTCCCTCCTCATTGACAAAGACAAATGTATTTCATCTTACTGTTCTAAGGTGAAATGAAAACAATCAAACCTTCCTTCAAAGCAAGAATGACTGTGAACTGGTGAAATAATGCATATTCACCTGAGATCATTCTGAAATATAGGACAAGATCAATAATGATTAACAGCCAAGGTGCACAACCATTTATGTCATTTTTAAAGAGAAACAGCGTTTATACAAACAGATTTTGCTAAAGGACAGAAGAACCGTTTTCTGTAAAGAGAATAATTGAAAATAGTGAGGAGTTACTGTATTCTCATAATAAGGAGCACAAGCAGCTTAGTCTTCCACTTTCTTCTATTCAGTATTGCCCCATTTCCAACTTTCTGTAACATAAAAAGAGGGAGGGGAAGGAAGAACAAAAGGAAAAAATAATTATTAAAAACATCTCTTCTGTAACTCAGTTTACCTTATGATTATGCCAGTTTCTTTCAACTCCAAAGTAGTTGCATGGTAAACACTTCAGGTATTCTATCATTTGTTTAGATCTGGAATTCCTTCTAGAGTAATTCTGTTGAATACAGTTGGTATCCACCAGTGACACATCTGTGACTACTGGCTACTACGCTTGAAAGCATCACGTAAGAACATTCGTCCAAGCACTGAAAAAGTCACAACTGCTATGGTAAACAGACAATTGTCATTCATAAGTCCTATTGAGAAAAGCAAGATCAGAGCTAACAGGCCTGTCCTGCACTATATGACAGTCTGAAGAAACAGAGCCATATCAATGTTTGGAGGTAGGAAGGATCTGGGCAAGAGTGAAAAGAAACATTATGTCTACTTATTTTTTTGGTCATTCTAGGACATGCATCAGTACTGTACCTGCATGCAGATCATGCAATCATTTAACATTCTATTCTCCTTTCTCATGATTTGGGGATGTAGTATCATCTTTAATATGTGATGCATGAGAGGGAAGAATAAATGTCACAGAAGAAACCCATGTTGTGGCTAAGGACAAAACTCCAATTTCTAGCATCTCACACCAGTATTTTAATCATCAGGTGGAAATGCATCATTCATATGCAGCCTCAATCACTAGCTTAGTGATTAAGCACAGCTGCTTAGTAACTACATGATGTGAGTGGAATAAAATCAGAGCAGGAAAAAGTTGTATCCTGCTTACAGAAGTGCTCAAAAATACTGAAAAGCATGAATGTACATATGGATAAGAGTTCCTTGCCAGACAAAACTCTGATGAATGTGTGTTGAGAAGAGTAAGACTGAGATTCAGGCCCAGATTCTGCAGAGGTCCCAGATTCTGCAGAGGTCAGGTGGCTCACAGGAAATATGATCTCCAGACTGAAAAGGAATCTCATCTACCAGCAATGTCAGGCTACTATCTTTACAGGTGAAAAAAACAACCAGCCCTATAAGAAACATCACTGTGGCAAACAAAGCCACAATTTTATAAAACTTGTTTGTATATCAACCACCACGCAGATTGAATCCAAGTATTTATCTTGGAATGTATTTGATAAACAATGCATAAAATAAAATTAAAAATGAATATTAAGGCAAAATAAAAAGTTGTATCAACATGGTGTACTCAAAGTGATCCAAACTTGCAAACCAAAGTAACAGAAAAGAAAACATGATATTTGAATGTGCTTTCATTGTATCTTCTAACCCTAACACAACTTGATTTTGTACAGCATCCTACACATAAGCTGTACCCAAAACACTTAGCAGACTTTAATAATGTAATTGCTGAGTTAAGCAGCAGAAAAGGAGAATAATTAGCTGCTGCAGGCAAGGAAGAAAACATAAGCTCTCAGACGGGATTTGAAACGAAGGGGAGAATCAAGATAACTTTGTCTCCTGTTTTAAGTCAAGAACAAATAAATGTCATACAGCAGTATCAAAACAATTCAGTTTACCTCAATAGCATCGTCCATTTCTGTGTTCTCATACAACCATTTCAGCTTGTTTCTGAATTAGGAAACTCTTTCTCTGGAGAGCTGTCATCACTGAGGTCACTGTAGCTGTCACTGTTAAAAGCAATACACAGTTAGAAAATATGTACAGCAATACATATTTTACTTCAAGCCCTTCAACCCAGATGATAAGTATGACAAACACTTTCCTCAAATGCAACCCATTTCCAGAAAACTATTCTAACCTACTGCTCAATTTTTGTATTTTAGAATATATTCCTCTATAGAAATGGGCTTCCACAAGAAAGTTTGGAGTCTAAGAACTGATGAGAAACAATATTCCACCATAAAAAACAGTATGTTCGATTTGTTTTTTTTTTCTGTTTGGATACTGTATGTTCATTCTATAGTTTGCTGGTGCCATACACATGCAATCATAATCAACAGCATGGAGCATAACAGGTATTCAGCATAAGACTAGAAGGAATTTCTTTTTTATGGTAAAGAAAATGACCAAAGAAGTTAAGACTTCATTTACTCATAAAGCTTATATTTATACTTAAATTATGATTCTTGCTTTTCCAGTAAGAACATCAATCATTTTCATTCCACCAAGCAATATCCTGACACTTTTTCCTGAGGTTTTACCCTCTTCTGTTATTTCCTGAGAGAAACAGACTGTTTTTCACAGAACAAGCTGCCATGCAAATGATCATTTTATAAGTGGCTAGAACAAGGAAACAGTGAAGGACGGAAATCACCACAGTGACTGAAAGAAAGAAGTACCCACAAACCACAAATTCTTAGTCAGCTGGACAGGGCCTTGTGGTATCTACCCAGTGATGTCTATCAGGTCTCCGGGTTTATCTTAATTGTAAGTGCACACACTGCACCTCTTCAGAAAAACCTCCAGACTCAACCTCCTCCCCACGAAGTTTCACCTCTACAGTCTGTCTTCCAGATATCTGAGTTTCCCAAGATTAGAAGCCAGCAAAGGGAGTCCAGGGAACTGACAAGTACATGTGAACAGCGATAACGCTGGTCAGTTCTGTGATACTTCAGAGCGCAGTGTATGGTTAACAGAATACAGGTGGGGATGTCAGACTTCATTTGTGTGGGTACGCCAGTGCTAGCCTTGGGTACCACCTCTACTCCAGCCATCGCATACCTGTCTTGCCACCTCTTACTCTTAATCACCAAGCCAACAGGACCTCAGTCACGTAACACTCCCTGCCTCTGGGCATGGTCTCCCATTAGGCCATCAAGCACATAACCAACCCATGACCCACCTAGACACAGCCTTATCAGTTGATCTGCAGTGACTGTAGTGTTTCAAAGGGAACTATGTAATACCACAGTTGGAGATCTTTGATCCAGACTATAATGTGGGATAGTGAACAAACTGAACTCAGTCATACTCATGCTTGTTACTAAGCACTGTTTTCTAGACTGAATTTCACCTCCTCCACTTTGCAAAAACTCGACTAAAGATTAAGTAAAAACATAGCCATTTTAACAGAGTGAGACAGGAGGAGAAGAACCAACAGACATCTCTTTAATTTCTACCTCTGACTGTTCAGGGAGCCTCCCACAACTACAGCAAACCACTGTAGCAACTTCAGTACAAGACAGGGTAGATATTCTGACTGTTCTAACAACTATTAAGACTTTGCCTACAGTATTCTGCCCTTTCTTTGCGTATTGCTGATGTGGATCTTGTAAAGAGTGTGCCATATCAGGCTAACTAGAAATTCTCAATTCGATCATTTCTCCAGCTGCCGAACAATTACACAGTTCAAGTGAGGAAAGTGTTGTTAACAGTATGATCAAGCATGCCAGATGCACACACACAAACACAACATCACTGACGCTGTACTTACTTCTTTCTGAAAGTACCCGTGGAAACATGGAATAAAAATTCAGTATTATTAAAACAGTTTTACATTTTCACATAACAGCAAAATAGCAAAAATTGTCCATAGAACACAGATCAAAATTACTGATTGCAGAGAGCTGTGCAGTCTCATGATAACTCTGGTTTAAGCCCAAAACTTTCAGAGAACTGAGTGTTCTCTGCGGTACTTTTTTTTTTATTGTCTTTGCTGCCTAGTGGCAGCACAAAAATATAACCCAGATCATCCTATACCCTTATAAGGCCCTCAGGCATCTAAGTAAAAACACTCAGGAACCAATGAAGTGAATGGAGAACTGCTTATCTTCATCTCTTGAAGAGTGTTAGGCATTTATCTCCACCAAATATTCTCATCATCAGTACTCCCCTCCTCAGTGATGTAGGTTTTGGAGTCAGTCACCCACAGGACCTGTCACATGTTGCCGGATGCTTCAGTCATTTCATTGACTTATCAACCCCAACTTTCCATTCCATTTTCAGTCTGTAGAAGCTGAGGGTGGCTAGTAGCTTAACTAGTGACTAGCCCAGAGGCTAAACCAGTGACTTGGCAGATGACAACTTTGTTCCTGTTCCCACACTGCCCAGTCAGTACAAGGTTTGAATCCACTTCCCAGAAAAGGGCTCTTGTCACTACTTTCTTGACTGTTTTGCAGTAGCACCCCACTGTCTCTCCTAATTTACAACAGTTCTGCTAAATGTAAGTCAGTTTTATTTCTAACAGGCAGGCCACAATGGCAAGAAAGGGAGGGGAAATACCTAGGTAATGGTCAACCCTTGGGCTTCATACACAGGTAATTGTCAGTCTCACAGTTTCATCTGTTTGAATTGCCTCTCTAAGCATCCCCAGAAGCTGTGGCATCAGGTTAACAAGATGAAATTAGGCTCCCAGAAGACCTGAACTCCTTCAAGAGCTAAGCTGCAAACAGGCACACATGAATCTTAGCATATCTGGGCCTGGGTGCTATCGCATCAAACCGACAGTGATGTGAAGTTCCTAACATTTCCTGTGGTATGAACTATATTCAGCCGACAAATAATGTGAAGAAAAACTCCAGGTGGTATTAACCACAAAATAGCCATTACCTCTTAGGAATAAATGTGTGCTTCCTTCCAAACTACACTGAGTTGCTACACAGATATTAAACACAAAAATGAAATGGATATTTTGTGCTCACACCTACTACTATTCCATAGGCTATATAAATCTGAACTAAATGTGCTGGCTATGAAAGTGTGTATGTGTGGTGGTGGTGGTGAATAAACCATATAAGCCTGGCTTTTCCTTTATGAAATTCTTTTTCACACTGCCCTCAACTGAAAAAATATGCTTATAACTTCCTTCAGCAACTTTTCTCTCAGTTTACATAAAAATTAATAAACATCTTGGCCAAGATATTCATCTTGTTTGTAACCACTCTTGCAACACTAGATTCCTACAACAAAAAGGAGATAGTGAGCAACTCTGAGGCCACCACAGCAGTTCTAGTCCATCTTTTTTTTTCCCCATGAGGTCTGCAGTATAAAGATAAGGCTAAGAAGAAAAAAAAAAAAGATCAAAACATGGAGTACACAGTGTCACTACATCTAGTCAATCTTCAAGACAGTCTGCTGAGGTTAGAGATGAAGAATTCTGGTCACTTTTATCCTTACCTAATCTAACCATAACTAACAGAAATACGGTACCAAGCTGATATTTCACTTCACAGTGAACTGCAACAGCAGTTGCAGTGACTGCCACTGAAGCCACTCCTCTTGCCTTCTCTGGGGACTGTGGCACTGCTTCCTGCTGGTGAGAACACAACCCCTACCAGTACAGCTACCATCGCTGGCTTCTGGATTGTCTTTTTTTTTTTTTTTTTTTCAGTGGAACAGTCCCACTCCTGCTGCTCTCTGACAGTCTTCAATCCACAAGATTTCCTTCACTTTCCTCTGAAGTGCCTCGTTTTCGCTAGCAGAAATATAACACTGTGCCAGATGTGTTATCGTTTGGGACAAGTAGGACAGTTCCTTTCATCCTATTTGTCCTGCTAACTTACGCTGCTAAGGATATCACACATTCTAGTTTATGAAGTATTAAGTGACACATTCTTTGTTATACTACTGTGAAGTGTAACTCACTCACTAAATCTTTCTTGATGCAGCTCACTTTTCACCTTCAAAAAAACGAATTCCGTTACAGCTACTTGTAATTCTTCAACAGTGCTTCTTTGATAACATCCTTCACCCTTTAAAACTATCAATATGACACATTATTTACCACTGTCAGTTCTAAAGAGGTCCAACCCTTTCAATGCTATATGCCAGATTCTAATTTTGGAGCAACTCTGAGAGGTCCTTTTGCAATTCCATGACAGTCACTCCCTCTTTCCACCTGCAAAGTAAGTGGACCCGAGTACTTAACAGGGGACATCAGGGATAGCCTTGCCAATATCTCCTTTGTCACTTACACACCAAAAAAAGTCACACAGGCTTTTTACTGTTCTGTTTACACGTGCTTGCCCAAACCTCCCTAACACAACAGGTTTGGGAGACAGTTGGACTGTGTCAGTGCAGTGAGCACCACATGGACAAATCTATCTTCTAAGGATTTTTGGTTTGTTTGATTTTTTTTTTCCTTTATGCATTACTTTCTATCCTTTGACCACTTTTGTTCCTTGTCCCTGAATATGACTTATGGGTCATCTTTTATTAGTAACCTGCCCAGAACTTAAAAGATTACTCTTACTAGATCGTGTTGCATTGGTTCCTTCCCTTACCATGTTCACAAATGACTTGCAGAAATTTATGTTGGCAGCAGTCTTATTTGCCAACACTTTCTCACCTAGGAACATATCTCACTTACTACATACCCTCCCCATTTACTGGACATTTATGTTTAAATTATTTACCTTTACCCTGTTGCCCTCCTCCTCCACAGAAATATATCATTTCATTATTTACAGCTCAGGTTTCTAAATTTTCTGTATCTTTTTATACTATTTCTTTGTTCTGAATAGTACTTTCAGCTCTCCCTTATTTGAAACTATTTGCAGTGATCATTAATGTGCTACAGCCTAATTTTGCGGGCCATTAATAAAGATGTTGGCTTCAGGGAAAGAAGAAAAAAATGCCCACAGCAGCATGGCTTTATTGTCCATTAGTGGTTTTGCATTCCATAGGACAGTGCCCAAAGATAAGACAGCTCTCGTTACTTTTTCCAAGTGAAATTCTGTAAGACACTGTAAAAACTAATAATATTACATCTGAAGTTCCCCTCTTCCTCCATTAGTTTTCTATTAAAACCTTTTGGTTTATTTTAAAGAAGAGTTCTGTATTTGAGGGTTTTGTATACTTTTTGAGAGTTTCTTGTGGTTCTGGTCTTCTCTGTCCTTTAAAATCAATCATGTAAACAGCCACACATCTTCCTTTGCTCCACGTGAAATGGTGACTTCAGTACTTCCATGTAAAGATTTGGAAAAGGTCATGATATAAAAGCATTCACCAGGAACTGAAGCGAATGATCATTAGGCACTTATGTCTTTGAGCACTAGAAGTCACAAAGGCAACTTACATGCTCAACTACCACTTTACCACTTCAGGTAACTAAGTAGTATCTCACTACTGAGATACTTTGTTCCATAGTTCTTAACTGCCTCTAAGCACCAAAGTTCCTAGGAACTAAATTTATTCCACATGAGGCATTCCTTTCTCAAATAGGGAAGCTCATACCTGCGTGTAAGCATTTTCAGACCATTTACCAGAGTAGGCCTCACAAAAAGAAGTCTAAGTGAAGGTTTATTTGCTTTAATTTATTTAGGACACTCTCCTAAGAAGTGTGATGCATCTTTAAATCAACTGTTTGCTTAGCTTAGAAGCTAGGGCTTCTGTCCATGTGTCAGATGTTCTAAAATTGTGTCCTAATTATGGGGCTGTTAAATGTTCTAACATAATGATTTCCTGTTAAGAATCTCATGCTGAAATATGCATTTCCCTTTGTCTCAGGGCGGCAACATTAACTTTCCTTTTATTTATTTTTTTGGTTGGTTGGTTGATCTTTTTTTAGTATAGTTTAGGTAACATTTTGCTCAACTTGCTGGCCTCCACAAATTCTTTTTTGGGTTACATCTTTGCTGCAGTCAACAGCATGACTACAACTCACGTAGGCAGTACAGGGTAAGGCGTACAGAAAATCCTCTTCTCAAATTTGTTTCGAAGTCTTGTTACTGCACATCTTAGCTTCATTGTTCAATGACATCATTACCATTCTGGGGTTTAAAGGTTTAAATTGGAAATCCTTTCCACTCAGCAGGTGAATAGGTTAATATGAGCGGTTGTGGTGTAATGCAAATGATCCTATCTTAGCCTCAGAATCTTTTGCTTTTCCAATGTTATTTCTCTCTCGGTGGGGACAGAGGGGGCTGTTTCCTGTGAAACGAAGTAAATGCTAAGATCTAGGGTTTTTTTTGTTTCTTTTCTTTTATATATATATATGTGTGTGTGTACATATATATAAAGTTTGGGGGTTTGAACTTGTCTTTGCTAAATATTAGTGTTGGCTGGAGTTTTTTGTATGACCAGGAAGGAAAAAGTTGGGTATAAACTTACTTGAATTAATATATATTCAACAGAAGTTACGTGCAGCACATTCAGTAATTGCTGCAACCTCAGGTCAAGGTTAGAAAACATTCACTACATTGCTAAGGGATTTCAATCGAAATTAGTAGGACACATGTGGACCACTTATTCAAACCAAGTAATTCTTCTTTATCTCAGAGAGATGAATATGTATACTTATAGGAGGAATTGGTAAGAGAAGGAGAAGGATATTGGGAGCTGGGAAACAATACCAGCTGTGAGACAGAGAGCACTCACAAGAGGAAATGCCTGAAGATCATTGTGCTTGAAGACTACCATGCTACCAAGCACCATAAAATTGTGTCCTGTGTAATGCACTGGCACAGATTTTAAAAAGTATTTAAGGTTATGATCACTAATAATAATTTCCCCTTAAGGGAAAGGTAACAGGTTAAGGTAACAGGAATACTTTGGTTAAGGTAACAGGAATATTTTGATCACACTGTAGTTTGCAGATCAGAAAAATTATCTCTGTATGTACACAATCGCAGAATTGGCCAGAATAAGTGAAGACAAACTGTATTTATGAAAGACAGGTGATATCCATAAGGAGAGAAGTGGAGAGAAGTAACAAAATGGATTGTTCTGGTCTGGCTTGGCTATTTTACATTCCTACTGAAACCTCAGTAAAATTTCTACAATTTCTATTTTTCTCATAAGAAAAGGAGCTCTATTTAAGAATAAAAAGCAGTGCTCAAAGAAAACAACTACTAAGTTCAATGCCTTGTTTATACGAAAAGCCAGCAAGCCAGGGTTGGATAGTGTTACTGTTTAACGATTCTGAAGGGTTTTTTTGTTGTTGTTATTGTACCCTAGGATTTCCTCTGACCCCCTTATTAACATGAAATTTATTAACAAAATTGTAACTTTTATTAATATCATTCGAATAAACAAAAATGAGCTAACACTTATTGAAAAGCATTGCTACACTCAACAAACACACTAAAAACTCTATGACCAAGGCAACTGGGATGCCTGAAAAAAGAACATAAAACAACCAATATGGCTGAACCATAGTTTTAATCTAGATCCAAACCTTTCCATAAGTTTAAAGGTATTACAACTGTTTTGTTTCAGGCCTGTTTCTACTAGACTATATTAATTAGCTACTGCAAAATAGAATCAGGGTTTTCTGTTTTGTTACTGCAGCCATTAAAATACTGCTGGATAAGAATTACACTTCATTGCTTGATCCTCTAGCAAATCTCTTTCCCTGTAAGACTATCATTCATAGAAGTTAACACAGTAGGCCAGAAACTTAGGTTTATTAAAGGTTTTTGTTTGTTTGTTTTACTTCCTTCTGGTTACAACGTACGAATTTGACTGCAGCCCTGATAGTGTCTGAAAACAAGGAAGTCAAGGAATATGCTCACTGCTTACAGACACTTTTATACCAGGGTTTATGCTAGGCTTGCACAGAACAAATATGTTAATACATGAAGAACTCCTTTTCCTTTTCTGGACTTCTGAAGAGCTGGACAGAATGGTCCCTCCAACAAAGTGACTGTGAAACTACAAGCAGGTAAGTAAGAAAGATTACCTTGGAGACAATTTACAACCACGTTGCAGGTATGCATTGAGTGTTCCAGTTGCTGCAAGTAACAGTCCAAGGTATGGAGGTGAAGGTTTCATAGGTCTTGAGGAAAACTCTGGGTGGAACTGAACTCCCACAAAATACGGGTGGTCTACAACACAGATGTCAAAGAAAATTAAAAGACGTAGGAAGAGAATAATAGAACTGTTAGAACAAAAGTTTATTGAAGATTTCACACGAGTCTAGAAACCAGATTAGCATGTGTGAATTTAAGGGTGGGGCAGTGGTAACCTCAACTTTATTCCATGGAAAGCAACTGACAACAGTGGCAGAAGGTTAGTAAAGCAAATTAATGAAAAATCATCCTGTGATTCAACTTTACCATGCACAATGATGTAACTAAAAGCTGAATAATAAATCTGTACAGACATGTAAGGGGAAAAAAATGCTACATAGGCAACCCTAATTTTGCCTATTTCATGTTATTTTTCATAGTGTTTTGGTATCCAGCATTTACATTTAAGCATGCATACATATTCAGAACGTGCACTTACACATACCTGAAGGGAAAATAGAACAGTTCCTGAAAGACCAGGCATTACCTTACAGCAACTATATACACACTATGAGATGAATATGAAAGCAATATACACAGAAAATAGGGAAAAACAAGCTTCAAATAACTGGGTCTGCAAGAGGTCTGCTGGGCCATTAAGTCTAGTCTCCTGTTATTGAATGCAGTGACATCACTTAGTCTCACACACAAATGGTCAAAGCTCTGCCATAACGTCCGCTGGGATTTTTTTGCTCCCATTGGAAAGTTCTTCTGATAGTCCCTCCTTTTGCTTAGAAACTTCTTCCTAATTCACAGGCCACGTTTTTTACAGCCAAATTATGTCCATTTCTTATGGTACTCTTCTTTCCTGCGGTTTATCCTGGGTGATGAAAGATGACAATAACATCATCATTCAACACCGTCTATTACACTAATCAAGATGCGCTGGTTTGTCTTCTCTTAAATCTTTAGTTTTCTGTTTCTCCAGTCATAGCACCTTGTTATGGCTGCTTCCGCATCCATCCTGTCCTCTTTGGAAGAATAAGGATAGAACATTATTTTCATGCTCTTCCATGCTGTGCACCTGTTCCTTCTTTGAATATCAGTTTAAAGAAGCTAACTTTAACCAATTCTAGTATCAGGATACAGGACGAAATTAACCACAGACCCTTTCTGGTTTGACAATTTCCAAAACAATCCCAAACATTCAAGGAATTTCTCTGCAGTACAGAATAAGGGATAACAAGAAAGCAGGGCTTTTCTTCTTTGAAGATAAACAATATAAACAAGTATACTGCTCTTCCCTCTGCTGCTATGTCTTAAAAAAGAACCTGGGATCCTAAAATTATCCCATAACTTCTTTCTCTCTACTATGCAATTTAGTTCTTTGAAGCGGTAAAACAAGACAATGACAAAGTATTGTATATTTCCTGTGGGGATATTTTGCTAACAGCTTTGCCTGAGCTATCTGGTATAACATTATTTCTGTGCTTCCTCCCTATGATGATTGTTTTTCTTCTTTGGTAATCAGAGTCTCCTAGCAGCCCATTGTGAAATAATTCCAGGTTATACTGATGCTTTTATTCTTTCCACAGTAACATGCAATTTAAAAATCCTGCCTGATTTATTTCATGATGCTCTCTATAGAAGTTGTTTCATGCAGGACAGACAAAATAGCCTCCCAGCCAGTCACCAATATGCACAACAGGAACAAACATGCATCTACTAGGAACAAACTAAATAAAGAATACCACGACAATTAGTAGTTTATGTATTTTTTGTTCTCATTTTACTCTCTACCGTGCAGCTGCTTGAAACTATAAGTAGATGTCTATGTTCAAACCCTTGTTCAAAATCACAAGACTGTTCTTCAATATACCTTGGAGTACGAAATGAATTCTCACAAATATGTCAGAAATAGCACTCTATATAGAATGATAATGTGTTCTCATGATATATTTCTGTTTCTGTGCATGGAGTTTATCTAAACCAATGGTAATTTTTGGCCATTTAAGGAAAGGAAAAAAAAATCTTGTAAGGTAGCCGGCATATTCAGGTGCCTGGTACTCATCCTGCCAACTGTGACTTAACAGCAAGGAGTTACTCAAGGGTTCAAGCAAAACCAAAAGGACTGTTTCTAAGAGCTGCTCTGTATAAATGTTCAATAAAAACATGCACTGTAGCTCCTTTTTATCTTGGAATGCTTTAGAAAAGGCATTAAACTTTACTTGGTAAAGCAGCGCAGTGCTACCAGATTTCCACAGAATCAAACTCTCATTTATCTGAGTAGCTTCTGTGAAAGAAAGGAATTTGCTTTCTCTATGATATTCATACTTGATTTTTTCTTCCTATGATTCCAAACAAGGGGTAATCAGACACTAACTGACTGAGTTTGGAAGATACCCTGGGAAGTCTCTAGTCCCATCTCCTGGTCAAAGCAGGTTCAACTTCAGAATTAAATCAGGTTGCTGACAACTTTGCCTAGTCAAGTTTTAAAGGTCTCTATCTGCAAGGATGGAGATGTCACAGTTTTACAGTGATGTTTTATGCTTTGGTTATATAGCATGTACGCATATTTCATAAACTCAAGCAAACTAAATACATATGAGTTATTAAACCTGACTGAGAAGATCAAAAGGTTGGCTTAGGGCCAACATCATTGCAAACCTGGCTTATACCTTTAAAAGGTCGAGGTGACCATGAGAAGTACCTGATGACTAGAAAAACAGAGTCACCATGCCCATCTTCAACAAAGACAAGAAGAAGGATCTAGGGATCTAGAGGCCAGTCAGCCTAAATTTGGTTTATGGCAAGAATGCAAAATAAAGCCATTTTCAGACGCACAAAGGACAGTAAAGCAACTAGGAATAATCAGTCTTTGGATCAGGGGAGAGCAGTAGCTTTCCTTAATTCTGACTTTAGCAAGGCTTTTGATACGGTTTCCTAGCACCCAAGATAGGAGCTATGGATGGAATGGGCAGACTACAAAATGTGTTAAAAATGGCTAGACTGGGTTCAAAGAATAGTGGTGAGTGGTTTGAAGTCCAACCAATAACCAACTTGGAGACAGTCAAAACTTGACTGGATATGGCTCTTGGCAACCTGATCTGTATTTGAGGGTAGCCCTATATTGAACAGAGGGTTGAACTAGACAACCTCCCAAATCGTTCTATGCTTCCACATAGCCAAATGCCACTGAGCTAGAATTATGACCTTTTGGAACAGGAGTAAGTGTCTTCCTGATAATCTGATACATGCATAGTCCTTGAGAAGAAGTATAAGACACTGGCTGATAAAATCCTCTGAATCTTCACCTATTGTAATACACAAGTGGAGTCAACAGTACTCCCTAATATGATCCTGGCTGTTATGACAGCTATGTGTTGGTCTACATCCAATTTAGCTACCTATAGTTTACGTAGTTTTAATAGATGTAGAAAGTACTACAGACAAGTGAGACACTTACTCTCCAACTCAATAATTTCCATTCTGTTCCCTTCTGTATCATGGCCAACAAATTTCAAACCTTTCTCTTCAAAGCTGTGCGTCAGTTCGGGGTTCACCTGAAATATTGAAAATAATAATAAAATTGTAGTTCTATTTTTTTTTTGGTTTAACAAAATGTAGTAGTTAATTGTAGTGCTTTTACTTATGTATACAGGAATGAAAAGAATTGGGAAAAGAGTTGGGAATTTTTGCTTTCTTGTTTTGACAACTCTCTGGTAGAAATATTCAAAAATGGGCACGCTTATTTTATATGAGATGAATCAGTAATTTAAAACCTTAACAATAAATGCATACAAAAGATTAAAGCCAGAGTCCCTCTTGCTTGCTGCCCTCCAATCAGTAATTTAAAATCTTAACAATAAATACATACAAAAGATTAAAGCCAGGGTCCCTCTTGCTTGCTGTCTTCCTGATTCTAAAGAGCTTGCATTCCTCGTCTTTGAACTGGTCTATCATAGCAGGGGGGAAGATTGACTTCCTCTTTGAATATCACAATTCAGCAGTCTATGACATGAGCTGTGGTTCAAAATCCCTCAAACAGGAGCTCTGGAGTAAGCTGTTTCATTTCCTTGGTGATGTTCTAACCACTCCATTAATATTCAGACTTTGAGCACCACCATCACATTCTCCTCCCAGCCTTTTAAGGAAACTTAACGCTGACTCAATCAATTTGTAACATGCAACATTTGATACTTCAGGCCCCTCTAGAGATGCTTATGGATTCAGGTGCCTTCTGAACCATCCCAGAGATGGTGTCCAGCTACTGCCTGTCTATTTGGACGATAGAATTTTGAACATACAGAGATACCTTTGCTCAGATGTTCTCAAACAGAAGTGTGCACCTATAGCAGAGGTGTGGACCAATATCAGAGGCCTGTAGAATCATAGAATCATTAAGGTTGGAAAAGACCTTCAAGATCATGTGATCCAACCATCCCCCTGCATGATTGCTAAGAAGCAAGTGATCTGAATTAGCCTCTGAGTTCTCTCTCTGTGATCTGAATTAGCCTCTGAAATCTGCTTACATTTAGACTGTGAAAGAATGTGGACTTCCTGAGCATAATCTAAGCCTAGTCAGACCAGGAGCAATCTA
This sequence comes from Cygnus atratus, assembly GCF_013377495.2. Classification (NCBI taxonomy): domain Eukaryota; kingdom Metazoa; phylum Chordata; class Aves; order Anseriformes; family Anatidae; genus Cygnus; species Cygnus atratus. The sequence goes on along the minus strand of NC_066362.1, from coordinate 128,051,671 downwards.
CTTAAGGATTATAAACCTGTACCTTTCAAATACTTCACAGGAAGTCAAGTCAGTGGCTACCATCACTCTTAAAAAGTTTTAGTAAGACAGTAAACTGTTCTGCTCCCCTCTATTGAACACTTGCAAGAACACCTCTGCAGTACTGTGTCCAGTTTATGGGCCCTCAGTACAAGACAGACATTGACAAAATATTGCAAATCCAGAAGAGGTCCACCAGGATGGTCAGGGGGCTGGAGCACATACAACACAGGAGAAGAGACTGAAGGAGCTTGGTTTGTTCAGCCTGGAGCAGTGAAGGTGAAATATGGAGCTGGTTATTGACTTCAATTATCTAATGGGATAGTATAAAGAAGATGGAGAGAGACTCTGCTCAGAGGTTCACAGCAGAAGAGTGAGAGAGAAATGACACAAAGTGACCAAGGGAATCTCCTATCAGACATAATGGAACAATGGTTCAAACTAAGTGGTTAAGCATTAGAATGGATTGTCCAAAGATATTGTGGAATCTCCATCTCCAAAGACATTCAAAAGAAAATGGGACAAAACCCTGAGAAGCCTGATTTAATTTTAAAGCTGGCTTAGCTCCAAGCATTTAGTTGAACCAAAATACAGGGGTTCCTTCCAACCTCGATGTCTCTACCTAACCATTAGTAAACCTTGTTTTAACTTTATTTAAGAAATCTCTCATTTGCTTTAAAGCAAATCATGCCTACCAGCAGAAACATGATTTGCTTAAGCTTTAAGTTTTGAGCACAAAATGTATGAACAGAGCTTACCTCATATCGATGCCTGTGTCGCTCCTCTACAAACATTTCATCGCCATAAAGTTTCCCTGAATACACACACAAAAAAAAGCAATTAACACTAACGTGTTGCTTTAATAGTTGTTACACATACGGCTTGTAATTTAAACTTTACTTTTTTTTCCACATGGAAAACACGTAACAGGACACTATTCATCTCACTCCAGCTTTCTGTTTTTCTGAGCAATGACTAGTTTCTTTTAATTTACTGTTACCTGAGTTTATTCAGGTTTCATACTCAACTTTCACCAAACAGAAGTAGCTTAGATAGACTTTAGAGTGTGAAGACCATGAATAAACTAATTTACACTGTAATACCCCAAATAATAATAATGAGTAAAAAAAACAGGAATGAAAAGAATGAAAAAGCAACATAAATTCCCTGCAGGTTTTACAACACTTGTATGAAAAATGTGTAGTGAAGGAAGCACCACAGCCTTTTACTAACATCTGTTCCATTTTAATAGATTATGCCTGGCAGCTGGCATACCTCCAGTGACAAACTGAATGTTGTTTTTCTCTCTGTTTTCCTGATCTCTTTACCCAAATGACTTTTGCAGCCCTCTGAGCCTAATCTGGAATGCTCTACATTGAAAACCAACAAGGAGTAATTTTAAGATATGTAGTAAACCAGCATTTAATCATCTCTATCACAGCCATAGCCCGAACTCTGCTTTAATTTATTACAGCATTATTAGGAGTACTGTCTCAAAGGGTTAGGACAAGAATTGAACTGCCAAAAAGATCTCCAAGAATTTGTAGAGCAGTAATACTGCAATTTTGCAAAAAACAGTGTATGACTTAATTCTAAGGAGCCCCTTTTTCAAAAACAGTAGTTCCACTCAAGGTGTAAAGCATTAGAAACAGGAATGAGAGAGACTTCCTGAGCAGACTATCAGAGCTTTCTCAAAGTCTTTGACAAGTATGGTCATTTAAACAACTCGTAATACTGATCAAGAGTAGCAACACATTGTAATTTTTATTAAACTTTTCAAGAAATGTTGAGGCCACAGAAAAGCTAAAATAAGGTGAAAAGGGAAGAGTGCATTTTGCGATATGCATGTCAGTATTACACCTAGGCAAAGTATCACCTGGGTCAGTCAGCTCACTAGCACAGATACAGATATTCTCCCTAAAGACAGATTTTTCATTAAATGTAAATATGTATTATGCTTTGGTCTCCTGATGAACTAGACTTTTTTTAAATCTCAGAAGGATACTTTCCATAAGTTCAAAGCTGAATATAGTAATAGCTTAGACCAATATCCGAGCAGGGCAATACAGGAAATATGCCCAAATTTATTTATGAACAGGAAACTCTATTTTACACATTTTTAATATCACTTATATTACTACTGTATAGTAGGCTGGTTAGTAAGAGACCTAGATATTACTGGAATTTTAAAATACATATAGCTCAAATAGAATAATTTGTTCTATATTCTGATTGCTTCTATTTTGCCTTTTGAAGCATCCTGTTACAGAAAATTATTTTATTTTCCTGCAACAAATAATTTGCTCTCCCAAAACAAGACTGTTTCCAGGGCTGGGCTAGGCCTAGAGGGATGCTGGATCAGAGACTGGAGTTAAGCAAAGCCAGGCTATAATTAGGAAACAAACTAGCAACATTGTCAAGATAAGAAGAGGACTTATATGGTGAGGCCAGATGATGTCTAAAGCTGAGATGTACTGGTGATTCTAGGGAATGATTAGCAACATTTAGGTCTGGGGAGAGCATGTGTAGGAATTTGGGTTAGTTCTACCAAAAAGGTAAAGGGGTAGAACAAGAAGCCCTGGTTCACACTGGAGATAATGCATCATTTGCATGTCCTATCAACTCAAAGAAAATAGGAAGGAAACGAGAAGAGACATTCTTAGTAAATCCTTGCATTCTGATCTTCCCCCCAAAATAGCGAATTAACCATAAAATGCATTGCAGGTATCTCAACACTTTCCTCACTTCTTATTTAAAGCAATGTAAAATGCTGGGTCCTAATTCAGCTTTTCACTGAAATTTCCAGATTTCTCTCATTTCTCAGCTTTTCGTTCTGATCCAGGGTAAACGTACATGGAAACAGAATCAGAGTGTATGAGCTCAAGGAAGCTGCCACCCAACTGCTTGCTTGAGGTTGTAGTCCTTTAACAAAATGTACTTCGGTATTTTTGCTTTGCCATGTTACAGAGTTCCTGTCCAAAAGGCAGGCGATAAGAGCAAAAATATATCTTACTTAAAATAGAATTTTGTGTTTTGAAAACAGTCCTCCTCTTCCCCAGTCTCATGGTTCCACCCATATCTCCAGGATTGTGTTCTGGCATGTCAATGACCTTTAGAGAAAAATTGTTTAAACACTGTTTTGTCCAACAAAGAAAAAAAAATGCAACAATCACATAAAAGACTGCATAGATTTATAAATTGTAACATCATTGAGTTTTCTTCCAAGAATTTCCAATTAGAACTTCTCTTTGGTTTTCCTAATGCTTTATTTTCAGTATTACTGTACACTAGGCCCTTCCTTATACTTTTCCTTATACTGTTAATTATATACAATATTCTTTCTTACACTAAGAGGCAGAAACAGCTGTCTTGATAAGACAGTGGAAGTTCTCTTTTTTTTCTTTTTTTTGAGAAGGGGAGGGCACAGGGAAGCAGAATGAACAGAAGACAAAACTTGCAACAAGACTATAACATTGTTAAAGCAGGGTACTAAAAGAGATGACTTCTACAGGTGTGCTATTTCAGATTATATGCATAATTAATTTATCACAGGGAGAAAACTGATGAAACTTCCCTCCTGAATCACTTTTGTAAAAGCATTTCTTTTCAGTGGTGCCCAGTGCCAGGACAAGAGGCACTGGGCACAAACTGGAGCACAGGAGGCTCCCTCTGAGCACCAGGCAGCCCTTCTGTGCTGTGCGGGTGAGGAGCCCTGGCACAGGCTGCCCAGGGAGGCTGTGGGGTCTCCTCCTTGGAGATCTCCAAAAGCCTCCTGGGCCTGGCCCTGGGCAGCCTGCTCTGGGTGTCCCTGCTTGGGCAGGGCTTGGAGCAGGTGAGCCCAGAGGGCCCTGCCAGCCTCAGCCATGCTGTGAGCCTGTTTCTTAGATGGCCTAAGCATCCACAGAATACTGGGTTGCCTCCCATGAAGAACATGCTATTTAACATTTAAAAAAGAGGATATACAAACAGTGGGTTTGTGGACTGAAGCAGATGGGTCAAATGGCTGCTTTGTGGGTTAAATTAAATCCAAGACAATGGAATTCAGCGGATGTGAGAAAGAACCTCTTAAGGGAAGGATGGTGTTTAGTTTTACTCAGTCTGAATAATCCTGATGGGTCTCACAACTGTGTTTACAGAAAGCCTGTCTCACAGAGGTAAAACCATTCAGAATAGTAGAAACGAGCTCAAACTATGACCTACATGCCTGTATTTGCATATACATATTCAGTGAGAAATATGATTGACAAGGAAAGGTTCTAAAAATACAAATATTCACACATCTGGGTAATCTGGAAATGGATTTTTATTAACCTTAATTTGCCCTCTGGGAGTAATGAAAACAATTTCTGATGATACACTTCATAAAGTGAAGTTATTCAATTTACAAGGGATGGTGGAAAGTGCTTAGCCTTTGGCCTTGTGCCAATGCATTTCAGCTGTGCAATTATCTCTGTATAACCTTATACCTTCAAAATGTTATTTATAAACTATATACTCATTATAAAATGTCATGAGCAGAAGTTGTGATCAAACCAGTAGGATATTACAAATCTTCTAATTACCTCCCAAAAACCCAAAGGTGAGGACTGTGCAGCTAAAAAAAACCTCAGAGAAAAAACTCAAGAAATACTCAAAATAAAATCATTCATTAAATCCATGCTACTTTAAAAATGATGAGACTGTCTTGTTTATTTCCTTCCATTTACTTTCACTTCTTTTCTGTAATAGTAGACATAAAAAACAAACCAAAATAAAAAAAAAACACAGCACAAGACAACAGAAGCAGTTAGAGTGTTTACAATAAGCTGTGTGTATATGTCAAATACTCTGGCCCTCTGAAACCACACACAAGTTTTCCAAGAGATTTTATTTACTTGCTTATACCCACACTACAAATAATTTTAAAGTTGTACTCCTAACTCCCATCAAATGGGGATGAAATGGTCCCAAGCAGCTACCAAATATTTCAGTCGCGTGCTTCTCTTCCAATCACAAAAATATAAAAATTCCACTTCAGTGGCTGTTTCATGAGCATTTGCAGTTGACGAGACAAACACTAAGATTGAAAAATAAAAATTGGAGGCTAAAGTGAAGATTTGACATTCCTTCATTCTCAAAAGTGTATCAAGCACATAACCACTGCCCCTAACCTCAGCTTCAGATTTTTCATCCTAAAAATTTGAGTCAGAACGTCTTGATTTAAATTTGTTAACTGAATCATGGTAATAATGAGGTCATCCCACGCCCCCCGGAGAAATTTATATTTCACTGTTTTCTTGCCTTTCATTATTTGCTGAACTAAGATCTTCTATCAAAATATTCCGAGAGTAATACCATGAACAGAACCGCGAGAGATACAATATGGGAGACGATAACTTCTTGAAAGACATTGCTCAACTAAAACTGCTTAATTAAAACACTGATTCCAAATTAAGTGGACCTGTCTATGCAGGCCATAGAAAATTTCACTAATTTACTGTGTTTAAATGTGTTCTTCAGGAAGATTCAAAACCATTAGTTGTCAAATGTATGTTTCATGTATGTGTGGTCAGGGGCACATAATCAGAAGAGGATCCAACCCTTAAAATGTGCATTAATGTCTGCTAAGTCTTAACTGAGATGTATTTTAAGAAATATCGCATTATACAACTGTTCAGTCTTGTTTCTATCGGTGGCAGATTTTGTACCAACGTAAAAGCCCTACCGAGTTTCAACATCAAGCAACTTACTGTGTGTGTTCATGTTTTGTTACTGATATGTTGCATTATAAACCAGCTCTCTATCTTCTCCAAGATTTTTTGGCTTATCATAGTAAAAGAATAGAAAAGGCTTCTGATATTAATTTTTGTAGTCAGGTGAGGAAAGAAGTTACCTTTGAATTAGCAACACAGGGCTACTTTGACTCTGGATCTTACTTTTTGATATGTTCTGTGGTTCTGCTCGATGTCAGCAGCTATCACAGCACAACCCTCAATGTTTATGTATTTATTACGTGAGTTTGCAACAAGGTCTATGAAAGCAATTTTCAAAGGAGAAGCAACACTGCTGCGTGCCCTACAGCCCAAGGATAGTAATAAGCATCAGAAAATCAACTCATATTATGGAAAACTTTGCCATATTTTACGGAATTTATTTGATCAGATAAAAGACAAATCTTGAAGTGGTGGTTACTCTGAATAACTGAATAGATTCTTCAAAGAGCTTATGCTTCCCTCCACAGAATACATCAGCTGTCACCATGCATTAGTTCTTTGAAGAGCAAAAACAGCAAAGAACAACAGGCACCACAAGCAACAAAAAAGCATCAGTAGGGAGGGTGCAAGAAGAGATAAGGCATTAATTAGGTCTTTTTTACTCAAATCTCTGAAAACTGCTAACACTACAGGGATTTTACAGAGATCACATATTACACACCAGACAGCCAACATGAAATAGATAACAAATCACTGACATAACACAAAGCACATTCTAGATATAAAACAGTCTGATGGATATTAAATCACACTACTGATGAAAAGCAACTTTAACTACCCATGAAATACAGTTTTCCTTCAGAAATCTACTGCTTGAATTGTTTCATTGTCATTAGAAAACATATTAAAGCTAATGAGAAAAGTTCGGACACTCAACATACAGCAACCAAGGCTCTGAAAATCCAACACGTATCACTTTACTAATCGTCACAGGACCATCACAGGACCATTAAGTTCTGTCTTTGTTTTGCTTCATATCCTGCAATGCCATTTTGAAGAATATATCTACCTTGGTTACACTGGGGGGAGGGCTAGGGGGTGGAAAGAAGGGGAAAGAATTGTTTGATTTGAACAACTGCTTGGTAAGTTATCTTTGGAAGTGGGTTTTTAGAGTTTTTGCCTTTTTTGCTCTGCTCTTGTCTGGTAAGCAAATGTCATTGCTGAAAGAAATCACTATTCATGTAAGCGCTGATCAGAGCACTAGGAGAAGCCCTGATCCTGAAGATAAACTGAACACTGAAAAGAGGCCCTAAGACTGAGCACATAAGAGATGTGCGGAAGCAAAGGTGGCAGGAGCAGGGAATACAAAGGCAAGCACTCTTGCATATGAGTCCCTGCTAAGCATGGATTTGAAAAAAAAAAAAAAAGGGCAACACAAACCAACAAAGACACAACCCAAACTAGACGACCCATTCATTTATCAACTCTTACACTTTTAAGAAAAAAAATTGACTGATGCAATGCTAAGAGTGGTGCTGAGAGCTTCCCACTTGGCAAGTAAGCAGAAGGATGCTCTTCCCTCATTCATTCAAAACCAGGGATTTAACATACTCAAGTACCAGAAGAAGGAGCAAGGTGAACACACCTGCCCAAATCCCTTAGCCCCTTAAAGCTCTCCGGTTTCCAAGCAAACCCCACCACTGCCCATCTATCTAAAGCATTTGGCCCTCTAGGACACAATTAATTGCCATAAAGGTACTTGAAGGTTTCAGAATACTCAGTGCTCTGTTACTCTGGTTTACTTTTGAAGTAATGTTTGTTTTCCAAAAAATGACAACCATCATGTATAAGATCAAAGCAGAAATCATCAATAGCTGATTCATTCAGCTACACAGAGATCTGAATAACCAGCTTGAAAAATCCTGTCCTCTGCCTCTCCACAGAACCACAGCACAGTATCCAAACATCCCAACAAATATCAGATTAAATTTCTTAAACTTTGGAAACTAATTTACATGACTTCTTTACCCAAGTTATTGTTCTGCTTGCAGGGTTTCCTTTTATCCTGAAAATCTATGTGACCATCCCGCAGCACATTATTGCCAACCATTTTCCAGCTTGGACAATCCTCTTTTCCAGAAATTTGTTGTTTCCTATTTTAGGATTAAATAGTTGCCCTAAGGTATTTATTTAATTAAATCCCAAAAAACTCTCTAAGACGGATTCTGCCTGAAGAAGCAGAAATTCTGGTACAGAATGTTTTGTAGTATTTTCTTCAGGAAAAAAGTCACTAAAGCTGTACTGCTTTTTCAAACATTGCTCACTCACTCATTACTATAGTGCAGTGAACTGAGAAAGTTAATGGGGATGCTGATATGCAGAGCCTATACAGATATTGCCTAACAGCATTTCAGAACTCACTCTAGTTATGCCAACCACACATCCCAGAGCTTAAATAGTTAACCAATGTAAGTTTTCAGACTGTTAATGTTAACGAAATGAACAAGGTTAGATAGGGCTGGCTACAGAAAGATACCGGAGTGCCAGTCATGCCATGCCAGGAAGTGCAGGATTTGCTACAGACTTGAATAACTGTAAGTGGACAAGTGTTCTCAGACTTTGGACTGGTCCAGTTCGCTTGACAATTATTGACCAAATGCTCACTGGTGTAATTTCGGAATGATCAGGCAGATATCTACAGCTAGGAAAGCCTTCCCTCCCTACCACATACAACTATTCAACAATCAAAACTGTCACTGCATTTGAGGGGGACCTTCAACTGAAATTGCTAGATGAAATTTTGCCCTTACCAAATTCACTTAAATCCACATGAAATATGTCAGAAAAAGGAAGTCAAGAAGCAAGTCTCTTTCAGAGCATTCTGAAGCAGGAGAAAGACCCTAGAGAGGGAGACAGTCTTGTGTTCTCTCCATCAAACACGAAGCTGACGTAGGGATAATCACACGCTTACAGCCTGAGGCTGGTTAAACAGCAGTATACTTTATGGACCCTGACTGAGAGACTGGTTCTGTCTTACCGGCAACTGCCATGGAAGACTCAGCACAGACCAGTCCACTGCCTAAGCCATGCAAAGTAGTCAAGGAGATGTGAGATTGTCCTTAGTAGAGACAAAGCACAATGTATTATGTTTCCACTATGTTCTGTACTTTCTCTACCCTGAGTTATCTTGCACGAGCAAGCATCCATTCCACTTTCTTCTCATTTGTTAACAAAGTAGTGTTAGTTAGGATCACTTCATTACCAGCAAGCACTGAGCCACAGGAAAAATGGCTTACTTTAGGTACTCACTCCTCCAGACCTTCACCAAGATGAATTTCTAGTATCAACTTCCAGACCATACTCAATAGCAAGACCTGTCCTCTCCTAGCATTTCTTGAACAAATGCCATCTATCTACCATTAAAAAAAAAAAAAAAAAAAAGGAATACGTCCTTAGGAAACACAAGGAGAACTAGCAACTGTTTTCCATCCAACTTCACCAGCATAATCCGAACACTTCCAGATTTGCAAGCAAGTAAAACTGCCTGGATTACAACCTCTAATCCTTACCGCAGAACGGTGTCACAAATCATCCCAATATCCTGTCTATGTTCCAGACCTGCCCAGTGGTTAATTTCGCAATTGATGATCAAGGTCCAGGAACAGAGCCATTTCTTTTAGAAAAAGAGCGTTCAGCAAGCAGAAATTTGTAGATTGCCCTACTTTAGTTTTCATTATGCTTGGAAGGTACTTTTGCCATTGGATAAAACTTCCCTGCTAACTTTTGAGAGGAGAATTGAGAGGAGAACAAATCCCTAGAAAAGTCCTGGATCAGTTCAAAAGTTTCTTTTCAGTAATCTCGCCACAGCCATTTGTTTCCTTTTTCAGGCCTGCCAAAACAGTCAGGGAGGAACATTTGCCACAGATGTGCTGAAATTATGTGCACATGCTAAAATAAAACAGTTATTGCAATAGAAAATAAATACATCTGTGGACTAATTGTTACGTTTATTGGGGATGGAAAAACATCCTATTGAAAGGATAGTTATTTAAATGAAAAAAAAAGAAAGATAACGGTTCTTCAATACTGAAAAAGACTGGAAGTTTTCGTGTTAGAGCTCTACTCCCAGATGAAAGTAAAAGGACAAACACCATCCAGAGGTTGAAATCCATATCAGTTATAAGAATACAAACCTAAACATACCTGTATTTTTTGTGGTTTAGCTTCTGTTTTAAAAGAAACAGCTTTATCCCGTCTGTGTTTCGGTCTGATAAATCATTTTTCTTTATCTGACAAAATATGCTTGCCCGAGTTTAACTTCATGAAGTTTAAGATGAATTCACCGATTAGCTTTAGTTACTGTACCTTTGGTTAAGATATCATTAAACTGAGGTTTTAAGCTGAAGAGGAAAAAAGCACATACTATCGCTATTGCTTAACACTGCCTTAAGAAATGCCTCATTAAAAAATTCGGAGTAAATGAATGAAAGAAAAATATAAAAGGATTCTAGGTCCATAAAGATTTCTGTGCCACAGATATATAGGAACCAGTCCAGTGTCATTCTTTCCAATGAAGGTATTAGGCTTCATACCATGCCCAAACATCAGAGGCAGACCACAAGCTTTACTGGTTGATCACCTCTTAAAACAGACACTTTTTGAAGAGACACCAGAATTTAAAATGTGACATTTCTACATCAAGAAGATAATTCTCTGTTAGCTGAACTATATTAGTGTCTCTGGTAGGTGAGCGTTTTATGAAAATAAGCTGAATAGAATGAAAAAGAATATATTTACTCAGAAAAACATCCCTATTCTTTTAATTTGCAACTTCTAAGAACAACAACAAAAAAAAACACAATCCAAGATCTCAATAAAAAGCAAAGCAGTGAGAAAATATCTTGAAATGCTTTAAAGACACTTCTGAGTGAAGATGTCAAACCTCTTCTATAAGGTATTTTGCGGATTGTATATTGTTGCCAAAAAATAAATAAATAAACACACCACTGAAGTTATATAGAACTACTGCAGACAGTTGTGAAAGTAAATGTTACTCTAGTCCTGGTGCCAAAATCCTGTGACAAATCTAATTAGCTTAACAAGCACTCAGCTGAGTCCACTCTGCAAAACCACACAAAGAAACAATTCAGGCCAACCACTGTAACTTTAATTGAAGCAATTTGTTCTGATGAGCAAGCCTGTTTTCTTCTCAACTCTTCTTTTATACTTAAGCTATAACTTTCTTGAGAAGATACTGAAGGCTAGAGTAAGTCTCAAACTCATTTACAGCATAGTCACACTTCTTATCTTCCACCTCCTTCTTCTTTTCTTTGTTTTCTCTTTTTGAATTTTGAAATAGCATCCCACTAAGTATCATAACCAGAAACAACACTATGCAAGCTACAGCAACTTCTTTCGGAAGGCAAGCAGGATCGCTTTTCTGTTTAAACAGCAATTCATATCTACTATGCAGATATTGGAATATTTTATATTCTTCTTTGAAAGCTTCTATTTTAATTTATTTTTAAAATAAAGTGAAAGTCATTGTTTAAAAGTCATGTCTCCACCCAGTAACATTCTGCTACTCATAATAAAACCACACAAAATGAAAGAGCTTATGGAACTGAAGTTGGCTGCCCCATTACCTAGTGGTCCTCCCATTTACTTAATTTACCAATTTGAGAGATTCTGATAGTGATAATCTTATGGACTAATAACAGAATAGACATACTATAACAGGGAATTTTTTGGCAGAAAGTCTCTGGCACAATCACTGTAATTTTATCTACTCCTATTCCTGTCTTCCATGGGATGCCTGAGACAACACACGTTCCTTGGCCTATCTAGTCTCTGATGTCTGTAACTTTCCCAAAGTTACAGAGAACAATCTGAATGCTGGATATATCATTAGTCATAGAGAACAGACACCTAGTCCCCTGGAAAGCTCTCCAGCAATGAGTAATGTGATTTTCTTTCCCGCCCCCCATGAAGTGAAGAGCAACAGTGCAGATTACCTCCAGGAGTTGTTATCCTCCTTACCACAAATACACCGTAACCTTTCTCACACCAGCTGGAGAACTGGAAGAACTAAAGGAACTGCTGCATATAAAGGTAATCAAGGCACTGACTTCTAATTCTAGGATTTCCTAAGAATACTCCGAACTATATTAGAACCAAAAGAAGAAGAGAGCATAAGGAGATCATTTCAAAGATACAACTTTGTGAGTTAGATTACCTTGGAAAAGAAAAAAAAAAAAAAAAAGTACCTTGGCATTTTCATTACTGTGTATACAACAATTGTACACACCTCATCAGTTTCAGAAAACCAAAAGGAATGATATCTATATTAACCTCATAGCAAAGATAAATTACCTTAATTACACATGCCAGCCACTTCAGGGATGCTTCAAGTCACACGCTGTACATTACATTTAATTATTTCCTGTTTCCACTCAGAGAAGTTTCATCTGTCCAAAGATCATCTTGCCTTGAAGAGTCTTAACTCTGGAAGATGATTTATGACCTACAATCCAAATCCCTTTTACTTCAAGCTGAAGCCATGATGTCTTCCTTCTCAGCAGGATCCTTCCTGTCTTGCCTTGTCTGTTCTGCCTCCTCCAAAAATCTGATAAACAGCACTGTCCAGATCTTAACGTAGTTCTGAGCTCCTTGTCAGCCTTCCCTTATTACATTAACTTTCTTGACCTCAATATCACATGATCCAAAATCCCTTGGAATATGCTTTCTTTAATTGCGTCTACACAGGTATCTGGGGTCAAGTTCTGCATTTAAAAAAGACAAGTGGCTTGACCAGTTGCATCTATGCCATCTACCTCAGGAGAGCTCAAATGTCCATCATTTCCTCCCACCACAAGGTGCCTGTGAGGAACACTGGAATGCCTAGATTCGACTGTGGGCTCCAGCCTGGAGTTAACGTGACAGTACAGACACACCTCTGCGTTCTAGTTTGCTAACAGATCACATAACCAAAAGAATTACAAATCTACATATTCATTTTTAGAGATGAATACAGTAGACACTACTAAAATATAAAATCTACCTCAGATGAGAAAAGCATGAGAAAATAAGACAAGAAAAAAAGGGAAGAAAGAAACAAAGAGGATGTGTTCATGCATGTGGAGAACTCTTAGCAAAAAGTCCAAAGAAGAGAAATGGATCTTTAGATCATTTCTCGTTTAGCAACAATATGGTGAAAGCCTACCGGAAGCATTGTACCTATGTTGTTTCAAAGAAAGTAACATCTAGAGAGTAATATCACCTTTACGCTGCTACAAATCAAGCAGGTATTTAATTAGCATGACATCAGGTGAACACACCCAAAATAATTCAGACACCCTCTGTGAAAAGTGTGGGTGGCAGGCTACAGATCACTGCAGCAGATAATGCAACAGTCCCCTCAAAAGCTACACACAAAATGTTTACGAAGCAACCAGCAAAAGAACGCTGGTATTGCCACACAGCAGAAGCTGTAGGCTGTGTCACCAGCTGGCACAGGATGGGACACAAGGTACAGCCAGCACAGCAGGTAACTCACATACAAAGGAACACGGAGCTGCTACAACCTCTCACACCAAAGCAATCCTCTATTTAATGGTGCCCATATGAAAATCATTTTTATCCTTCACCTGCAGATCTAATAGCTTGTGACTCTGATGGCAGAATGAAAAGTCAGAGAGCACATGAAAAAACGTTAAGTTAAAAAGCATAGGTCTACAATTAACCGCTATGGAAACCACTGCAAATGGAGTTCTGTTGTTCACTACCCGACTGCACACTATCTTATTACCACATACAAGTCAAGGATGGCAGGCAAATATATACAGAATTAAGTTTTCCCTTCTGGGTAACCTTTTTGTCTCCTTCTACCTCACTTTCAGCAGATAAATTTATTGGGGAGGAGGAAAGGATAGGTATTTATTAAAAGGAAAACCTTGGCTAATAGTTTTCTGTTGTTGTTGTTATTAAAATGATATAGTTACAAACATAATGAATAGACCACTCACATCTCATTAAATCCACCCTCCAATAAAACCATGCAACTGATTTGAATTCCTCAATTTTTTTCTTCCCCTTGCACCCTTAGGCATATGTTCAATTCCAGTTCTCACACCCAGATGTCTGCAAAGCTGTTACAAAAATGATGGAAGTTCTCAGCTACTGCATAAAACATCTCCTTTGTAGGCATCAAGCCACTTCACAAACACAAGGATGTTTCATTGCCTCTTTTCATTATATGAGAAAATTAAGATAGATTAAGTGACTTGTTTAACCTAGCAGAAGCAGAAACCAGCACTTCTGAGATACCTAATCTTATTCCTACATTTTAGAAACAAGGCAGCTAATGATATCTCCCTACTGTAAAAACCAACAGATTCCCAGGCGAGCCTCTAACAGTTCACAAATATATTTCATCAATTCTATCTTGGCTCTAAAAGGAAAGCAGGGTTCTTCCCTTTTGATTTTTTTTTTTAATCTCAAATAAGTGTCTTCTCAGTGTCACTTGTCACTCAAACTTCAGGATATCCTGAGTTTACAAGGACATGGTGGAATGAAAAAGAAATTAAATCAAGTCCCTAATGAAAGAACTTTTAGAATCTGTTTCAGTTGTTTGCTTAGGTACTGGCCTTCTAACGGCCTCAAAAGACAGAGATGATTAAATTTGTCTTGTCACTTAAGGTCCAGCTCAGACAACACAGGGAAAAAGCAGGTAAGTTAGCTGAGAAGGTGTTAATATAAATATATCCAACACATAATGGGGCTAATGATAATACATTTAAAAAACAGTAATTTATTTCGTCTTGCAGAATTCATACGGTTTTTGTTACCATCACTTACAGGAAAAGAAAACACAAGCCTTGCAAGAAGGTTTATCTAATTATCTCTATTTAAAATGGATTATACTGAGAAAGTTAGAATACTTTATTTGCCACAAGGAAAAAAAAAAGTTTTGCACAGAGTCAAGCTGTGCAAGAAAGCAATGGTTGCTGATCTGTTATTTGCAGACACAGCATGTCTGCTGTGATTTGTCAAAACATTTTTCAGTTCACAGATTGAGCAATACTGAGGTTTTCGTATTTTTGCCAGGCTCTTGGGCAACTGTTGGGCTTCCTTTTCACCAGTGAAGACCAATGCTAACAGTTTCATGGCAAGTTAATCTCCAATCCCTACGCAGGCTGTCTGTAATTAGCCAGGCCAAATGATAATCCCAACAGAAGCCACAGCTAATTAAATCTATATTATATTTTAGCCACAACAAATAATCACCAAGTGCTTTTATACATAAATTTTCATTATTTTCAAATGTATAATTCCACATTCTTCATAGCTAGAAGAAGGGCTTTTTAATTGTAGGATGCAATGTACAAGAGAAGGCAAGTGTGCAGAGGTGGGGGGAAAATCATCTTTAGTAATATCTCAGAGGAAAACCAATGTTTCTCCTTTTTTTCAATGCTATGCTAGTTCTGAAATACAGAGCATGCACAGGTATCTTTGGTTTACATAGGTCTGTTCCAAATTGATCCTAACCTTAAGGCCTAGCTCCACCTTACATTCGGTGCACACCCTTACAAACTAAAGGCACTTAAAACTTTCTTATAGAATTGCCTCCATTCTTGGTTCCAAATCCAAGGAGTTACCTTTAAGAAGTTAAGAAAACTAAGTTCAAGAAACTAAGAAAATATTTAAAGCTGTACTTTGTTACAGAAAAACTGTGAAATTCCTCATGTTATTGGTGAGAAGGAAAAGCCTTTCTGTGTTGAAGGCAAGACTAGTCAGCAACCAAAAATAAATGAAATTGGCTGTGATGTTGAATCTTAAATTCGACTTAACTGATAGTCAGGTTCTTCTCTGGCACGACTTAGAAACGAGTTATGACTGACACGAATAACTTGTTAAATTCAGTTCATTATAAAATGCAAATCTACTTCTTTGAAATTCTGTTTTACAATTTATAAAAACTGCGCATTTGATGCATTTGCGTAAACTGAGAACTTACAAACTACTACTGCTGATACTTACTGAAGTTATGATAATTTGGCGTTGATTGAATAAATATTTTAAATTAGAAACACTAAAATGAAGCTAGATACATAAGCATTATCCATTCTTGACTATAGTTTTTGTATAGATATATGTCTGCCAATAGGCCATAATCACAAATATAATATTTAGACACCTGCTTAGTATTCTTAGACAATAACTACTCTTACCATAATCCTGGTCTATGATTTAAGCTTTGGTTTTCCTCATGTCCTAGGGTAACACTTGACTTGGTCAAAATGGAGAGGGGATAAAAAAAGAAAAAGAAAAAAAAAGCATCTCTAGCAGCCTTTTGCTTCCATTGTCCCAAATTCTCCTAACAGACATGACAAGCAGAGTTATTCATGGCAATTTATTTAGAGAGCTTTTTGACAATCTTCCCTTGGAAAGAAATCAGTGAATATCTATTATATCTACAAATCACTACACTGCAGTGCTAACAAACGAGAGATTTGTATGCCAAAGGTAAAGCCATTACTTTATAATATCGTTTTTATTATGTTTCACACTGGTAATAAAAATATCAAACATATCCCAGAATACAACCAACAATCTTACTAATGTTAGGCATTTCACACTGCAGACTTCTGAGAATTACCAACTACTGGAGCTCAAATAGAGCACATAAGCACTCCTTTCTCTGAATCAAAGGGAAAGTCTATGGTTCTTACCACTGCCTAGCCACCTATGCTATTTATTTTTCTGCCTCTGCATTTTATGCTGCTGAGTGGCCAGGACAGTGAGGCTGACTTGGTTGTTGTAACATGGGTGCTGAAGGCACAGAAACTGAACAGAGATTTAGAGGTGGCTACCACAGAAGCCTTATATAAAATTACCTTCATTTCTGCCTCCCTTAAGAGCACCTCACACAGTTGCTGACTTTTTCCCCAAATGCACTCAATCCTGCAGGAAATTAAGTGCTTGTTTCCTAGGGCAAGCACCTTTACTGAAGCACCATGGTAATGTCTCAGAAATTCCCTTCTACTTCAGCAGCAATGCCAGAATAGCTGCAACAGGGTCACAGTGCCCCAAAGGCTCCTTGTAGCAAAATTGTGTTAAAAGGACTTCAGTGTTTTACTTCCTTGAACATTTTAACTGTGCTGAGGGCCCATTGTCCCTGCTCAGTGTACAAGGACATCCAGGCATCCTGTTCAACGGTACACACTGCCACATGTGGTCAAGAATTCAGAGTTCTCACTCTCCCAGCTCCTGATCTTTAATATAAAAGGCAAAATAGTTTTAGAAAGAGAAGCCAGAACCCAGCATTCCCCATCCTCCACACATGCACACAAACAAAGTCAAGAGTAACCTACCATGTTAATATATGAAATGCCATCTTGAGCTGTTGGCTTGTTTTGAAAACAAACATCATTAACTCATATCAGGCCCCTTTTCAAAGCATATCAGATAAGATGCTAGGCCCTTCCAGGATCGAGACAATCAGATGTGTAATTTCTGACTCACTATTGGGATTGTGCTGGATTATTACGTTCACAGACAGCAGTCCTGAACTTGCATGAAAGCATAGTGTAGGTATCTCTAGACAAGAAAGAAGCTGAACAAAGGAGCTCCTTACTAGTATCTTTCATGCTTTGGGATTTAGACATCTCAGTTCCAAGTGATTCCAACATTACATGACCATGTTGTTTATTAAAGTGCACCTCTAGGCCTCTTTTGAACAGTCTGTCCGTAAGGTTTTGCACTGATGAGAGCCATAACACTTTGAAAAAACTACTGAACCTGATCGTACCTTACCTCATCAACTTCATGTTCATGATCAGGCAGGGTTCTGAGATACAACTGAAACATCTAGAGAGCTCAGGAACCTGCAAGGCCAGACAACAGCTGAGAGAGAAGACAATCTCACTAAGAAAATAAAGAGCTTTCTAATGCCACTTGTACTGCATTTGCTTACTTATACGTATCTGACTTTGCCCTATCTGAAACTCAACAAAATGTTAATCCTTGGTAAACCTACATGTGCCTTGCTGAAATGCACATTTATGCACATTGAACACTCTCAAATTCCAAAAAAAAAACAAATCTGTTTAGGAAGGAACAAATAAATATATATATTTACCAATTACACTAACTGTAAATTTCAGGTGCAGCATATTTATAAACAACAGCCTTATTGCACTGCTACATGAGCCAAGGCTCAGAAAGTGGAAGGAGAAAACCCCTTCCTGAAACACAGTCTCCCTCAAAACTGTCTCATGTAGCATGGAATATCTGTAACACAGGGAGCTTCTGCGATACCATTATTTGTCTGCCAGATGTGTATATATGACAACATAAGCTGACACATATAGCTACAATGAATAACACCACCAATTTAAAGCTGACTACAAACAATGCATCATACTAAATTATTCATCCCTGTAGCAGCCCCACCCAGTCCTGTTTAGGGAGACACCTTCAACATCTTATGAGGTATAGTTACAGTATAACAAGGATAACCTATATAGTTTGAGTTTCATTTGTGAGATGAGACAGCCCTTTTACACGTCACCACTTAAAGCCTGACAACAATAGGAATTTTAACATAAGGAATGCATCACTTGTGACACATAAAGGATTTTACAATTCATCTTCATCTTGCATATAAGTGTCATACCTCAGAGCAATGACAGGTTCACTACAATGACTGTAGTGCAGCTCTCTGAACTTCTCGCACAAAATTATTTAATCATTTTCAGAAAATTTGTTAACTGGATGCTCCTTATCTCCCAATCTGTCCTTTCTTTTTTTTCATGACAGTAAGATCTCGTGGCACTAGCAACATTAGAAAGTTCTACCACAACTCCCCACATTTGCATTAGAATTAGCTCTCACCTCTACCAACATACACCTTGAGAAAGGTCCTATGTGTAGACTACCAGCACTCCAGCTTTAAAACCTTTTCTTTTTGCAGGTGGTGCAAGAATGGCTGGAGATAACTGACCAAACAGAGGACTTTGATCTAACGACTGATGCCTGGAAGCTAGAGATGATGCACAAGCAGTATACAAGCAGAGATAACTGAATACTGAGCACATTAACAACCCCCGCTCTTTCTTTCCATATGTACAACATTCACAAACATATGCTCTCAGTTACAGCCAACTTCACCTTGACAGTAGACATTTCTATACTGCAGGCAGGCTGCAACATAGGCCTCAGAGACTCCTCAGATCGCTCTTAACTCATCAGGACTCACATGCAAGTAACAGCGGTGATAGTACTCAAAAATACACCTGGGAAACTGGAAAAATACTGGATGGGTAGGGTGTTAACCTATCAGCAGAGGATTAAACAGGATGACTGAGACAGTTGTTGCCCCCAGGTGACAGCAGCCCCACCTCTCTGGCATAGGCCCTGTCCCTTCCAGCAGTGTCAGTGGCATGGGAATCTACTCAAAGACTAACCCAGTTTATAGTCCGGCATGTTAAGGTAAACAAGGTGCACAGATTCACATGCCATTCAGCCATCCACAGTGGAAAAAAGGATGTGACACAGACAAAAAATGATAGCACCTCAGTTACCATTCTACTTAATCCATAATTAAACAGGCATCAAGATCTTGTGACCATGATGCCATAAGTTCCACCACTCCTCCCACTAGCAGCAGTGCCCACACTTCAGCCATCCCTGCAGCTAGTATTCTCATACTCTCCAACATGACTAGAATTGCTTGCTTCAAATATGCCAGTAAAACAGTTTATCAGGGCAATACACAGCAACAGCCCACTTTGAGTGAATTTTGAATCTGCAGACAGCATCACAGAAAGTGAAACACAATTATCACAGGGACGTGTGTGATGTGCATCCCTAAAAAGTTTGACAACACATGATCAGCTCAGTTCCTTTTTTTTTTTTTTTTTTTTTTTTTTTGCTAATGGCCTTGTATCTAAGCTACAATAAAAACGTCAATTCCAAAAGGATACAGTGCTTGCTAACATGACTTCTCTAGCCCAGGGCAAACCCAACTGAATTATGCCATAAACTGCAGGAACAATATATTTTCATATACCCAAGAAAGAGCAGCAAAACATTGTAACCAAATCTGGAACGCTGCTTCTACACTGGAAGTCAGCTTGCACAGACATCAGTCAAAGCTTGATACCAAGGACTGTTATTCAGCATAGATAAATGCTGCTGCCTGCTAGTCACACATCACCTAATAGTGGCAACAGTAACATACTTGAACTTTTGTTCAAATTCTTAGATAGTGACCACAATCCCTTGCCTCTGGACAGCATTCTTCAAATGCTGGGTGGCACCAGATAAACTCTGTACCTATTTCAGAACAACAGGTACGTTGCACAAAGTGGTCTTGTAGAGAATCAACAGGGGTCTGTCAAACTGAACTCTGTTACGATTTTGACAGAGAGCTCAGACAGACATACCACATAAACCATTGGAGGGGGCGGTCTGTCTGAGAGAGAAGAGGACAAAGAATTGGGAGATTAAACTACAAATCCCAACTCTCTGTCATTCAGATTACCCCTTACAGATTACAGTACCTTGTGAATAAAACTGATCTGAGGAGACTGGATTCATCCCAAGGTTCAGCTACAACTCCTGTGTAACTCTTAAGTGGGTCACTACATTTCCAGACATCAGTCTCTCACTGCCATGGGTAGATGCTTCAGTAAAACTGGTTATGCTATTTTGCAATCAGGTCTTCTTCCTTAATGAACCCTTAACAGGTTAACAAGGCTAATGTGCTGAATTCCTTGAGTTGTCATCCCTCGAAATACAATTCTGCTTCCATACTACTAAGCAACTTACCGCTACATCTTCAAGACTGGTGACAGCAAAGTGCCTCTGGTACAAGTAAAGACAAGCCATTTGAAATTTAAAGGAATTTTGCAAATACTGTAATGTCAACAATACTAGGAACTAGATGATCTTTACAGTCTCTTCCAACCCAAGCCATTCTATGATGATAATACACATCAGGCACATCAGGTTCCTGACACTGCTTCTGAAAGGGACAAAGTGTTGCAAGGCTACTACATGCAGGAGCTATAAGCAAGCTAAACTAGCAGAAGGGAAGTGGGAGCATTAGCAGATCACCTGGTAATTCACTACTGTTAAAATTTCATCATCTACCAATAGTTAAAAACAAGATGGCAGGAGAAAGAAAGATGTTTTTGATTTTGTTCAGGAAAAGAAATTAAAAAGAAAATGGATTCTATCTTATTGTCATGAATGAGCTTAGAGTTCACAGCTCAGTTTGGTGTATGGGACTGTCCTAATCCATACAACACGTTAGAGACTCACAGACTTACTTGCACTGATACCACCATCGACAGTGGCAGCAGTAGAGGTTCTGCTAGTGAGGACAGCAGCAGCTACTGACTTTCTGTTGAGTCAAGAAACAAGCAGGAGAAAGTGTGTTTCCAGCTTCATCTCTCAGTTGGACAGACGCAGAATGGGGAATGCCTGACCCCAGTTCTCTGACCCTCAAGCTAACGCCAGACTTTTGTGCTGAATTTGAAAACAATGTATATGTCCTCCCTACAACAAGCTTGGAATAAAGCAACAAGAAACTTGACAAAGTCTTCTACTATCAAACACAGTAGCCTGCTACCTTCCTGTAAAATTACATACAGGCTCCCACCATCAACCAAGTGCTTCAGGCGTTATATAAAACTGCAACACCATGAGCACCCATTCAGAGTGGTGAACAATCTGTACAGCTTGCAACACAGCATCTTGAGGAGGATGTAAACCAACTGCAGAAAGCCACGAAAAGATGAGTAGATCCAAGAAGAAGGACTCCCAAAGGAAGACTGAACTAGCAAGGATTTCTGAACAAGAAAACAACAAAAAAAGAAGAAAGAAAAGGATGGGATTTCTCTATGTTAAACACCTTTCTAGGAACATAGACAATAGTCTGTTTTCCCTATTTGTAGTAAAGGGTTTAAGTGCAGCAAGGCATGAGGCCATTATCCTATGTCTTATTGGACGGTTAGGTATTGTCTAATAATAAAGATAAGCAACAAAGCAGATAAGGAGGCTGGAGAGTCTCCATCATTTAAGCACTTCAGAATAGCTTAAGCAGGTATCCAACATAAATAGCAGTGATCACAATCTAGGGGAAAGGGAATAATGAATTAGATGATCTCTAGAGGACTCTCCCAATCCCATTCTCTATGACACTTCAGGAAGTTGAGTATAAGCACATGCAAGTAGGCTGCTAATGCAAGGTGTATATCCATATATTCATTTAGAGAAGTTTGCTAAAGAAAGTCTACCCAGGAAACCTCCAACTTACCCGGTGTGTATCCTAAACCCGTATGCCTGCAGTTTCAAAAAAATGCCCCCCCAGCAAATCCATCTTCTACAGACCCACAAAGCTCTTGGTTCAGGAGACCTAGAAAATTTTCTCAGTAAGTGATGCTCAGGGTAAAAGATCTAGTCAGCAGGCACAGAGCTAAACACCAGAACCCAACAATAGTAGACATCAGGTAGGTTGGAAACCACAGCCACAGCCACCAACTCATCCCACTACGCAAAAACAGCATCAGTACTTCACTCAGTATTGGGCTGTGAAGCATCAGCCTCCAGGGCAGTACATCACTCAAACATGCCTCACAGACCATCAGTTGAACATGATTTCAGAACCTGCTGAACACAATACTCAGTTATGCTCACCAAAAGGAACAATTTTTCAGAACCTTAGATTCAACTTTCCCATTAAGAATGGCTCATTCTTTTTCCATTCACATCATGGAGTGTTTGGATTCTTAATATTGGCAACCAAAATTTCATCCCAGAGCACATTTGTTGTTCTCCTACACTAAGAAATAGCACAAGATTTGGAGAATAGGCTTTGGTGTTGGTCATTATCAACTCATAAAAAGGGCAAATGTCTCCTTCATGTTTTATATATGCTTAAATCTATTTAAAAATGATTTATTTTTTTTTAAGCATTGCCAAAAGTCTATTATAAGAACAAATGCTATACGCATCCCCACAGAAGCCTTTTTCAGGCTGCGTTGGGTATGATATGTCCTGAAGTATAAAATACACAAATTGAAGAGAAAAAACCTCTCCAGGATGGCCTATAAAGACCAAGGACACCTATATCAAGTGCAGTAGTAGATGCTGATCGTGGCCCATTTCAGAAAATAAAAAATAAAAATAAAAAATTAGTCATTTATACTGCCAAGGTACCCTATTCCTTTGACTACTGAAAACACAATAGAACTACTGCACTGACTCAATGACAAATACTAGTTTCATAATCGGGGTGGAGCATGCAAGCAACTATAAAGGTAGCCCCAGTCTGAGACTCTCACTTGTGCTGGATACTTTTGAAGGCTCTGGATTTTGAGAGAGGTAAGCAAGACCTAAACACCTTGGGTGTTTCTAATCTTTGAATCTAATTTAAATATTTTTGCTCATAAGAGTTAAGCCAGTTTTACAGAAAAAAAAAATAATAATCTTTTCATCTAGGTTAAGTATTGATGATTTTTTATGTTTAGTAAACCAACAAACTGGGTGTCAGATGTATTTCAAAAAACATTTTGATACATAGGATTACTATTGTCTGCTTTGTTTCCAGTTATTCTACAAGACAACATCTGAGAAACATGGAACATTTACTCAATGATAACCTTCTGAAATATTTTACCCAATATGCTTTAATGGAGGGTAGCACCTCTGCACTGTCCATAGGTGGGTTGAAAAATCTGCTTCAGAATCAATTTGCACAGTACCTGAAGGTAAGTCTCACTCTTGTTATGTTCACTGTACTTCCTATGAAATAGATAGGAAAAAGGAGACACTTTTGCAAGTATCTTTTGAAAGGTGGATTAAGTGCCCAAATGGTTTCACAAACTCCATAAATAATCCTTAAGGGTTGGTTTATGAAACTTTATTCACATTAATAAACAGTAGCTCCAAACAGATAACTATGTAGGGAGTTTATAAAAAAAAAGTCCTATGAAATAAAATACAAAAATCTAAAGTTTTTAATGTTATCCAATTTTCACCTAGAATACTGCACCTGAGTCTTATAAAATACGTTTTGTTTCAATCTAAATAATGTATTTTCAATCTAGAAAATATATAGAAAAATCTGTAAGTTAAACAGCAGGGCAAATTTAAAAGTAAGAGACATGGTCCAATTTCTACCTAGTCAAATTTCTCACCATCACAAAGTAAGCAAATATTTGCCACTTCAGAAAGATGCCAAGTGAAGAAAAGAGATGCCACCAAGCCAGAGAGAAAAATATCAATTTTCTGTCAATGGAAAAAAAGAAATTTAGGTTCTGATTTCATATATAATCTCTATCAGATCTTTCACAAACTATATTATGACTCAATCTACATTCCCTTGCTAGACAAATAAAATATATCTTAAATAACGTCTTTTGGATAGCAAAACAAAACAAGAGCAATTTTTGCTAGAGGTCTGAAAGAAGTTGTACCTCAACAGAAAATCCAGTATTTTAAGAACTAGTGCAATCCAGTTCAGTTATTTCACTAACAGGAAGTGGCTTATTCAAACAAACAAACAACATAGAATACATGAAGCTGTTTTCCCTTTTAAAAACAACTGTCAGAAGAAATTAATTACCAAAATTTATAGGAAATGTGATGATAAATTCAGAAAGATAATGCTTTTTGTATTAGATGTAGACCGTTAGTGCAGGACCCATTTCCACAGGTATGTGGAAATGGCAGTGTTCAGAAAAAAATAATACATTTTTTCATCTGGATATCAGACATTTTCAACCATCTACTCTGCTTGCAAAAATATATGGCACCATAATAAATTAACATAAAAGCAGGACAGAACAGTACAAAACAGACATAAAAAATGAAGAAAGAAAAAATTTAAAAATATATATATATTATTCAAAACTATTTTTATAATATTTAACTACCCTCATCAGGGATATTATCAGAATACTCCCTGCATCAGGATGTCATATGAAGAAGAGAAGCTAATAATGTAAACTGGATTTATTACTTTAACATGAATTTTCCAACAGTGAACACAGTATTCCTACTAAAGAGGAGAAAAGGGGAGTGAAAGAGACTCTCAGGTCCTGGTCCAAAGACTGCTGAAAGTAGCAACATGTTTTCAAACAGCACATGTGCGCCCTAAATTAGTATCTAATAAAGCAGTAGGTGGTGCGCATGTTAATTTTTAGTGGTGACTACGTGCATGCTGCAGCTGCTGCACCTGCTCTTTTTGTTAAATTTTGTAAGGTAACCCAAACAAAATTTACCCACAAGACTGAAGTAACCCGTCTGAGTAATACTTGGAGTTTGGTTATGACAGGCACACTGGCTTTTTCACTAGGTATATGTGGATGTCTTGGTAGTATGAACTATTATTTAGGAGCACTCAGGTTATAGTCACCTACCGAAATGGCAAGTGAAAAAGGAAACAATAGTTTATACTTCTCAAATTGTTATTGTAACTTTGTTAACGTTTTTGGCAGGCAATAGCAGGCACTATAGTTCCAGTTCAACCAGTAAAACTGGTAAATACAACCAGTAACATCTTCAAGCAACACTCTTACTGACTGAACGCTTCTTGGCAATGTTCCTCACAGGAGAACAGTTGTGGCAATTTGCTTCATTATTTTTTTTTTCTCTACAAAAACAGGACTCATTCTCACTTGACAACGTAATTAAATCATTGGACAAAAATAATGATGGAAGTGTCAGCTTTGATGAGTTTGTGATGCTGATAAAAAAGATAACCGGTACAGGACAGTGAGGCGTCTACGAGAATGGCTATCACTGCTTTGTGGGAGAAGAGCCTGGCATTCATGGACAGTATATGTATACATGTAAATCCACAGATTTCCTTGTCACAATTTTAAAAAATACAGAATAAAGATTTATACGACATACAACAGATTAAGTCTTGCATTGTGTTCCCTGCATGTTGGCTAGGCACACTTTCCAGCTAGGCTGCCTAAAAACTAGTTTGGAACTAACTGTCTTTATTTCACACTACTAAAATGTTATTTGAGAAAATGTTGTTTAACAAACCCTACTTTTCCTGAGTTAATTATTTTGACCTCTAGAGCAATTCGAATAAAATGCTTTCTAGAAAACATACAAAAGATACGTTATTCCATTTGGACAGTGTCCCCTAGTGTATACTACCTAATACTCTGTCCCGTTCAGCTTCATCATTCATATAAGATGACATTTCCATATGGTAAGCAGTTCAAACTTTTCAAAAAACCAAGGTATTTATTTTCAATAACAAGGTAAAATTGCTACGTTAAATATGATGACTGCAAATTTCCATCTTAGTTTCAAGTTATATTTACATAAGCATTTATTTCCTTTTTGTTATGAAACTTGTAAATGAGAATGCATAAGTATATATAGGAACTAAGTGATTGCTTTTCAAATTAAAACATACATTACATCTATTTGGTGTGGTTTTAACCTTTTCATTGCATGATTCCCTGTGACACATAATTTTTCAGCATATTTCATGAGGATTATTATTTACTTCATCAAAAGGAAATTAATGAAAAAGATAAAGGAGGAGAAAGGGAACTTCTACTCAGCTGGGCAGCCGAGCTGCACTACAACTGCCCCCTCACTCACCCTCCTTAAAGGGAAAGGGGGAGAAAACAGGATGAAAATGGCTCAGGGGTTGAGTTAAAGACGGGGAGATCACTCAACAATCATCATCACGGGCAAAACAGACTCAGAATAGGGAGATTAATGTAATTTATTGCCTATTACTAACAAGCTAGAGCAGTAAGAAACTAAAAGCAAACTAAAAACAACTTCCCCTCCATGCACCCTCTTCTCCCTCCACCCCCCAAGCAGTGCAGGGGAACGGGCAATAGGAGCTGCCGTCAGTCCCTGACGCTTTGTCTCCGCCGCTCCAGGTGGGGTCCCTCCCACGGGATGCCGTCCTTCCCGAACTGAGCCTGCGGGGGCTGCCCACAGGCAGCAGCTCTTCAAGCACTGCTCCCACATGGCTCCGTACCACGGGGTCCATCCATCCCCCAGGAGCAAACTGCTCCAGCACGGGTCCCCCACGGGTGGGCGGCAGCTCCCCCCAGACCCCCTGCTCCTGCGTGGGCTCCTCTCCACGGGCTGCAGCTCCGGCCCGGGGCCTGCTCCTGCGGGGGCTCTCCATGGGCCGCAGCCTCCTCCAGGCCACATCCACCTGCTCCACCGGGGGCTCCTCCACGGGGGGGCTGCAGCGTGGAGATCTGCTCCGTGTGGGACCCATGGGCTGCAGGGGGACAGCCTGCTCCACCAGGGGCCTCTCCACAGGCCGCAGGGGAACTGCTGCTGCTTGCCTGGAGCACCGCCTGCCCTCCTGCTGCGCTGACCTGGGGGGCTGCAGGGCCGCTTCTCACTCCTCTCCCAGCTGCTGTTGCACAGCAGTTTTTCTTTCCCCTTCCTTAAATCTGCTGTCCCAACCAGCACCACACCCTGGCTCGGCTCTGGCCAGCAGCAGGTCCCTTTTGGAGCTGGCTGGAGCTGGCTCTGGTCTGACATGGGGCAGCTGCTGGGCTCTGCTCACAGAGGCCACCCCTGCAGACCCCCTGCTACCAAAACCTTGCCATGTAAACCCAATACACCTGGCAGAAAACTAATTCAGTGGATTAGGCACTAACCCTATTATAGAACTAAAAATTTTGGACTGAATTTTAACATCAACATCCACCCATTATCCTGATAGACCAATTACGTCCAGATCTCCATGTCACTTAAGGACTTTAAGACCCAAGGTAATGGTAAAGCACATCAAGTGCATTGAAGACCCCATATGAGTTATTCCCATGCCTGCATTCCCCCACTAAAGAATGCAGAATAAAGCACTTCACAGCAGTGCTGCATGCATAGCTGCCTCAAAAATTATGGTATTTAAACATGATATGAATGTTCCTACAGGCTACTGGGCCATACTTTTACACAAACCCTTTAGCTGTTAAAGTGTGCTATGTTTCTTGGGAGAAAACAAAAATCATAACACTCAGTATTTTTTCTGGTTTATGAAAAAAAATACTTTTCTAAATTAACAATATACTTTAATTTTAATACAAAATGCACCACATACACATTTGCTTACTAACCAACGTTAGCTACTTCACACACAATATCACAGAATTTTAAGAAGTGCCTTTGCATGAGCAGGACACATGTTCCTTTTCATCTGATGGAAAACATTCTATATTTTAGAGTTCAATCAGGTTACTGACATCTTGAATGGGCCAAGTGGGCATCCATAAACGTGTTATAAGAGCGTCACCTACTGGCAAAATCTATTTCTACACAATTTCTTGAGTTTGTAGAACATGCGCTTTATTTTACTCTATACAATACTTAAAGTTTCACGATGCTACACAAGATGAAATGGGTCATGAAAAACCATGGTCACAATTAATAGTAGCTTTAAAAAAAAGAATTATTTCTGGATTTTTTTTCTAGAATGGTACCAGATGCACCTGAAATAAAATTTATGAGCCTTTTCATTATTTTCTTTAACAAAATAAAAAAGAAAATCAAAGTTTAAAAGTAGAAGAAAAGACAAGGAAGATGGAACTAAATGCAAATCAGTTTTGCCACCCAGTGAATCAAGTTCACTAGCATTTCACAGAGTACACAGATTCCTTTTAAAAGGAATTATTATTATCTTAAAGGAATTATTGTTGGTTAAAATTATCATTTTCAACACAAAACTCATGCTAGGCACTACTCTGATGTCAGTGCATCACTTTTCTAAAGAGCTACCTTTCCGGCAAAGAACAACAATAATTTACCTATTGTTATTATCCAAAGGGCTGGAAAGTAGAGCAGAAAGCTTAAGAAAATATAATGGGAACATGACCAATAATTAATCAACCAAGATGAGAAAAGAAATGTGCAGGACTGATCAGTGCTTATACACTTAACTCATTTTCCTTAGTGAAATCAAACCTGTGTTGAAGAAAAACCGAACTCAAAAACTTAACATGGTAATTTAATGCAAAATGCATGCTTTGGTGGAAACAGATAAAAACTCCTATATCAAAAGATCATGGAACAGGTCATCTTGAATGCAATCACACAGCATGTGCAGGACAACCAGGGAATCAGGCCCAGTCAGCATTGGTTCATGAAAGGCAAGTCCTGCCTGACCAACCTCATCTCATTCCACGACTGGGTGACCCACTGGGGGGTTGAGGGAAAGGCTGTTGACGTAGTCTACCTAGACTTCAGCAAAGCCCATACAGTCTCCCACAGTATTCTCCCGGAGAAGCTGGCAGCCCGTGGCTTGGACAGGTACACGCTTTGCCACGTTAAAAACTGGCTGAATGGCCAGGCCCAGAGACAGGTGGTGAACAGAGTGAAATCCAGCTGGTGACCGGTCACCAGTGCTGTTCCCCAGAGATTCGTATTGGGGTCCATCCTCTTTAATATCTTTACTGATGACTTGGATGAGGGAATTGAGTACACCCTCAGTAAGTTTGCTGACGACACCAAGTTGGGGGGAAGTGTAGATCTGCCAGAGGGTAGGAAGGCCCTGCAGAGGGACCTGGACAGGACGGGTTGATGGGCAGAGGCCAATGGGATGAGGTTCAAAATGGCTACATGCCGGGTCCTGCACTTTGTCCACAACGACCCCAGGCAGTGCTAAAGGCCTGGGGGAGTGTTGCTCAAAAGCTATGCAGAGGAAAATGATCTGGGGGTGCTGGTCAATGCTCACCTGAACATGAGCCAGCAGTGTGCCCAGGTGGCCAAGAAGGCCAACAGCACCATGGCTTGTATCAGGAATAGTGCAGCCAGCAGGACCAGGGAGGTGATCGTCCCCCTGTACTCTGCTCTGGTGAGGCCGCACCTCGAGTACTGCTTTCAGTTTTGGGCCCCTCACTACAAGAAGGACATTGAGGCCCTGGAGCATGTCCAGAACAGGGCTACGAAGCTGGTGAAGGGCCTGGAGCACAAGTCCTGTGAGGAGCGGCTGAGGGAACTGGGGTTGTTTAGGCTGGAGTCTTCTCCAGGAAGCTCAGGGGAGACCTTATTGCTCTCTACAGCTACCTGAAAGGAAGGTGTGGGGAGCTGGGGGTTGGCCTCTCCTCACAGGTAACTAGTGATAGGACTAGAGGGATTGGCCTCAAGTTGCACCAGGGGAGGGTTAGGTTGGAAATGAGGAGACATTTCTTCTCTGAAAGATCAGTCAGGCATTGGAACGGGTTGCCCAGGGAGGTGGTAGAGCCGCCGTCCCTGGGGGTGTTTCAGGAGAGGTTGGACATGGTGCTTAGGGACATGGCTTAGTGGGTGACATTGGTGGTAGGGGGATGGTTGGACCAGGTGATCTTGGAGGTCTTTTCCAACCTTAATAATTCTATGACTCTATGATTGTTCTTTTTTCTTCAGAGTAAACATCTTGAATTTAAACTGTGATGAAAAATATCAAATAATTTCAAATCTCTCAAATACAACTTATAACCCACAGACTATTAATATTTTCAAATTCTATCTCGCATTTCCTCTAAGTTTTCACCACATCAATATTCAGCTTTAGGATTTTTTTCTCACAGGTGATTTTACAGAGCCCAGGTTGAGTAATATTGTTGTAGTGGTAGTCAATAGAACAAGAAATGGATGAATAGCTGAAATGAAACAAATATTCAGCATTGCATGCAACACTGTATTTGCACGTTCAGTTGTACATTATTATTCAAAACAGAACAAGCTACATTGCCTCACACTAAAAACTTTAAAAGTAAAAGTGTTCAGGACTTGTTACTAATACAATGTTCTTCTATAGTAGAACTCGTGCCATTTTAATTGAGATAGAGTTAACAATAATCATTTCTCACCATTTCAGTCAC
Source organism: Cygnus atratus (assembly GCF_013377495.2). Classification (NCBI taxonomy): domain Eukaryota; kingdom Metazoa; phylum Chordata; class Aves; order Anseriformes; family Anatidae; genus Cygnus; species Cygnus atratus. The sequence continues at coordinate 128,021,088 of NC_066362.1, read as the reverse complement.
TCGTAGTTCCTTTGGAAGGCTAATTCCAAGTTACTTAATTACTTGACAATCTCAGTTTTTATTTTTAATTGAAAAAAGTTCATGTTTTCACAGATGCAGAGAAATAGGAGAATGAGAACAACAACTTCTAGAGACAAAGTCAAAAGGCAAATAATGAAGCAAAGTACACCAAGATTTTATGTGTACTTTAGAAGAAACTATCTATTTTGGTAAGAACTGTTTTGAGTATTTGAATGCTTAACAAACTGAGAAGGGATATAGGAAGATGCATATTTTATGGCTGCCCCTCAGTTCTCCTGACAAACTACATTTTTCGTTTTTTCCTTCTTAAAAATTAAAGAAAATAGAACTGCTGACTCACTAGTGCCTTTCTTCTCCCCCTTCAGTTTCCAAAGGAGCAGGAACCAAAAGAAAAGTACACTGGTTTGGTTCTAAATTAGGACTCAGCTGAATCACACGGTGGCATCACAAGGTATTATCAGTGCTGATATGGTGTTTCCAACTTTCATAGATAATGAAACATCTACATCAGTTCAGTAGTTCACAAACTCTACTAATCTGCTTCTCTTCCAATCATTTTTATTGATTTGTTATTATATAGAATATCTGAAGTTTTTTAGCATGAGACAGACTCTGCTAAAACGGATTATTTCACAGTTATAATTATTGATAGTGCAAGATTCCTCTAGTGCAATCATATAGGGATGATTCACAGCTGTTTCTCACCCAGAACTGAGATGTCAAGACGTTATATTGTACTGATAAACACTACCATTTCTATAACAGAAAAAACTGCCAGTAGGGCTGCAGCAGACAAGCTTCCATGTTCCAGACTTTGGCTAAATGTTGAGCTCTGCATCTGAGCCAGCTACTGTGAACAATCCTCAGAATCCTGGAGACAAACAGGCAATTCCAATGGGTGACTCACCCCTTCGTGAAGCAGGCTTCTGAAATACATGATCTGACTGCATCCTGAAAAGGTACCTGAGGGGACCAGCTGAAATGCAGTCATCTGAAGTTACGTAAGATGTATCCCACACTCCATGACTTCAGGCCCCTGAAAATTAGGAGCCTACTTTACACCAGGCAGAAGGATCTCCCATCATGCAGTGAAGTAGGGCAGGTGTGCAAAACTGAACAACTTGTTATTTGCAAGCATTTTCTGCTGCATTTTAATGGGGAGACCTACATGCCTAGTTTAGACCACCAGCTCTCAGCATCAAAACTTAGGCAGTACTAATCCAAAACCAACAGTTTATTAGAATGGAAGAGCAGAAACTTTCTGCAATTAGAGCAAATCACAGTTAATACTGTAAAGATAATCATGAGCCCAAATAGCCAGTTTTATGATCCAAATTAGCTTCAAACTTCTTCCAAAGAAACTGATGCTGATTCAGACAAAATCGAGGTCTATCAGGTATTTAAAGAAAAAAAAAAATCATCTCTAGTAGTGTTACAGCCATTGCCTACTGAAGCAGGGATGCTTGAATTACTAGAAAAATACGAGTAAGTATGATGAAAAACTGCAAACATCACTTTTGGCAGTTGAATAAACATAAGGTGGCAATAGAAGAAGAAACTGCCCTATTCTACCTGACAATAGCAAAGTATCCTGTACATTTGAAACTATCACTAAAACGCCCTAGAAACAAAGATGTCCCAGAATCAATCTGCTGTTCTTGCTTCCCCCAAAATTTACAGTAAACTTTCAACAACTTCCACATTTTATAACACATTGCTACTATGAAAGGGATCCCTTTGGAGAAAAAGTACATTCAAGAAGGGTGAAGGAAGAGACCTCTTATGATGCCAAACCCACAGATTTGACGCCAAATACAAAGTTTACCTTTATTCACCTAAGTACATGTCCAGACACCACGAAGTCTCACACTGATTGGAACTCTGAAGGTCTCTAATTTACCTTCAAAAGTTCAGACTAGATTATCCCTCCAATGTGTATAAACAACACGGACAAACAGGGCAAATACTTTAAAAAACTGCTATTTGCATGTTACAGACTAAGCAGATGTGAAAAAAATACATTTTACTTAAAAATCCCAACAAAATTATTGCAAAGGAAGTTAATAAACTACTTGTTTCTGCATCATGAGCCATCTACCTAATCCACTAAAAGATCCTGCACTAAGGTAGCGCTTTCCTACATGTATTTTCTGTTATGTTTCTTACAAACCCTTTCTTACTGATCATTTGTAAGTTTTACCATTATGATCACGTGATACCATACTCTCCTGAACTAGAACACATCTGTAGGAACTCCAGTCTTAAATTCTACCATTGGCATCCTATATTGAGAGCCCTGTCTTATCTACAGCATTAAAATTTTTCTCGAGAGGAGAACTGAGAGATGCATATGCATTTTGGCGGTGGGGGCAGGGTGAAGGAGTGCCTATTTAATACTACTCAAAGGAAAGGAAAAAAAAAAACATCTTTCCATAAAATCTCTATTTTTTTATATAAAATTATATTCTGGTAATAGCTTCGTGCTACACTTTCCAGCTTCCCTTTATATTTTATTATCTAGTAAAGCCAATTTAAACATTGTCTACTCCCACTTGCCTACAGCCAAGGAAACCATTACAAAACTTACAAAAATAAAGCCACAGCAAATCTGAGAAGTTAGCAGGGGAAGGCAAGGGACTATTCAAAAACAAAATACCTTTTTAAGCAATACTGAATAAGGACAATGGACACCTTTTCATGTCCTACCATGTAAAAATATAGATAAACCTTAACTTACACAGTTAACTCCCTTTTTAACATAAGATTTGTGCTCGCAAAACACAAGTAGGAGAAAAACCAGTACTTACAACAGGGTTTTTTGTGTCTGGGTCAAATTCTGTAGAATTTGCATCTGAAAGAAGTTCAAAATAAACTCATTACCATTGTTCTATGCACACTACAGACTCATAGGAACAGTTCTGCATCATTTTAGGACTTGCCTGCATCTGAGCTACAATCCCGTGTGTTGAAACACATATTGCACCAATTTTGAAACAGCCACGGGGATTATATGGCCTCAGTCACACATACTCCATTTCCTACTTCCCAAACTTTCTTCCTCTCAGTTCTTAGTGGTAATAGTTCACTGGTGAGCTAAAACTCTTCAAATTACTACTGCAATGGCTACGATTTGGCTATTCTAACTAACAAAGTATGCAAAAGAAAGTGAGAAAACCCCTTCTCACCTTTTACTCATCACCACATGTGCACTCTAGAGCAAGACTACAGGGGTGAACCACGAGCAGACTTTCTGCTACACTCTTTAAGTCAGGAAGTAGGTTTCAGGCAATCGGCATAGATCCTACTCCTTTGCGCACAGGGTGCTTAGCTCTTGCAACACGACCAGTTTGAGCTAAGAATAATCACGGGATCTATATAATATATCTAGTAATAGATACATATTTCATGTACAGAATAATATTTCTTCAAAGCAAATCATATCCACACTAGCATTCTGAGCTTACCTTTCCAATTTAAACAGTTTCTTGCAAATTCCACAACTGCTAATTGCATTCCCAGGCAAACTCCTAGCAGAGAAACAAAACCACAGAATTTAACAGCACAAAGAGCAGGACAGCAAATGTACTTGCTCTTTTCATCTTAAATGTGACTGCTTGTTCAGAAATCTTGGTACCCAGTGTATATACACAGACTTACCAAATAGATAAAACAAAAATGGCAACTCAAGGTAAAACAGATTCTTCAAAATTTGGCATATTGTTAATATATATGAAACAATCGTGCAAAAAAAATTGTTGCTTTTTTTCCTGTCCCATCTATTTTGCTAATAATTACTGTAAAGATAAACAAAAGCTAAAGCTTTTGCTTATGTCCAGAATCAAATTTTACTTTAGCAACTAGTCAAAGTAGTTGCTGTTACTTATAAAATTGTAAGAAATCTAGGGTAGGAACCAAAGTTTCAGAGGCATTTACACAAAAAGCATCTAGCTCATAGGCCAGATGGCACCTTTAGACATTACTGTAATAAGATAGATCAATATATCAACAAAAAATATTTAACATAGCAAATGTGTCCAAAGACAGCTATGTTTTCTGCACACGAATTAATAAGTATAATGATAGTGATTTAATTCAATTGAGAAGCACAGATTCTCTAAATAAAATGTGAATATAGCAAATAAAGCCTTTGGAGTAGGAATGGTCTTTCTCTTCCTTCCTCATACAGCAGCTGTAGCGAGCCGGGGCATTATTTCCAAGGCAGATATTCACAACAGCACACATACTCCCCCAAGACAGGATCCCTCCCTAGTATTATATTGATTCTATTGTTCTTTTTTACTCACCAACCACATGCTGGGGTGGAGGGGGTAGAGGAGGTAGTCTACAAAGTTTTTTGTTTGTTTGTTTGTTTGTTTTTAAGATATCAAATCAATTAGCTTTCTATACACCTCCAAAACACAGTAAATTCTGACACTAATGATCTTACCGAGGAAAGGTTTTTTCTTTGTTCTTGCCCAGGAGATAGCTTGGAGTTTGCCTTCTGTTCCTCTAATTCCAAACCCTCCTGGGACAAGAATGCCACTGCAATGAAAGCCATATATATAACATCCAACACATAGAATCAACCAGCAAAAGAAGTCCGTACAAGTTTAGAAAGACTTTTTAGGTTACAGAACAGCAAGCACACTGCATGAAAGGCATGTTTTGTATTATCATTCCAAATACACAGAATTTAAATTTGGACATTTCTGTCTCATCTACACAGGCTGTCTCATCTTACCCCACACTTCACAGTGAAGTTCTCACTGCTTAAGTATATATTGCTTGAATAAACTAGATACATAGTCACAACTTTAAGATCTTAAAACTGAAACTTTATGAGTACTAAGTAATACTGAGGAAATGAGTGCATTTGGACAATAAATTACATGCCTTTACAAGTACAAATTGAAAGCCCAACAACTCTTAACAAAGAGGTTTTCAGAGTGCCATAGACATTTACTAAGCTTTTATCTAACAAAGAAAACCATTGACAACTGCCTGCACTGTAAGGAAACTATTTTGTCTAGCTATCCAAAAAAAAAACACAACTGCAACTTGTCCAAAGGGATTACAACAGAGTTTGAGGATTATAGGCTGATACTATAATTTACTATGTCTAAGACTTGTCACCAACCATGCAAATCCATCTGCTTCCATAACAAAAGTTTTGATGCACTAAGAAATGATTCACTGAAGAATTTTTCATCCCATGAAGTAAATATCACACTCTACACTTGGGACACAAAATACCCGATGCCACTTACTCTGCTTTGCATAGCTTGTGCCATGCCTGGTGATATTTCACTGAGTTCTCCACTTCTGTAGAACGTTCAAGTTCTGTTGAATCTATGTACTACAAAAGAAAAATATGTAGTAAAATAGTATTTTCTTCCACAGAAAGAGCAGCACACACTATATAACCAACTTTTATATAATATGGCTATAAAGAGTTTCAATGAATTTCTCAGTAAACCTTTAACTACTACAATTAAGACCCAATATTTGCTTCCCTCTTTGCATGCAACTCCAGAGCTCTGGCCACCTCCAGTCCTAATTTTCCTACCCTCCAGGTATGCAGACTTGCTAGAGTGCTCTACAGCTGTATACCCTGCTTTTCTTCCTATGGAAATCAGGGCACCGATCAAAGGCTGGTGCTGACCTTATCCTGACATCCAAATGAAATATGGTCAGGATGGTCACTTTACTATCTTTTGGGTGCCACTTTTTACCTAATCTTAAGACTGGATAAACCTGCATTGTCTAGCCCACGAGAAAGGCACTCCTGTGGACTGATTGAAAGCATCAACTGTAAAGAGGAAGTCAGACTCGTTATGTATGTCCTACCAGAGTTTTTGCATTAGAATCACTACTGCCAGTAATAACCATGGCTCCTGAGGTACCACTAGAGCAAATGAGTGGGGCGGTTATGCACTGCATTAGCCATAAAGTATCAGAGTTTGATTCTTGGTTTTAACATAGTCTTTCTGAGAATAGCATAGACGCCACCCACCATAAAAGCCAGATTATCTGAAATGACAGGACTCATTTGTGTATGGAGAAGTTAAACAGACAAAGATCGCCTAGAGTTTTCCAGATAGGATTGTCTTCTAGCTAATACTTCTATCTTTTCTCATGCTCCAAAAGGCATCAAAACTACCACAGAAAAACAACTACTTATGAACCTTGCTGTTCTGCACTGGTATGAGAATATAGAATAGACTGAAAGAATATAATAGACTGGAAGTGTAGAAAAAGAAAAAAAAATTAATTATAGCTAAAGTTAATTGTGGTTTCCTTGCCAAACACGTTGAACCAGCAAATTTATTACTTTAAGCAGCATCAACATTTCATCATTCACATATGTAGATAGTGGGTTATAAGCTGGACCCCACATACAATAATAAGAAGTTCTTTCAGAACACAAGTTTATATGGAGAACCTTCAGACAAAAAAGAACTACAGAGGAGGTTAACACATGCAGCTAAATACAGAAGGAGTCCTTGTCTGCTAGCACTTCAGCGCCAAGCTGGAAGTAGTTACAAGAAACACTTATTCACATGCTTGTTAAAGCAAAAACTCCACTGAGCTTAGATTTGTGTGCAGGTAGACTTGTTAACCATGTACTTGCAAGACTTCGCACATTTCACATTTTTGCTAAAAAACAAAGTTACTTACATAGAAAAATTTCCCACTATGCAACTGCCAGTATAAAACAGTATTTAGAGTGACAGAATCAGGTTGGTTGGATATGGCCTTGGGAAGACTCTAGCCAAGCCCCCTGCTCAAACCATGTCAAATTACAGAAGGTTACTCAGGGCCATTTTCAGTCAGGATCTGAAGATCTCCAGATTTCACTGGAGACAACCACTTTGGGCATGTTGTTTCAGGGTTTGACCACCCTCACAATGAAAACTTACTTCCTTCTATCAAGTCAGAATTTTTCACATTCCTGTCTGTGTCTGTTCTCTCTACATCTTCTGATGTGCACTTCTGAAAGGAACCTGACTCCATTTTCTCTTCCCCCTCTTTGATAGTTACAGACAGCAATAAGATTCTCCCCTAACCTTTCCCTTCTCCAGACTGAACAAACTTACTTTTCAACCTCTCTTCATCTGCCGTGCACTTCATCCCTCTAATCTTGGTGGCCCTACCTCAGACTCACTTGTGTCAGTGCACGTCTTGTACTGGGGAGACAAAAGCTGAATACCATGCTCCAAATGTGGTCTCAGAAGCACTGAATAGAAGCGAACAGTGACTATCCTCAATTTGCCTGCTACACTCTGGCTTAGTATGGCCTGGGATGTTGGCTTTCTTTACAACAAGGGCACACTGTCGGCTTGTGCTCAATTCGTCATCTACCAGGATCTCCAGATCCTTTTCTGCAAGCCACTTTTTAGCCAGCCAGAACCCATTCTGTACTCAGATGGGGTTACTCAATGTCACGTGCAGGACATTGCATTTGCCTTTGTTGAATTTCATGAGGTTCCTATCAGCCTTAGGTCCCTTTGAATAGCAGCCCTGCCTTCCACCATACAAAGAGCTCCCCCCCCCCAGTTTGGTATCATCTTTAGACTTGCTGAGGGTGCCCTCCACCTCATCTTCCATACCATTAACAAAGACACTAAACAGTTTCTGTGAGTGTTTGTTTTTCCTTTTCCGTTGGTTAGAAGTGCTTCCTTCCACCTCCCCAGACAACAAATTAACCCACTTATCTCTGTACAGATGACCTACAGAAAAAAGATTTCAGCTGCCCCCTTTAATCAATATCTTGCATCACTTCGGGAATCACACTGCAGCAGCATGTTAGTGCTGATACTTTGTGACTATTTACTACCATTTTGCTGCTGCAAGATGCCAAAATATCCTCTGTACCCCTTAACTGATACTAATAGACACCTTCACACTGGTTCTCCACCCCACACCTTTCCACCCCAAGCAGCAAGACTCTGCAATGGAAATGGATAGTTCCAGGAATAGGAAGCTGGTAACAGATTTCCGTGTAGTTCAACTTTCTGCTCTCATTAAAACAAGACATTTGTCTTATTTGTCTCTAATAGTGCTTTACAGTAAATAGAGCAACTACTTTCTTGGAGAAACTGACCTAATTCTGATGTCACTAGAATCTTGAAGATAACTTCTTGAGAGCAATCAAATTTAACTGCAATGAAGAACATCAGCTTCTGACACCAGATTTTAAAAAGAAAGTCAATTAGTTTTCAATTCACCTATTTTCTCTTGTCTTTCTTAAACTAATCTCATTAAAACAATAAGCAGTCTCACTAGAACAAATAAAACCCACCTTTGAGAGTAAATCAAATCATCGGATCCAGTTTTGAGTAGTCACAGTGTTCCTTTCAGATAATCCTACTTCCAAATAAACTAATCTCTAAACAAGTCTTTTATAAAAAAATGAAATGTTTAGCTAGTCTGTATTTATACACAATTCATTTTCTAATTTCCGTATGAATTAAAACTACTTTATATGACAGAAACTAGTAAAGCATATTCAGAGTATTCCTGAAAGCAAAATCCAGAAATATCCTCACCATTAAATCCAGTTTGTGATTAATTGCCAGCGCAGAGTGTTCCAGAGCCTTGAAAACAGATGCATAGCAATCACTTAGTTTTGTGTACTTGCCAACGAGAGCTATGGAACACACCTTCAGCAACCTTTCATACCTGACAAAAATGAGATATCGTGTTATTACCCCAATTTTCACAATGTTTGCTTTTTCTTTAACTTCACAAAATACCTTCTAAAATCCCCAAAGTGTCAATGCTTTTAAACCCAGAGCTTCCACGGGTGTTGCAGTAGCAGGATGCTCCTGACCCAAACCCAATTTGGTCACTTCAGTGCAGCTAAAAACCTAACTTGAATTCACACACTTCTACTTTTGAAAGAGCAGCAGGAGTTAAAATACCTGTCAGCCATTTTCCTCCATTTCATTAGAAGATCACTTGGTCGGTCATCAATGGGTAAATTTAACCTCTGTTTAAAATACTTAATAATGCCTTGCTCCTCCAACAGAATTGGTACTCGGTAAGTGGAAGAAACATCATGGATAAATATCACCTAATAAAAAAAAAAAACACAATATAAAAGTCTTACCTAAATATTTCTTATGCTAAACATACATTCTATTTTGTATACTACATACATTTTGTATTCTACATACATTCTACTTTTTAAGTTCTTTTCTTTTGAATGAGCAGGGTAGTTGTTGTAGTGTAATGTAATCCCAACAGACAGCTAAGCACCACACAGCTGCTTGTTCACTCACCCCAGCAGGATGGGGAGAGAGAACTAGAACAGTAAAAGTGAGAAAACTCCTGGGCTGAAATGAAGACAGTTTAACAGGTAAAGCAAAAGCTACAAGCAAAGCAAAATAAGAATTAATCCACCACTTTCCATCAACAGGCAGATGTTAGCTAGTTCCAGTAAAGCAAGGTTTCATCACACACAACTGTTATTTAGGAATACAGATGCCAAAATTCTGAATGTCTGTCCTTCATTCCCCCAAGCTTTTACTAAAATCACAGAATCACAGAACAGTTTGGGATGGAAGGAACATTAAAAATCATCCTGTTCGAACCCCCCTGCCATGGGCAGGGACACCTCCCACCAGACCAGGTTGCCCAAAGCCCCATCCAACCTGGCCTTGAACACTTCCAGGGATGGGGCTCCTGTTCCACCCTCACACAGCAAAGAATTTCTACCTTATATCTAATCTAAATCTACCCTGTTTTAGTTTAAAGCCATTATTCCTTGTCCTATCCCTAAACTCCCTGGCAGAGAGTCCCTCCCCAGCTTTCCTGTAGGCCCCCTTTAGGTACTAGAAGGACACTATAAGGTCTGCCCTGAGCCTTCTCTTCTCCAGGCTGAACAACCCCAACTCCCTCAGCCTGTCTCCACAGAAGAGGTGCTTCAGCCCTCTGATCATCTTCGTGGAGCATGACATCATATGATAGGGAATATCCCTTCGATCAGTTTGGGTCATCTGTCCTGGCTGTGTCCCCTCCCAGCTTCTTGCGCACACCCAGCCTGCTCACTGGCAGCATCAGAAGTAGAAAAGACTTGACTCTGTGCTAGCACTGCTCAGCAATAACTAAAACATCTGTGTGTTATCAGCACAATTTTCATAACAAATCCAAAACACAGCACTATATGAGCTATTATGAAGAAAATTAACTCTATCCCAAAAAAAAAAAAAAAAAAAAGTACAGCCAATATTTAAAGTTCCACTAAATCTACTAGGAAAAAGTTAACCAAAAGATAAAAATTAATTTCACTTCTTCATTACACCATCATATAAATACAGCTTGTCAAGGCTATCAGCAAGTCAGTTGACACATCAGTTTTAATACAAACTTCTACCCCACAAGCAGTCATGCTTGCGAACAAACCCTTTTTCTTCCTCTTTCACAAACTTGAGGAATATTAACTGGGAAAGAAAGAATATGAAACCTCACAAAACAGACCCAAGCACAATGTGATGAAGTTTCCTAAAAGAATTTTCTTAGTGAATTGGATTATGTAATTAAATGATGAGTATAGCCCATTCAAGGGCCATTTAATTAAGAATGCATATTTATAAACAGTGTCCAAACTGCTTGTAGTTAAGTTCACTGCACTTGGCTTATGCAAGACGGTAGAGTTTGGAATCCTGAGTACAAGTGTACACAAGAAGTAAAGGATACTTGCTTAGTTAGTGATCCTTGACTTGCATTCATCACATAAGTATGTAAACATGCACGCTACTTCACACCTCTCTGTGTGCCCATTCAACAGCAAAAAAGTGTAATCACAGCCCTCCTACAGTGAGAGAAAGGCTTATCCAACTGGTCTTCCAAAATTGATAGCTATCAGCTACCATCTTAAGCATATAACATTAAAAAAGAGCCACTAGCTGCTCTAGATTAGTCTTGTTGACTGTTACAGCCCCAAAACAGGCCAAAGACACTGGTTGTGTTTTGGTAGTATATCCTTTGAACTGAGGAGGGAAGAGTTGCCTGATAAAAGCAAAATAAAAAATACACTTAGAGGAAGACTGTGGACAAAGTAGCATGTGGTTTTCATGGACTAGTGTCCTGGTTTCAGTTAGGACAGAGTTAATTTTCCTCCTAGTAGCTGGCAGGGTGCTATGTTTTGGATTAGGATGAGAAGAGCGCTGATAACATGCTGATGTTTTAATTGTTGTAGAGCAGTGCTTACACCAAGCCAAGGACTTTTCAGCTTCTCGCTCTGTCCTGCTAGCGGGCAGGCTGGGGGTGCAGCAGGAGCTGGGAGGGGACAGACCCAGGACAGCTGACCCAAACTGGCCAAAGGGGTATTCCATACCATCTGACGTCATGCTGAACAATATATAGGGGTGGCTAGCCGGGGTGGGGGGGCCGGCTGCTTGGGGATAGGCTGGGCATCGGTCAGCGGGTGGTGAGCGATTGCATTGTGCATCACTTATTTCGTACACATTATTACTATTAATACTATTATTATTGTTATTATTTTTCCTATCTTAATAAACTGTCTTTATCTCAACTCACAGGCTTCACTTTCCCGTTTCTCTCCCCCATCCCAGAGAGGGAGGGGGGAGGGTGAGCGAACGGCTGTGTGGTGTTTGGCTGCCAGCCGGGCTAAACCACAACAGTCCTTTAAAATTAACTCTGTCCTAACTGAAACCAGGACAACTAGTTACGGCAATCCTGGAAAACATTTCCAGGCACATGAGAACAAGAAATCATCAGGAGTGGTCAGCACGGATTCTCCAAGGGGAAATCATACTTGATCAACTCAGTAAGCTTCTACGATGAAACAAGTGGCTTAGTAGATGAGGGAAGAACCATGGATGTTGTCTACCTAAACTTCAGTAAGGTCCTTGACACCATCTTCCACAAGATCTTCAGATATGTTGTTGATGTATGGGATGGGTGAGCAGAGGGGTGGATTAGAAACTGGATGAATGGCTGAGCACAGAGGGTGGGGATCAGTGGTGCAAAGTCTAGTTGGAGGCCAGTAACTAGCAGCATACTGCAGGGGGTCAATACTGGGTCCACTCCTGTTTAACAACCTCATTAACGAACTGGATGATGGGGAAGAGCATAGCCTCAGCAAGTTTGCAGATAACACAGAACTGGGAAGAATGGGTGATATACCAGAGGGTTGTGCTGCTACCAGAGGGACCTGATACTGCCAGAGAAGTGCACACAATTTCTGTTTGATTCAATTTCCGGTTGCCTCTCTCGGGCTGGAGAGAAACCACAGAGGATTTTCCATGAAGATAGTTGTTGTGGTTTAGCCCGGCTGGCAGCTAAACACCACACAGCCATTCGCTCACCCTCCCCCCTCCCTCTCCGGGATGGGGGAGAGAAACGGGAAAGTGAAGTCTGTGAGTTGAGATAAAGACAGTTTATTAAGACAGGAAAAATAATAACAATAATAATAATAATAGTATTAATAATAATAACGTGTACGAAATAAGTGATGCACAATGCAATTGCTCACCACCCGTTGACCGATGCCCAGCCCATCCCCGAGCAGCCGGCCCCCCCACCCCGGCTAGCCACCCCTATATATTGTTCAGCATGACGTCAGATGGTATGGAATACCCCTTTGGCCAGTTTGGGTCAGCTGTCCTGGGTCTGTCCCCTCCCAGCTCCTGCTGCACCCCCAGCCTGCTCGCTAGCAGGACAGAGCGAGAAGCTGAAAAGTCCTTGGCTTGGTGTAAGCACTGCTCTACAACAATTAAAACATCAGCATGTTAGCAGCGCTCTTCTCATCCTAATCCAAAACATAGCACCCTGCCAGCTACTAGGAGGAAAATTAACTCTGCCCTAACTGAAACCAGGACAATAGTTCAAGTGCTTTGCCTTCCACTAACAGTAAGGTGGCAGGCAGCAAGTGGGGTAAAGTAACAGCCATGCTATCCTGTATATCTTTATCTGAGATCTTACAACAAAAAGCTTTTTTTTACACAACTAATTTTTTACACAATTAATACATATGTGAAATACAGCATCACTGTTGGCATCTATTATCTCTTTAATATTATCCATTACTTTGAGAAATAACATGCTCTCACCTGGAAAAAAATTAAAGAGCATTTGATTTATCAAAATTAATATTTGAATATCAATCACCACAATTAAGGCCAAAATATGTGAATTACAAAAGGATATATATAACTACACTGTAGATGTTCTAAGCGTGTTAAAGGACATGAATAACCTGTTACATATTATCCCAGTAAGAGCGTTCATGTGGCTGTGATGATCTATGGACATAAGTAAAATCCCTAGCTTTAGGGATGGCTTTGATCACTCATTATTATAACCACCTGAGATGATTTATGGACAATAACCAACCACAGCTTCAAACAATCTATGAAACTGCATGGTTTTCATGACAATGTATAGCAATTAACCATGCACGAAAAATTGACTCCTTTTATTAACTTTTTACAATCCATTCAGTAATTATACCAAATGTAACATGCATTTAAATTGTCAACAATTGCTCAACATATGAAACTAAAAATATTGGGAATTTTTATGTTAAAGTGCTATAGCGTACATGACAACAAGAAAAAATTGGAAAATCAATTACATATTAATGAAATAGTCCAAAGTGGAAAACAGAAACGCACAGATATCTTTGTATGCTGTCCCACATATTTAATGATGAGTACTGACCTGCTCAGGCTCCACGTGGCAGAACATTGAGATCTTTTCCTTCACTGCCATTTCTATAGGTTTTGCACTTCTGCAGACAATCTGTCATAATATTCGAAAAAAAAAAAAAATCATAAATCTTCACCAGAAAAAAACAACAGAAGATCCTCAATACTGTTCATGAAGAAGCTCACATCCTTTGGAAGCACAGTGCAAGCACGTACACCTTTTTTTTCTGCCCCCTCTTTTGGAGCTCTATCAATATATCATAGCTCACATATATCTTCTATCTAGCAAGGCAGAAGTAATCAGTCAACCTGCCCTTACTGATCCATTTGTATTAATCTTTCTTTGGCATCCTCTGTATGCTACTTCCTCATGTTCTCCTTCCTTTTAGCTACTATTGAAATATTCTTTAGGTAAAGTCATAAAGCTCTGTAAGTACGAATCAAAAGACATATTTTGATCTTCTCAGGTAAGTTCAGAGCAATAATACTTAGCTTATATGCATGTTTTCTACCATTTCAGTACTTCAGCACATTTTTTGTAACTCTTAATTTGTACATCATTGTAAAAAGAAGGCTGAAGAAGAGAAAATTCTCTCAACTTTGTGGACTTTTTCTGGTGCAATTATTTTGCTGATGCATATAAAACCTGGGAATTTTAGAAAATACTGTCAATTTTTTTTACCAACAAAGAAAACAAGTGTGTTTTTTGGTGTTTGTTGGAAGGGATTTTTTTTTTTTTTGCAATATCTAATTTCAGGCAACTAACTAAATGCAAAACTGCTCTCTGTATGTGCCTTTTGAAAACTTAGTCTCCTACCTCAAGTTATTTTGAAAGTTTAATAGAAAGTTGTACTGTTAAAAGATGAATTCACTATTTTCCCCATCTTTCTCGCAAACATAACTACTTAACACATTAAGCCCTTTTTTGTTCAGAAACTTGTAGCTAACCTTTGATCACCTTGCTAGAACGCAGTTTAGCTACAATGATATTGATGAACTCTAATCAACTTCTCCTACCCTTACAAAAACTTCTAGAATCAGGAAAATCAATGCCAAGGGAAAATTAGTGTGCGTTCTAATAATCAAAAAAGATTTATGTAACAATTTATGCATTCTCTTGAACTAAGCCCAACTTATACTTAAGAATTGGATACTATTTGAAAACATTATTCATAAACGTTGATAGTATGAACACATGATCAAATCCACTAGGAAATCTATCATCCTTCTCACTGAGACAGGTTTCAATTTAATAGAGTCACAGAAATCAAAAACATCAGAAGCAGCATGGAAATACAAAACTACGATAACAGTGGCCAAGAAGCAGCTCAAAGCAACGTAATACAAATAAGACAATGAACAATGCAATTGAATAGGGCAGCAAAGACAAACATATAATCAGCTTTCAAAATGCAGAGACAGAGTCGATTAAATCTGCAGACACAGTGTATTCATTAAGCGCTTAGAACCCGCCGTGGAGAACAGAAAGGCTCCTGCTTACAGACAGCTGAGACTGGCCCAAAATGCCACCTCAGGGATGCCTAGGACCACAGAGCAAGGCAGCAGCTATCACAAACAGGTCAAGCCAAGCTTACATCAGGCAGCCTGGCTGCACAGCTTGTCAAGGAAGCCCACCCGACTGCTGTTCTAGGAACTTCCCCAGGTGTTGTCTTGGCCTTGCACCAAGAAAAAGAGCAACCATTTACAGATTTTCTTGAAGCAGTGCCTTAGCAACTTACTGACATGGCCAAGAGGTGTTGCTCACACTGTAATTTCTCTATGCTTTGGTGCTCACCATCAGCAGTAAAAAAAAAATAAATAAAAAAATAGTACAGTGCCCCAGAACTGTCCCAGGCAAGAACTCAAAACGTGAGAGAGTGACTAGATGAGTCTGCTTTCCTTTTCCACATATATACACATTTAACAAGCTTTAACAATTAATTTGGGGGGGAGCTGGACACTGGCAGATATCTTAAAGGCCTCCAAAAATCACATTCAACTTTCCATATGTAATTAGTACCACAAAAGGGATTTTGAACTTTAGGCCCTGAAGCTTGGAATATAGAGCAGCACTGCACAAATAAAACCCTTTCCTTCCTCAACCTATTACAGTTAACAGGTTACAACAGTTTGAAGCTACCAAAACACATCTTTCATACACCTTATTTATAAAACCATTGGATTTGTAGTTTAAAACATGCACGTTGATAAACTTAAAATTCTAGGTCCTGTTACAAAATAAAATCTGAAAATGTGGATAAGTAAATAAGTAAGTACATGCTCTCTCCTATCCAATTCAAATACAGATATTTGAAAACTGTGCCTATAGTACAAACACCAGCACAGTTGATAATGTACAGATTATCAATGGCTTTGTGAATTGCTGATCACTTGACAAGTATCTACATATTTTCATGATGAGAACAGGTTACCTCTTCTCATTATATAAATATTCAACATTTATCCACTAACAGTAAAAATGCTGGTTAGTGCTTGTAGAAATTTTCAGGGAAAAAAAAGGGTTTGTGCAACCTAATAGGAAAACATTATCGATGTTATCAATGCAAAGTTACCCTGCATCAGAAGTTAATACCAGATATTGATACAGAATTGTTCTTGTTTTGTAACTAGAAAATTCAAAGTGCAAAAAAGTGCTTTTATTTCAAGTAAAAATTGAGGCTGGTGTGTGGCAGATTCTTTGTTCTCATTCACAGTATTGTGTTAGCAGGTGAATTAGTATTTGGGCCAGGGCTTAAAGCCGGTCTGCTCTGAACCAAGATTGCCCACACTGTTTAATCATTAGCTTGCTCATTTACTCTGCTTTGGATGCTTTATCCAGCTTCTCCCAAGACAACTTTGCTCTACAGGGGCCAACCCTAATGAAATCTTAGTTATGCTTTTAAGCGGTTTTGTGAAAAAGGCTGGAAAGACCTTTAATATTTTTAACACACCTCACATTTTTTCACTTGATGTGGCAAATTGTGTCGTAAAAGCATTTTTTAGAATGGAATCTGTTCCCACTGGATTTCTGTCACTAATTCAAGTAGTTGTACTCTTCCCTGGAAAGTGGCAACAAGATGAGGCCCTTAGAACATCCAGAAACTAGAAAAGCACATAAGCCAAAAAGTCACCTCTTGCAAAAGTTCAAGGAGAAAAAAAAATCAGAAAGAAGCACAACACAGAGTTTAGTTGTGCAACTATTCTTTTAAAAATCATTCCTCCTTTGTGAGGATATAAATATTATACAGAACCAGTGACTATTCTCTCTTTCATTTCTGAGAAGAGTTAGGTAGGAAGCTTTTTCTACCAATAGACTTTACGGCAATGGAAAGGGCTCAATGACTTCCAGAATTAAATATGGAAAATATTCTTTGACTTAACAAGCAACCTCACATGAAAGAGCAAAATTATTCTTTTTCTTTCTTGAAGAACTAGAAACGCAGTTCAGCTGCATTACCTGCAGCTCAGGAAAACACGAAGCGTAAGTTTGAACTGTAGTTGTATTGGCATTTGAAGCTGTGCTGCCCTGGCTTCGCTGCTAGCAGACACACTTGAGCAAGCAGATTAACATCGCTCAGTGGCATACAGGTATCACAACAGGGAGCTGTAATTAACTTAGGTCTCCTCTCTGCTCCCTAGGAAAAGTGCCAGTGAAGCAACAAATGCATCCAGGAAATAAGTACATACTCATTTCTAGGCACCGGGGAGAGAGAATGGAAGTTGAGCGTTTGTCATCATCTGCCAATTC
This sequence comes from Cygnus atratus, assembly GCF_013377495.2. Classification (NCBI taxonomy): domain Eukaryota; kingdom Metazoa; phylum Chordata; class Aves; order Anseriformes; family Anatidae; genus Cygnus; species Cygnus atratus. The sequence goes on along the minus strand of NC_066362.1, from coordinate 128,003,643 downwards.
ACATGACATGAAACTTGTTTCCTTTGAGTTCACTACACTACGTGATGCAAGTCCAACAAAAGAAAGGAACTGAGGAACCTTACTTTGAGGATTCACCCATGTGTTTCATATTTCCTTTTTAAAGGTTATGTTTCACGGGTAGGATTGCTTCTTCTTAATCATGCATAAAAAGAAACTAGAGAAAGAATGTTAGAAGCCAGAAGCATTCTAGCTCTTCTAGGTCTTCCCACAAAGCGAACTGAGACATCTGAACTTTAGATTATTTTTAAGCAATGCAGAATGATTTTTCTGCAAAGATCCTATTAGAAGAACATAGGTAGAGGCCCAAGATTTTGCTAAGAGTTATTTGGATTATGTTAACTTAGAGTAAATAGGAGTAGTTGTAGTGGGTTTACGTGGCAAGGTTTTGGTAGCAGGGGGCCATAGGGGTGGCTTCTGTGAGAAGAATCTAGAAGCTGCCCCATGTTAGGTAAGGGCCCCGCTGCTGACCAGAGCTGAGCCAATAAGCGATGTTGTTTGTGCCTCTGTGAGAACATATTTAAGACAGGGAAAGAAAAAGCTGCGCCACACAGCAGCTGGGAGAGTGAGAGGAGTGAGGAACAGCCTTGCAGGCGCCAAGGTCAGTGAAGAAGGAGGGGGAGAAGTGCTCCAGGCGCCGGAGGAGAAGTCCCCTGCGGCCTGTGGTGAGGACCATGGTGAAGCAGGCTGGCCCCCTGCAGCCCATGGAGTACCGCGGTGGAGCAGGGTTCCACGCTGCAGCCCATGGAGGAGACCACGGTGGAGCAGGTGGACCTGCACCAACGGAGACTGCGGCCTGTGGAAGACCCCTGCTGGAGCAGATTCTGGGCCGGACCTTTAGCCCGTGGAGAGGAGACCACACAGGAGCAGGTGACCTGGCAGGAGCTGCTGCCCGTGGGGGACCCAGGTTGGAGCAGTTTGCTCCTGAGGGTTGGACCCCGTGGTACAGAGCCATATCTGGAGCAGTTCTCAAAGAGCTGCTGCATGTGGGCAGCCCACACCGGATCAGTTCGGCAAGGACTGCATCCTGTGGGAGGGACCCCACAGCACAGGGGACGAGAGTGACCAAGAAGCAGTGGCGGCGAAGAAGCGCTATAGACTGACCATAACCCCCCATTCCCCCGTTCCCCTGCGCCGCTCGGGGGGAGGAGGTAGAAGAGAGTGCACAGGGGGGAAGGTGCTTTTGGTTTCTTTCCTTTGTTTCTCACTTCTCTAGCTTATTAGTAATAGGTAATAAATCTTACTATCTCCCTATGCTGAGTCTGTTTTGCCTGTCACGATAATTACTGTGCAATCTCCTCATCCTTATCTCAACCGTTGAGCCCTTTTCATCGTACTTTCTCCCCGTTCCTCTTTGAAGACGGGGAGTGAGAGAGCGGTTGTGGTGGAGCTCGGCTGCCCACTCGCGTAAAACCACCACAGTAATTTAACTTCCTGTGTCTTTAGTCAAGTAGTACAGCACATATGGTGCATTTCTTCTAAAATTCTTGTCTCTTGTGGGAGACTAAGGCTTGTTCTTTGATCACTGGTTATGCATGGATACTTCTAGATGACCTGTAAACAAAACTGCATTTATTGACTAATGAACTCACCAAATCTGGAGACAAGCCTAGACCCCTCAGTGCTCGAACACTGTTCTGTGTTGGTTTTGTCTTCTGTTCACCAGTGGCATTAGGCTAGAAAGACATATTTTTAAAGCTCAAATAGGAAATTTATTAAACAAAATCCATTAACAGAGAAGTTGTAAGTTAAAAGTGAAAAGTCATTGCAAGGAATAATACTTGCAGGAAGTAAGCATATCGAAACAGAGCCACAAAAGAAATGTCACTACAATTATTACAAACATTAAAAATTCTGTGAAGAAGCACATGGCCCTAATTTAGGTCAAGTTTATTTTGTTATTTGTCTTTCAAAGTAAAAGTTCCAATATAATTGACTCAGGTAAGCAAAATATTTCATAATTTGGACTTTGCTAATAAATGCAAAGTGTCCAACAGCACAAAGCCTTCAGTACTCAGAAATAATCAGATGCAGTAAATAATTCACAAAATCAAACCCACTGAATATTAGATGCAGTGGTAAATATTCTCTTTTTATCTACACAAAGTGTAATCATACCATCATTATCAACATTTCATTAACGAAATCTCCCCAGTGAATACTTACCTCTTAAAATAAAATCTACTTGCGAATTAAAATTAAAAAAAAAAAATACTTTCAGCCTTGTACAGTAAGTTGTAGTGGTCCTGACTGGAATACCACTGTACATCAGGGAGTTAGTGATCCACGTAAAAGTTAACCTGAGTAGACCCAGACCACTGTTATGCTGAGCTATGCTGCACATCCAGCCTGGCCTTCAGGCACTGTTGTTCTGCACCAATCCCTTGGCTGTAGGATAAATAGTCATGGAATAAACTCAACTAGCTCACTGTACCAGAAGAGCATGCAAGCAGCTCACACTTGGTACCGAAACTTACATCACCTATCTGACCTTGTCTTCATCTAGCAATGCAGCAACAAGTTCTCATGAGAACATCATTTGTGCTTGACAGCAGAAATGATAGAGTTGTTTCCTTGTAAGAAAGTCATGTAATAAATTCAAATGACCAAAAGGGAAGAATCTCTTCTATGAATGGAGTCAGCCCAGCATGCTGCATGTAGTTCAATGCAACACCACCTGGGTTTCCTTCCACCTAAAGGGAGGTATGAGTATCTATATTATCCATTCCTTACAGTGTTACCTCAAACAGAATTTTAAATAATATCTTACAGAGGCGGAGTACCTTTCTTACTGGGATCATAACATACCAGCACTTTCCAGCACAAAACACAAGCATATTTAGCCTTCTAGGTAAATCAGTATTTATTAACCTTTTTTTTGGATAACTTAGAACATTAAAACACATTCTCACATCAATAAAGTAATTAACAAGGCTTTTATTTACCCAAATGAGATTGGCTTTCATCTCAATTTCTAAACACCTCCAACATCCCTTCTTAATTAGAGAAGTAAACAAATATAAAGCTCAATACAGAATAAAAGTTGCCGATAATTAAAATGTTTATTTTAATAACTTACCTGTGGTACTAGACTGACATGGATGTTACAGAAGTTCTCCCTTTTTGCTTTGAACTGGAACTGTCTAAATGCTTCAACAAATGGCATTCCTTCAATGTCTCCAATAGTTCCACCCAGCTGAAAAAGAAAGGTTGAATCTGTCAGTGGCAGAAAGTAAAAAATATATATATATTTTAAAGAGTCTACCTTTTACAGGTTCAACAAGTTATCTGAATTTTTTATCTAGTAAATCCTAAAATTTGCAGGCATACTCTACAAAGAGCCATCACCTATTCCGCATATTGTTTCTTGTGGAAAACAAAACAATTTTCCTGTTTCTTTATACTGACTTTACACCAAACACATAAGATTCCCATAGGAAGACGTATGGTGCTATGGAATAAGCACCATACTTTTACTAACTTCTAAGTGGTGAACAAAAGTTAATGAATAGTTAGACTGATGTGACTATTTTTGTATAGAGGTATTCAGGTATTATACATTTTCCTGACAGATTAATAAGCAGTCAGGACCAACAAGATACAGACATCTAGCAGTATTATCATGGCTTTTGAACATTGATAAATGCTATATAAACAATGCAAATAATATATTATAAACATTTAAATATGTTACCAACCCAAAGTCCAAGACTAAGTCCATGATAAACCTGACTTAAAGACATTAATTCGATGTTTTTCAAAGACATAAAGAGCTGTAGTAAACTAAACACTGAATAAAGCAGTCTAGCATGGACGTCTTGTGAAGCAAGAGTGTTTCAGAATGATCCTTTTGTGCCACCATGTGGCTTTTGACAGAGTTGCACATTCGTGTTCACAGTACCAGAAAAACTTCTGACAACCACACTCCTTCAGAGTTTTGCAATGGAAAAAGAATTCTCTAGGACTGTAAGAGTAAAGGTAGATATTTTTATGAGGCTAGAGGTATAACAACAAAAAAAAAACTTAACATGGAGGAAACAAAATTATATTTGAAGTTAAAGGACTTACAAGCTCATCTCTTATTAATGTTCTTGAGCAACTTCTATATTTACTGCTTTTGCATTTCCTTTAAATGAAACATGAGTCACTGTCCACATCATAAAAGAGACCTATAGCTATATTTATATTTTAACCAAGGTATACTTTTCTGTGTAAGAAATCCTGACCAACTTGATGGCCTGGGTCTTGAAATTTATCACCCTATTGATTACAGCAGCGCTTTCAGGCATGAAATCTATGACACGTTCTTCCCAGGTTTGATCTTCTTCTGTATTTTCCGTTCTAATAGTAATACCTAGCAGTTAATGACTGCACTTCTTCCAGTTGTCTCCAGGCACTACTAAGAATGGGTGAAAATCATTAGTTCAATTCTGCAGAACATCAGTGGGTTAAGTGATTAACAAAGTTACTTTCAGAGATCTTAAATATATAAACAGAAAGTGGGAAACTAACTCATACAATGTTTAAATATATCCCTGCAAATATTCCACAGGCAACAATGTGGAGCATTTGAAGTCATACAGAAAGCTAAAATGCTACAGGATCCCCGACTGGCCATGGGTGTTTCAGGTATTACACGTTTTCTCAGTGCTATTAACAGTATGCAGCTTCATTCAAACGTCTGTAACCTGGAAGAAATACTTCACATTACAGTAATTGACTTTCTTGATTTTATAAATTAATAAATTCTTAAGCAACTCCATTTCAGCAGTATTCTGGAAGGGATTTAGTCAAGTTAACAGAAACTGTATAGGGACAAGACCATGCCTATCATTCGCAGAACAAATCATAAAGAATACAAAATGTGTCCTTGTATTATAGCTCGCCACAGAACTTCAGTCTGACTTTTTTTTTTTTTTACAGTAAATAGCAAAGAGAAAGCAAGCTAGTTTTTTGCGTTCGCTGCAGATATAGATCCTAAAAGATTCTATACTTGCCTCAATTACACAGATTTGTGGCTCTTTTCTGTCATCATCCACAGGAACTTTTGCCTGATTCATTACCCATTCTTGAACTGCATCAGTGATGTGTGGAACAACTACAAGACAAAGGAAAAGTACTAAGGCAAGCACATCTCAAATGTACATATGTACATGTTTTTGCATGCAAGGAGGGAAAAACAAGCAGGAAGTCGAAAGGAAACAACTTCTTTTTTTATACTCCTTATTTCCCTGAACCCAGAAGCCCAACATTACAGAAATATTCCCAGATCTCCTAGGAAGGAGAAAGAAATAAGCTGACACAGCAAGAAGCAGCTTGTTTTTCCCACTCTTTTATAAAGTCTGAATGGATTAGTATACCACAGAATGTAACATCGTACCTTGAACAGTCTTTCCCAGGTAATCACCATGTCTTTCCTTATTGATAACATGCTGATATATCTTTCCAGTGGTGATATTGTTATCTTTATAGAGATTAATGTCCAAGAATCTCTCATAATTTCCTAAATCTAAGTCAACTTCTCCACCATCATTCAGTACAAAAACTTCACCTGAAAAAAAAAGTGAAAACATTAAAAATAACATAGGAAAGTTTAAGATGAAAAACATAAGAGACAGAAAAGCAATAAAATAACCACAAGTTATTAAACACATAGGTGTACCACAAACATATCTTCAAATTGAAGAAACATTTCTTTTAAAAGGCACATTGCAATGACATACCAATAAAGTACACACTGCAGCTGGATCTGCGTTGTCATTCTGTGTCTTAATATTTGAGTCATTACTTTTACACTGAATGTCTAACCCTCAGTCACTAACAGTTTTGAAAATGAATGTAAGTTATATTGCCAAAATATTTAAGTGACTTAAAAATATTTAACCAGTATTTCAGTAGCCTGCTACAATCCCCGATTGGAAGACAGTAATTTCCAGGAATCATAAATCAGTAATAACTAAAACATCAATTTACACGTGGCAGACAAAAACTGTGCTTTTATAAGCATGAATTATCACCCACTTTCCAAGTGTTTCAGTATAAATTCTTGTTGTATGGAACTATTTGAATGATTAAGGGTTGGACCAGGAGTGAAGTTATGATGTACATAAATGCTTATTCAAGTGTGATAACTATTTATTATTCAGTTGTTTCATCTCATATATTCAGTTCACTATGCCCACAGCGAGGGTTATTTCTGACTCTGGAAAATCTAATGAAAATATTCTTCATGGTTCAGACTTCTCTTAAAGCAAAGAGTCTGTAAATAACTCTGAAGCTCATCAACCTCTGAAGGATCTAAAGTTGCTAGATGCTAGGGTAAAGCTGGAAAACTCTGCACATGAGAAAAGAAACAATTCCGCTGAAGGCAGGGAAATTCTGTAGACTATGGAAATATACATCCCAGCTAAATACCACAATCCAATGAGCAGTTTAACAAAAACAAAAGAAAAACACCACAATGCATGCAACAGAGAGGAAGATTTATGCCTGATCCCGCGAAGCAATGAGTTCCTCCTCTTTACCACTAATTCGCTATTAAAGCCAACAGAAGCAGAGTGGAACTGACATTTCTCAAAAGCGGGCCTTTGAGGAATAAAAACTGTATTTAAAAAAAAAAACTTTAAGTGGAAATCTCTAAATTATAATCCTTTGACTCAATCAGTTTTCCCCCAAAACGTTCACAAAAGAGGCTTGCCATTCTGGCTTGTGTGAACTGCTACTTACTACCCCACAAGTCTGTGTGTTTTTTGTTTTTTTTTTAAGCAGTATGAAAATTCTTCTGCAAACAGAGGAAAAACAAGTAATGTGGGAATTAGATACCACATTTGCCCCCTTGTCCCTTATGTGATCCACGGAAGGAATACACCCTCACAATCTCAAGTCATTGCAGGAGTCTTACCACCAAAGGTAACGTGCATGACAGATGAAGTAATGTTCAACATTATAAATGCTCGTCAGAGTGTCTTGCAGCTCATCAGCAATGTAGAGAGCCAACCAAACAAAGCATCTACTTTAAAATGACATGACAGCCAGCTCTCTAAGCTCCGCTGATTGTTTTGACTGGATCTTCATTGTCACAAATTAGAGCTTAATCTAACTCTCATGAAGACATTCACACTAGGGACACTGACAGCTGACATCCCAGTAAGAGCATTCACAAGGAACTGTCCAGGAAAACAGTTTCAAATAAGTTTTGCAGTACCATTCCAACTTTTATCAAGTTGAACTGAAGATAGCACGGACTGGATAAAGCCAACAGCTAGGATTTTTCCCAACAAAGCAGAATTTCATAGAAAGTAAGCAGCTACTCTTCAAAGTATCTTCACCAACCAGGCTTCACCTCTCTTTACTTAGAGCAGACCATGTCCTTAAGAATATGCAGTAGGGAACAAGCTTGCATTGCCAAATAGGTGATAAAATGACTAATAACTACCATAGTACTATTTTTCACAGAAAATAAATAAACAAATAAGCATGATTATGAATACAAAATTTACACAAAAGGTAACAGGACAGTCTTCCATACCATGCTCATATGGTGAAAATGTTCCAGCATCTATGTTTATGTACGGATCGATTTTGATTGCCGTGACACGCAGACCACATGATTTCAGTATGGTGCCAATGCTGCTTGCGATGATCCCTTTGCCAATGCCTGAGATGACACCACCAGTTACCAGGATGTACTTCATCGGAAAATCAGCACGAGAACACAGATCTCGAGGTGGAAATCTAAAATGACAAAGAGGTACATTTACCTAATGCAGATTCATGCCTTGGAAGAACACAGTCTCAGTATGCAAAGAACCAAAGATGAAATGACCTTCAGGAACAGACAACAAAATGATCGTTTTAGATTCTGGGAGTAGGATCAATCTCTCCCAGCTTATACGCCCATATTTAAGCTATATGCCTAAGTCCTCTCCACAGTCAGTAGAAAAACAGAGGTACCATTCTGATGCACTGCCCTGTAGGGATGCCAAAGACAGGCATAGTTCATCTATGACAGGATTTCTCTACTATTTCTCTACTATGACAGGAATAGCCAGCTATCTTTTAGAACCACAAGTTAGGCAAGAGGACAGGCTGAGAGAGCTGGGCCTGTTTAGCCTGGAAAAGAGAAGACTGAAGGGAGACTTCATCAATATGTACAAATATCTGAGGGGAGGGTGTCGAGAGGATGAAGCCGGTTTCTTTTCAGTTGTGCCCAGTGACAGGACAAGCAGCAACGGACACAAGCTGAAGCATAGAAGGTTCCAGATCAATATGAGGGGGCACTTCTTTACTGTGAGGGTGACAGAGCACTGGGACAGGTTGCCCAGAGAGGTTGCGGAGTCTCCTTCTCTGGAGATATCCAAAACCTGCCTGGATGCCATCCTGTGCAACGTGCTCTAGGTGATCCTCCTAGGCAGGAGGATTGGATTAGGTGATCTTCAGAGGTCCCTTCCAACCTCAGCCATTCTGTGATATTGTGAAGATGAATCTCACCCTGGGTTCTTTCTAAATTAAAGAAATAAAAAATTTAATTTGTGTTGAGAAGTTAGCTCAAAGATTGTTCCTTGCTACATCAGCCAGAACAGTCACATTCTCTCTCCAGCTGATTTACCCTTCAAAAATTCTGATTGTAGCTAACCATACGTATTGAAGTCAGAATGCTATACCATCCGCTATGTTTTTCAGCAGATTTCCCCTCTCCAATTCACAGTGTATCAAGTGTATAACCAAAGGTCTTACAATATCCTACAGAACAATGGAACATGAGAGCAAGAAAGAAAAACTGAACCCAAACATCCATATTTACACAATAGCAAATTATTAATCGTGAGTCTAGAAGCCTTTCTTCACATGCCTACCCACTCTCCCTCTCCAAGTTACTAGTGAGAAGGAAAAATAAAAAGAAATTTTTAGAGCTGGAGAACTTTACTCTCTAGGAGGACTTGCATGTAGGACAAGACTAGGCCAGACCACAGAAATATATGAATGCCTGCATGGGAGCAAGATGAGTGTGGACGGTAACAGAGCCAGAATTATTACAAAAACACAAGGACTTTTGATAAAAAATTCAGAAAACTACAATCCCAATTAAAAGTTCTTCATCATCCTTCTTGTTGCGCTAATCTGCTATTCTCATCAAATGCTGCTGATGCTGTCCCTCCTATTCTCCTGCTTCTGCCTTTCACACAAGCATAGATTTTACTACCATTTCTTCACCCCACCTGAAACAGACAGATGTTGAACGTGTCTCATCTGTAACTGCACTCACATTATATTCAGGCAGATGTAGGGGCTAATCCTTGGAATAATGCTTGACCATTTTGCCACCGAGCAAAAATTTTACGGTCAAGAATCATCTTTCCTTACCTACGTACCTAATTTGTTCAAAACATGTAACAGCACATGATCTAACAGTGCTTACAACAAATAAAAGCAGTACAGTTCTTCACGCACTGGTAGTAAGCAGCCGCTTGTGAATGAGTGTTGTAGCTCCTCCTATTAAGTTATTAAGTAACATAAATAAATATGGTCTACAGCTTCAGGAGGCAGAGTTCAAGGAGGTAACAATGTTGTTATCAATGCTCTTACAACTAATAATAGGAAATAATAAAGCATTACTTCTGTGCCACTGTGGACAAAAGGGAGACTGTAGCCATCAAAAGCACTTAACTCAGGAGAAAGGGACCCTTGGAATTTACTCAAGACTGATATAGGTGGACACACAGCAAACACTAACGGGGGAACAGAAAGTTTCCTTACCTTCCCCGTCATTACCTGCAAACATGCCAATAACACAACCGCAGAGTAACATAAAGCAAATCGAGAAATAAAAGACATGCAAAATTCGTTTACTGAAACAAGCCAAACCAGACATCAGTTAAGACAAATTTTAAAGACCCACAGAGCACGAAAGCGCGCTCCACAGGAAAACAAACCCTAATCCGCATAATTAGGAAATAACTTTTCCCTGCTATTTAATTTTAACAGGTAACTTTTTTTTTTTTTTACAGTAGAGATCTTAAGGTTTGGAAACACTCTGTTTCAGACTCTTTGTAAATTAGCTAACAGAGTTGTCAACATTAACATTTCCTAACCATGTAAGTCAGTTTCAAAGCTGTTTATAGAAAGAAAGAAAGAAAAAAAGAGAGGGAAAAAGAGGGAGAAACTTCATCCACAGGTATAAGCCTTGACTACGTGCCACTCAAAACTGACGAAGCCCATCACCTTCCTGTCAGCACCGAACCGCGGAGCTCCCCGTGACGTGACGCCCCCGAGGGCAGACCCCCAGCAGCGCGAGGAAGCCCAGCGCTGCCTCGCAGCAGACACAAAGAGCCCCAGGGCCGTGACTTGCAGGGCCCAGCCGGGGGTACGGGGACGGGGACGGGGACGGGGACGGGGACGGGACCACCCCAGGGCAGCGGCTCCCCCCCGCCCCCCTCAGCCGCGGCGGGGAGCGGCCGTTGGGGGGCTGCCGTTGGGGGGCGGCCGTTGGGGGCCCCTCCCCCCGGGCAGGCGCAGCCTCGCGCCGCGGCCGTTACCTTCCGCGCGGCGTCCACGCGAGGCGCGCGCACGCGCACGTGAAATGGGGAAGGGGGGACGGGGGAGGGGGCGCGGGGGGTGCGGCCGCCGCCGCGGGGGTTGTGAGCCCCGCCCCGGCTCGGGGGCCACGCCCACCCGGAAGTAACGTATGCGGAAGGAGCGGGGAGGGCTCGGCCGTTGGCCGGCGGGGCGCTGCCGTTAACCGCCGTTAAGCGGCCGGCAGCCATGTTGCGCGGGCTGGGCAGCTGGCTGGGGCTGGAGCGGGCGGGCGAGGAGAAGCTGCTGCCGTCGGCCGAGGAGGGCGGCGGCCCCGCTGAGGAGGAGGAGCGGAAGCAGCGGGAGGAGGAGGAGGATGAAGCCGTGCGGAGCCAGGAGCCGGCGGACTCGGAGGCGCTCCTCAGCCAGGCCAAGGGACTCGGCAGTGAGTGTCGGCCCGCCGCCGTGCCGGGGGCTGGGGGGGGAACCCCCACACGCCGCCACCACCGCCCCGCTTCCCCTCCGGTACCCCCTGAGCCGAGTGTCCCCGTCCTCCCGGTGCCTAAACGGGGCCTGCTTAGCCGCTGGTCCTGTTGTCGTTGCAGGAGGAGTGGTGCCTATGGGTTTTTGTCATCTTTCCTAGGAAAGTAACGTTTTTTTGATGATTTCAGGGAGCTTATCCCTTGTGAGGTAGGGCTGTAGGCAAGGATTCTGCACTGCTGTTGTAGATTCTTAAGTAAAACTCCTCCAAAACACGGCTCTGCAGGCAAGGCGTTTCTCACTGGTGCCCTGATCTTCTGTGACATTAGTCTGAGGTGTTGCTTTAACTTGTTACTTGTCCTGGGTTTCTGAAACGCAGCAAATTATCTGTGTAGTTTGGTCAGACACTTGCCTGGTTGTTCATCTAAGTAGAACCTAATCTGCTGTCCCCTCTGGTTGTCCAGGAGGGAAAAAATACTTTGAATTTTCAGAAGAATAAGTATTGAGTGTTATGGATAAAGAAGTCCGTCCTATAATTTGCTCTGATAAAGAAACTGATAAATAGATGCATGCATACGTTCCCTGTGACACCAGAAAAGACTGTCGGGGAAAGGTCCTTTTGTAAGAATTTGGACATCACTACTGTAACACGTGATAACCCTAGAAATATTTGCATGACTAATGACCAAGGTAGCTGTGTGAAAGACTCCCCTAGCACTTAAAAAGTATTCTACTGATAAAACCGAAGCCTTATATTTGTTCTTTTTTTTTTTTTTTTTGCTTCTTATGCCATTAGAAAAGATAGGAGAATTTGTCATTACAAATTAACAATAAACGTATTGTTAGGTATATATTCTTAATACAGGCATAGATTTGTAAGAGGAACCAAAACTTTCTCTTTCATTTGAAAGTCAAAGTGTTTTTCCACCACTAATTCCATTCCAAGGTTAAGTACCACCTCGTACTGGGGCTTTGTAAGTGCCTTGGCATAAGAAGAATATCCATCCTTAATGGAAAGAAAAAAAACATTTTGCTTTTCAGACTGTTTTCAGGACTGGCCAAAAGCACTTTGCTCAATACCAAAAAGTTGCCAGGCAGCAAATGTTTCAGACTGTTTTGCACTTAAAGCAATTGCGTGTCAAATGCAAAACAATTGCGTTGCAAAGGAAGCTTCCATGGATACATAAAATAACCAATAAAAGCTTGTGAGGAGGAAATAATCCAGTAGGCTGCTGCTTCCTCTACTGTCCCAAGAGGGATACTGTATTTCTGTCTATATGAAGGGTAGTAGATAGGCAGATAGGCGTGTTTTTTTTTTTATCAAGCACGTGATGGGATGTGAAGCCTGATAACAGATGACAAAGATATGAGCAAGTTATTGGAAGAAATTTGGTTGCCACCATTCCGTGCCTTACAGAAGGAAGTTGTGTATGAAAAAACTGGCTGGCTTAAGGGGCAGCTAGGCCTCTCCATTTTTCAGTATTAATTTGGTGGTATTGTTAAGAAAGAATGTTTTATGTGCTTCAGAGAACGACAGTCAGCTTTCCAGAAGGTGACATGAATGTTCCAAAGTAACTCATTCTACCAGTGGTGAGCAACCATGTGTTAAAACATTTTTTTTCACGTGGTAAGGTTATTTGTTACATTTCTAACTGATAAGGAACTTGAATTTTTGTGAGACCCTTCCTGAAAACGAAGGTGTTTTTTCATTTGTTTGTTTTAAACAGAAGTGATGTTTGTTTTTGAAAGCCCCGTGTATAAAAGTGCGGGTCAGTTCCGGGATAACTGAAAGATCCTTATTGTCCCACGTGTTTTGCGTTCTTACTAATGTTTCAAATGTATCTTTGGTAGCGACCATGCAATTTAGGTCCACCATTACTTCTTCCCTCCTTCTAACCCTAGAATTATATTATTTACTATAGCACTTACTGACATTGTAAATACCGCGGCAGTGATATTACAGTAATAATAGATCTGATTAAACGTAATAAAGTGTTTGTGACATCGTGTAATTATCTGAGAAATAAACAGTGTCAATGTTGTTTTTAAGATCCTCTGTCAATAAACTGGTATTTAACGTTTCTAAAGGTTCCTGGTAGACCTCTTGCTGCTTGCCTTTGTTCTGACTCCTTTAATTGGAAGCTAACAATACAAGCAACTGCCTGTGCTACATAGTTCCTTCCCTGCCATCTTTCGTCCCTTCAGCACTGCAGATACAGAAAATGCTAGTTACAGTTTTTAAAGTAATTGTTATTGCTGTTCTCCCACTGAACATATTTAGAAAAACAAACATTGTCACACTGTTTCTAATGGAGCTAGAAGAACACCACAGTGGGAAATGGAAAAGGGCAAGCACCAAGAGCAAGCTTCAGTCTTAAGAATTTTAAAGGAATGTGAAGTGTTACTTACCAGGACTTTTTCATGCATTCATTTGTCTTGCTTCATCAGACTTTATTGTGCATGTTGATATTCTAAAAAATAGAATTGTTTTAATACTGTTGCCAGAGTTACTTCGTTGCTTAAGGTCTCAGAAATACTGAAGTGAAATTATGAAAGCTATTGTTTCAGAATATTGATTGGAAAGCAGTATGTCAAGAGAAATTAGGAGTGTTTGATTTAGCAATCAGCATTCAAGTATAGAGATTTGTTTCCCAGGAAACTTTGATCAAATATATGGTTTGATCATTATCTAGACTAGAGAAGATATGAACTAGAAAGGGATAAAAATAGGATTTTAGGAGTTCTTTGGAGGTCAGAGCTGGGTTAAATGATTTTGAAAGAAGACTTCAAGTAGGTATCCAAACGTATAAAGAGAAATGTGATTTTAGTATGAGAACTGGATGTAAAGATACCTTTTTTCAACTCTTGTCCTTCTCATCTGTGAAAGGTTACCTCTTCAATTTTGCCACTGCTGCCACAAAAAAGATATCTGAATCTGTTGCCGAAACAGCACAGACCATAAAGAAGTCTGTAGAAGAAGGAAAAATCGACAGTATCATTGATAAGGTATTTTATTTCTTGATACTTTATCTGAAAGATCTGCCTGCATACTGTCCTGGTAATGTGTAACAAATCCAGCATGTGATAACATTTCTTTAAGCTGGTTTTAGCAATTGCGTATTTCAATTACAGGTATCTCCTGTCACGATAAATGATGTGACTGAAATGTTCATTCAGGATAGGTGTGCAAAAAAAAAGCCAAATCTGCTTTACTCGATGCTGCACCTGTGTTTACTTCCTTCAGGATGTAAATATACTGGAGAAAGAACAGCAGAAAACAAAGCGATGAAATAGGGGAAAAGGCTGGAAGAATTAGACAGCTGGGAGATGTGTAGTTATTTTTCTTTTTCCAATTAAGTGGGAAGAGGAAATGCTGTAGCATGTCTCATAAATGTGTCTCTGTAGCAAGATTCAGAATGAGGTCAGCTTTGTGGATACTGTGTAGTAAGGGCCTAGAGCTATACAGGTATGTGTTCATAAGACCCAGTGAGCTAATGAAACACCTTGCTATGGTCCTGTTCTTCTCCCTCACCCTGCCATTCATCTCTTGCCCTCCCATTTCTTGGCTGCAGGCTCCAGTTGCTTTAATTCCGCAGCAAGTGTTTTTGTAGAGCAAAGGTAGCTTGGAAGGGAAGTGGCCAAAACCAAGCCAGTAGTAGTGGGACTGTGCATCCAGGAGTGCCAGGCACAGGAGATACAGCCAGCCCCATCCTACTGCTACTCTCAGACACCCCTTCCCAGAAACTAAAGAATTTCTCTTTTTTTTTTTTTAAATACAATGAGATTCAGTTTTTGTTGTAATAAATGTTTGTGTCCTTTTTCCAAATTAATCATCAAAACACACTTTAAATTTCTGTTATGGTTTAATTTTTAATGATGCTGGGGAAAAAAAAGGAAAAGTAGACTAAGAAGGTTATTTGATCATTTATTACACAAGCAGTAGCACTCATAAAATATGCTGTAGGTACTTAGTGACAGTTTCTTACTCCTAAAGTTTCATTTTCTTTTCTCTGTACTTTAGGTAATGTAAATTCTGTATTTTGACTTAAAAGTTTACGTATGGGAGAAATAGGTTTATAGCTTCTATAGCATCCTAAAGCTGTTCTCTTAACCATATCAATTATTTTATTCTATAAATGCTAAAAATTCAGGTAACTTACACCCAGAAGGAACCACAATGATTTATTATTATAATAGGCACTACAATAGCTTTCTCATTGATATTAGCCTTAAGCTGAAATGGTGGGGCGTTGAATTAAAAAAAAAAAAATGGATAGGTATTCATCATGATTTTTCCTGACATCTTACATGGTTTTTGGCAACTTGTTGATCTGTTTGATTACTGCTTAAAATTTGTATCTTAAAATATCTTACAATAGGTTTAAGTATTCACTTCTAATTTCCAGCAATATTCCTTTTTCTTTTTTACCTGTGTTTTCAAGTACAGAACAACATTTGCATTGTTACATAGGTTATGGCATTCCTACCTATGAAATTTGTTTTAAATGGCCTCAGGTTTGCACCAGGGGAAGATTAGGTTGGTTATTAGGAAAAATTTCATTACTGAAAGGGTTGTGAAGTATTGGAACACGCTACCCAGGCAAGCAGTTGAGTCACCATCCCTGGAGGTCTTCAAAAAATGTGTAGATGTAGAGTTTAGGGACATGGGGTTTGCTTAGGGACACGGTGGGCTTGCCAGTGCTAGGTTAAAGGTTGGACCAGGTATCTTACAGGTCTTTTCCAACCTAAATGATTCTATGATTCTAAATCTCTGAAACTTTTGCCGCAAAATGCACAATGCTGTGTTTTACATCAAGTGTATAACTCTTCCATGACCATTGCCTATTTTTCAATGTTAATTTCTATAAAGGATATTTCTGAATGTAATTTTGTGATGAAAATTTGTCACCGTTATAGGTGGAGAAATTATTTGATTTCAGCTAAGCACACCTTCTGAAAGTCATACTTAACAATTGTAAGTCTGATTTCTTGCAATGGATATATTTCTTAGTCAAGTCTTGAATCTTACCCTAAGACCAAGGGTATCTTTAAGTTCTTAGTCTTTCTTAAAACACGTTTAAATAGGTCTAAACAGTCTGTCTGATATGTAAGGAGGGAAAGGTATGCATGGTATGCAGATGTTCAGGTTAAGTCCATAAATTAGGACTTTCCGTTGTGATCTTTGTCCCCTGAACTTAATAAAGTTATAAATGTAATTTTTGAAAGAGTTCATTTAGTTTAAATGCAAAATCAAATGCTCGAGTAAAGCAGAATGTATGATTGCCGCAGAGTCCTTAACTTACAGAAAGGGCCTGAGAGAAGAGATACAAGAATGTGTTACTGAGAAGTATTTGAAAGCATTTTCTGAACAGACATGAAACAAAGGAAGCAAATTTATTTATTGTGGTTCCCTAATTTTTATTTTAGACGATTATTGGAGACTTTCAGAAGGAACAAAAGAAGTTTGTCCAAGAACAGCAAACAAAAAAATCAGGTAATATAAACTATTTTGAATAATGCATGATACTGCATAAACTAAAATTTTCTGAGGGCTGGGTAACTGAGCTATATCTAGGCCTAATCCATCAGATCTCTGTTTAATGAAACATATATATAGCAGAATTTTGTATATTCAATGGGATAGGAAGATGACATTTTTGAGCGATGTCATTGTTACGTTGTCTTGTAAGTTTAGATTTGGCTTTTTAACCAAATTCAACTTCTGAAATCAACTGAAAGATCAGTGTGCTAGCAAAGCTGTTGCCTCACAGTTGTTTTGAATTCCAAGCCTGTGTATTTATTGAAAACAGTCATGCTGATTACCTTTCTTTTGAGTTTTGGCAGTCGCGTCACGTTTTCATAATGAAATGAAAAACACGGGTTAGGGGTTGCACTGTAATATTTAATGAGTCACTGTAGGAGTAGTTGCTCTGCTTACATTAAAGGCATAAGTGCTCTTTTGCTTTCCCGTAACTCTTTTGCTCTGTAATTATCTGTGATCTAAATCCTATGAGTTATCCACCCATGTACTATTAAGACAAGTGGATCTATGTGAGACTTTAAAATAGGCGCTTTTTTCTACATTACGCTTCATCATTTGGGTTATATCTCTTTTAATGTGTTACCTGGATATAATAATTTGTTACAGTTTGAATAATTAGTGGCTTTATTGTTAATCTTGTATCTGTGAGTAAACTTTGGAATCTGATGAAATATTCCTACAAGTTTCATGAAACTGGGTGGCTACGTTGACAAGAAAGGGGAGACAGAGAGAGATGGCCTAATGGATTAGCATTCACATTAGCATGTGAATCCATGTGGGTAGAAGTTTGCTTATATCAAGTGAATAGGCAAATAGGCATAGATAGTTGAGTGCACACGAATTGTGTTAACTCGTTCAGATGAATTATAGTATCTCTGCGGGCTGAATTTGCATCGGCGGTGAAGAGATTAATAAGTTTTTATATATCTGGAATAGTTTATTTCCTCTGCGTACAGGCTACAGAATTATTCTGGAAGCATCTGTGTAAATATGTAAATCAGGTCAGCTGCAGTATGCTTTTTCAATGTATAATTCATTGTAATTTGTAATAAATCTGTATTTTTCACCATAGGTGAAGAATTGGTGTCCTCTGGTTATCAGAAAATTAATATGCTAATAAATATTTTGAAATTTTAATTTAAGCAAAGTTTACATGTTTAAAGTGAGTCTAGAAATTTCTATTTGCAGGCAGCTTACACAGTTATACAGCTTTACTTCAGTAACTAAACAAAGAGGCAGTAAATTCTGACACTGAAGAAACCTCCACAGTTTTTGTTTTATAATTACAGAAATCAACAACTATTTAAAGTTTTTGTTTACCTCTGGTAAGCAAAGATCCAGGCCTACAGTGGTCTTATGGATGTCTTATGCCTCAAGCTTAGTTTAGGAAAAAGGAACAATGAACTAACTTGCTGATGCAAGTCTGCTTATTTTTGCGACTTTTGTTTTTTAAAGTAGTACAAATGCAAATATTTTCCTTCTTTCAATAACAGAAGCAGCAGTTCCTCCCTGGGTAGACAGCAATGAAGAAGAGACAATTCAACAACAAATACTGGCCTTATCAGCAGTAAGTATTTATCTGGTTTTTTGTTGTTGTTGGAAAGATTAAAACTGCTTTTTTTTTTCTAAAACAAGTTTGTCTGACATTGTTAAATTATTTTCAAAATACTTTTTTAAATGTGTGTCACAGTACTGATCTTGTGCGAAGTAAGCAGGATTTATATCAGCATTAACTTGAGTCAAAGTAGATCAACAGTATGATTTTTCATTTTTATAAAAAGCTTTACAGCTTTGTGCTGTAATAGAATTATGTCAGAAGTGGGATTTGGTGGTGGTGTGTGTGAAACACAATAACCTTTTTCTGAGATTAGTTAATAACTGTCATATGTTCTTCAAAGGATAAACGAAACTTTCTAAGGGATCCTCCAGCAGGTGTTCAGTTTAATTTTGACTTTGATCAAATGTACCCTGTTGCGATGGTGATGTTACAAGAAGATCAGCTTCTCAATAGGATGAGGTTTGATCTCGTCCCTAAACAGTAAGTAATTTTTGCTGGTAACTGTGTAACACAGTACTTTTAATGTATCTGTAAATATTCCTAACTTACAACCTTTTTTCTACTTCCTTCAATTCTTTCTGTACTTCCTCTGTATGTATTTTATATCTACCAGTTTCAAATACATGGGATATTGCAAGTGCATTGCAGTTTAGCAATTAAAGTAAAGAACAGAAGTCTTACAAATTTGGAACTACTAAGGACCCCTTGTTTTTAGTATAGGAGAAGTCTTAATTTTTTCTAAGTCTATTGTGGTAAATAGTTGAAAACCTGTTTCCCAAACAAAGGTAAATGCAGCAACAAAAAACTTCATATCCAAGGGTGTAATTGACACCCCAAAGAGATGATTACAGATAGTCAGAGGCCCCCTGGAGAAATGACAAAAGAATACGAAACAGCAGTATTGCAAGCAAGAGAAACTGGTTTTGAGCAGACAATGTAACTGTTGTGGAAGAGATCAAGAATTTTTATAATGATGGATTTTTTTTAATTGCTTATATCACAAATTTCTAAGTTTTCACTTGAGGCAACTCTGCTTATCCCTTTCCTCTGCATATTTATTTTTAGTTCATTGCTAGATGGTGAAAGCAAATATATTTCCAAATGTAGTAATCAATATCTGTTTCTCTCTCTAGTGTAAAGGAGGAGGTGTTCTGGAGAAATTATTTCTACAGAGTGTCCCTAATTAAACAATCTGCACAGCTCACCGCGCTTGCTGCTCAACAGCAAGCAGCAGGAAAAGAAGAGAACAAAGGCAGAGAAGAGGATAGTCAACTGACAGGTGTGGAAGAAATTTTTGGCACAGGTTATTAAGTTAAAGTCATGCCTACTGACTGTATGCTTCAGGTGACAGAATTTTCATCCTTGATTTGCTATGAAATCAGGATCTCTCTCCTCATACTCAGTCTGTTTGTTAGAAGGGGGGAAGGGGGCTCCCAGTGCTTTTAACCGGTTTTGCAATTTCAGCCAACTTTGCCAGAAGACTGCAAGTCTCAAGAGATGAAATTTTGTACTCTGCTTATAATGGCTCTCCACCACCAGTGGTTTCTGGTGCGCTATTTTGACCTGCCAGAAGTCCCAGGTACCTTTGGTTCACCTGACAGATAACAGGTCCTAGCCAACCCAGCATGCCCTTTGCTCTCGCTTGTCTCAGCACGTTCTTTTGCTTAGGCCTCAGGTCAAACAGAAGTAAGTTAGTGATATTGGGGTAAAATTACTGTGGTGGCAGAGGCATGTAGGACATGGAAAGGCATGCAAAGTGTTACAGAAATGGAGGAAGATCAGTACATAAGGCTATCCGAGATTCAACCTTGAGATAAAAAAGCCACCTTAACATATGTTTCTTCAGTTATGCTGATCAGTGTATGCAATATATTCTTACTGGGCATCTTTACCTGCATACAAACAAATTCTTCCTGCAGGAATATGTGCAGCTTAAGAGTACGAAGCAGTTACTGGCTAAGACACAAAAGATATCTAGTAGCTCATAAAATAATAGCCTAAGCTAGGTTACATTCACCACCTCCAAGGAATTTTTGCAGGCGGAATAGGCACTGGGCAGGAGGATAAAGCCTTTGCTATACCTTGGAAAGATTTGCGTATCCCCAGATTAAAAAAAAAAAAAATCATCATCAAATCCACTAGTGCTGATGTTGTCCTGATGACACTGCCAGCCTGACTGACAACCCGCTGATCAGTGTCAAGCTGACTCCTTTTTCCCTCTTTCAGATCTTTCAGATATATCTTTTCATGTCAGTTTTCCTCTCTAGTCTTTACACTACTAATGATCCCATCTTTGTAATGCTACTTCAGTCTCTAGTATCACCTTTCTTAACTTTTTACAGACTTTCTCACAGCATTTTTGCTCAACTTGGTAATTTTCCACACAATCTGAGCCAAGGTTACTCATCTGGGCCCTGGTTCCTTGGATACAGGCAGCTAAATCTTGGGTTGCAGGGAAGGTTATTGGGAGATTACAGAGCTGGGCTGGCATGTTGCATAGAACGTACTTTTTTCAAAAAGGATTGTAGTTTCCTCAGGTTTTTTTGTTTGATTTTGTTTTGTGTGTGTGCATGCCTCTGTCACTTTGTCTCATTCTGTTTCTTTCTTGTAGGAGTTGTTCAGAGTGTGTGTGTGTTTTAGCACAGGCAAAGACCCTCTAGAATGAACAAAGCAGAGTGGAGTCAGTGGAGTCCTTGTTCCATAGTTGTATTCTCATAGATGACTTTGACACTGCTAAAGGTGCTGCCTTTTGGTGTCACCTTCCCTGCCTCTGTGGCAACTGTTTCAGTGGATAGTCTCCTGCTCTTTTGTGCTGTGCTGTATGGTTTTGTCTATTTTGTCTATTTGACAGACTCCTCCTGATCATTTGCACTCACATTCTCTTTTTAATCTTACCTGCATAAGTAGCTTCAATTCTGTACTTTTTTTACTAGTAATAATTACTAAAGTCTACTCATCTGATTTTTACGTGTCATGTAGCTCTGTATTCTCATGTAAATCTAGCATCTTAACATGTAAGGCACCTATGACGCTTGCCCAAAACCATGAACCTTGTTTTTCTTCCTTTTTTATACTTTTTCCATACTTCATTGCATTAATTGGAAATCAGACAAGATGTATAGTAATACTGTTGATAACTAGCATTATTTAGGATTTCTGATTTTTTCATAAAATATTTTTCATGTGTT
Source organism: Cygnus atratus (assembly GCF_013377495.2). Lineage (NCBI taxonomy): Eukaryota > Metazoa > Chordata > Aves > Anseriformes > Anatidae > Cygnus > Cygnus atratus. The sequence continues at coordinate 127,982,345 of NC_066362.1, read as the reverse complement.
CATGCATTTTTTAACCCTTATGCTCATCAAAATATGGGCCAAAAAGTCATTTCTTCAGGAAGCTATAAACTGGTCAGCAATTATAAAGGAAGGATAATTTGAGATGAGTGAAAAAAGTCAACTCTATATGAAAAACAGCCTCAAAGATGTTAATTCTTGACAAAGTTCACATAATTAGATGTCTGTGTAAAAAAAAAAAAAAAAAGGGAAGGAAAACATAAAAGGAAAAAAGAAAACACAAAGTCACTTCTTACCAAGAGTTAACTGAGAATCCCCCAAGATTCGTTTTTGTGGAAGCTGCAACTTTATTTTTTTCCTTGCATAAAAGAACTGTTCTTCAATGCCTTACGCTAACTCTTTCATCAAAGTAGAGATTTTCTGTCTTTAGCTTCTGGTGCAGGCTGTACTTAAGCTTGTTTCCTAATTAACTGTTCATGTCGTAGCACTCCTACAGTCTCACTACATTCAGCCCCCATTTTTGTCGTATTCTACGAATTGTGTTTACTGCTACCCTGTATAGGTGCCATCCAACTCAGGAAATTGCTGGGATTCTCACTATTTCATAAACGTTTACACCTAACTGCCATCTAAATGCATTTATATCATTTTTTTTCTTCTTGGATGTCTTTATTTTTTGAGAGTTTGAGGGTTTGGCTTGTTTTTGTTCTTGGTAGTGGTAATTTTGTTCTTTTTTTTTTTCTTTTGGATTTCCTTTTAGATTTCTTTTCCTTTGGTTTTTTCATTACACCAACTGATAGGATTATATTGTAGACTATTAAGAGTGGTGACTGTCTTCTCTGGTTTCTGTAGTGCCTCACAGTAAATCTTCATATTGTATCCTTTCATTTATTACTGCCTTTTAGTTCTTTTGGTTGCATTTGGAAAGACTAGAAAACAAAAGTTCTGCCAAAAGATTTTCTTCATTATCGTTGATAAGCATATTCCTTGCAAAGCCTTTTTACTATTAGTAAGCTTCCCCTTACCCCTGAGCTTTTTGATTTCTGTTTCTGCATATCACTGCTTCAGTAAACCAATTTCAGAAAAAAAGAAAGCTATCACTGTTGTGGCTGATTGGCTAGTCAAATAGAAGCTTTTTCTGTCGTTAATTAAAATGCTGAAGGTTTCCTTTACAACCTTGTTTTTTTAAAGAAGTTCAATACTCAAATTTGCCAAGCCATGTCTGTTCTGGTGGAAGTGTCTCAATTCTACAGGAGAGACAGGGCAACTGAACAACAAAAACTGTCATCGTTGAGTCATCCAAGTGCTTAGAAAGTGCTAGAGAAAGTTGCTGGATTATTCCCAAAGAGCTCTTCCAGTAAAACTTTACCATTGTGACTGAAAACAAAACATATGTTCATTTTGGGGGGAAAAATATATAGCATCTTTTGGCCTGTGAAGGTTCTCGTATGATTCAGAAGACTGCTATAGGGTTATGCAGATAGGTTAACCATCCTAATGGCTATATTTTATACAATGGCAAAGATACATTTACTAAACTATAGTAAATATGTTTTGTTTGATTTCGAGACTTCCTAGGTGTAGGAGCTCTGAATCATCTGTGTTGATTTTGTTTTATATGACCTTTTTGAAGGTTGGATTCCCTAATTGGGGGGGGGTAAAACTAGAAGTACTTGCCTGTTGGTAACTTTTCATAATATTCAGAGTGTCTTGTAAAGCTAATGTCTACAAAACAGAATTAATTGCCTTCATTTTATCTCCATCTGTCTCCTCTTTACGTGTTGTTTTCACAAAGTTTAACTAGCATGATTCATGTGAAGGAGGAAAAAAGGAACAAATGGAAAGCTTTTCATGTTCTGACCTAGAAACTCTATGCATATAAGTTCTATGACAATGTTAGATTCTGCTCCTTCAGGCAGAGCTATTTACTTGGGAGTTAAGTTACCTCATGGGCAGGGAGCACATCAGCAGCAGTAGATGCAGAACAGTGCCAATGGTACGTTAGTTGCATTAGACTGGTGCACGGCCCGGCACAGCGCTGCTGTGATGCTTCTGCATGAGAGAAGGAGGTGCAGCCTGAGGCACCTCTTCTGCCCAGTGCTTTGGGCACCCATTGAACAGCAAAGTGTTAGTGCCGTGTTCCACAGCCTCCCCTGGGAATGGGCTGGGAATGGTGGAGCCTCTTTGGACATGGTGTCGGGTACAAGAACAGATCCTGTGAAGATTTAGGGAGGGGAAGGAGAAAAGAGGATGTGACAGAGCAGTGGCCGTTTAGCAGATGAGCTGTATAAGCTGTGACAGCTACCAATTAGAGAATTATTTTAATTAGAGCTGATCTTAATTTTAGAAATTAAACCTGAAAAATTCCCTCTTCAGAAATCACTGAGTAAGCAGGAAAGGTCCACCCGGCTACACTGCAATAAACACAGCTGCAAGCTCACAGCTGTTTTGCACGTTTAAACAAATAAACTGCTAAGCAAGCACTCCATCACTACTACAACCTGCCCAGCAGGTTAATTGTTCCTGCAGCCATCTCTTATTGTTAACCCTCTACCCAACTAGTGACATGAGGAGGAAAGTTGGGGTGTTCCTTTATCTACCAAGAAAAAGATCTGTACTTCTTTGTAAACAATCATTGTCTTCCCAGTACCGTGCTGCTACATTGAGAATATGCAGTGAGTTTTAGGAAATCTGGAACACCTTCTAGGGTTTGTTTTTCAGTGACTTCTACCTGTGTGAAAGGTGAGACTCCGGAGCACTCTTGTGTAGTTTTAGGGATATGTGTGCAGATAGTCTGCTGTATGTAAGAGCTGGTACCCATGTCAGTAGTAGTTCCCGAGCAGGAAAGTTTGGTAAGTCCCACGGTAGGTCGTACCTGTATTTCCTGAGGAAGTCTACATGTTTGTACTTGAAAGATCTCGCAGCACGTGATGCAATCTGTGAGTTTTTTATAGAAAACATTTTTCCCCATTTCCAGCTGTTCCTATTTATGTGGTTCTTTGGATTGTTTAATGGGGCAGAGGGGTTCCAGTGATTTAACTTTGGATTCATAATAAGTAAATGGTTTGCTGAATTTGCCTTAGTTAATTAAGATCAGAAATTTCCTTCTCTAGGTTTTGTGTTTGTTGCAAATGCCTTACCACTTATAGATGAACTCAGCCTCTAACCACCAGGATTCATTAAAATTTAAAATACAATGTTTCCTTCTATATTTAGTATCTGTTGAGATTTCATGTAGTCTTTATGTATTTACATGTAATCTATGATTTTCTCTCTTGCTAGAAACAATACGGCCAAAAACACCACCTGTTACAATAAAGCCTCAGATAAAATCTCAAGAGGTAAAAACATTTATCTGGCATTTATTATGTGAAACTGTTATTTCATAGTTAATTATGCATCCTTTTGAGTAAGTTAAAACTATTATAATATCTGACAGCCCACTTCTAACTTGCTGCTGTTCTGCCATAATATTCATTTTCAGTAGAGAAATAATAATTTATCTGAAGTATACTTTCATTAGTATCCTGCACATTATAATAACAAAGATTTTTTTTTACTCTTCAGAGTAGCACTTCCAAAATGTTCAGAGTAGAAGGTTTGCATTGTATTTAGACACAGTGGATACCTTCATAAAAATGTGTACTATGTTTTGTCCAACTCTTCAGCAATATCGAGCATAAATGCGGGAAATCTAAATTATGCATTGCCATAGCAACATTATTTTGTTGCAACAGCAAGAAGAGCTTTGCTTGACACTGCAAAAAACTTTACCTTAGACACCTGATGACCCTTGTTCATTTCTGGACTGTAAAATCAGTGCCAGAGAACACTCTTGGCAAAGCAGATCTGTGCGTTCACTTGGCAATAATACGCAGTGGACGAAATTAAGCTAGAAACATTTCCGAAGAACAGTCCTCTCTTAATCTTATTTGTGTGTAGAAAACCATTATTGAATTAATGGTCAAAATTTAGTATCAGTCTTACATACTTTTCTAAACTACTTATGAGTTCAGTGTTGTTTCTGAACACTACGAAAACAGTTTTAAAGTTTTTGAGAATGCAGAAAGGGCCTAGGATGAAAAGCAGATCGTTTTCAGATTAAGTGTCTGTTGTTAACTGTACAAAAAATGTTCTTAAAGGAAAATAGCCTGTGCATGAAAAGAATTGTCAGGGTAATGCATTTGGTTTGTTGGGTTTTCTGTTTTGTTTTGGTTTTTTTCTGGCTGTAACTAAAAGGCAGTCATCTGAATGTGTGAAAGTTTATATTGGTGACATTCTATCCTCCCACTTTTTGGGTAAGCTTTTACAACACTATCTTATTACAGGATGAGGAAGAGATTTCCACAAGTCCAGGTGTATCAGAATTTGTGAGTGATGCCTTTGATGCCTGTAATTTGAATCAGGAAGACCTAAGAAAAGAAATGGAACAACTGGTGCTAGACAAAAAGAGAGAAGAGACCTCAGTAGTAGAAGGTAAAACAGTTAGTACCTTCTGTGTCTTAAATACAGTAATTCTAAGATAGGTTGTTTTAAAAATAAATACATATTTTAATTAAGTTTAGAAAAGTAGATTTGTGACCCTTTTTCAAATTGTATTAAATGTTCTGCAATTAAATATTACAGAAATTAATAATAGTTCTTACCACCAAACTATGTCGTGTACAGAATGTTATCTGTGAGGAGTGTAAGTCCAAAGAAACTGACAATTCTTAGGTGGCTGTTTTATGAAAGTGATGGTGAAGTATTGTTTTGTCTACCTTTCTATTCATTCTCTTTCATAGGTCATTATGTGCATGTGTTTTTATTTAATGTAGGTAAAGTACCGTATTTGGAAGTCAGGCTTCTTATGATACCAGCTAAAAAGTCATTTTTTGCACCAGACTCTGAGTTTGCCAGGTGCCTTTGCTGTAAAAGGTTTACATGCATTTGGAATGGTTAACCTTCAATAAATAGCTTTGACAATGTTGAGAATTAAAAAAAAAAAAAAGCAGGGTTTATTCTTAAAAAAAAAAAAAGTGGTTCAGAAGAACTAATACTGATGTAAAAAAGCATAACACTATAATGATGTAGCTCTGGCCATACTCAATGAGCTACTTACAGTGAAGACACTTTTATGAGTAGATAATTATAATACATTTTTCAGAAGTTATTTTTCATTGTTTTGGATGTTGCTGAATCCTTGTTTATTGAAATTGCTTTTTCCAATATGTAGCCAAGCTTGCATCTAAATTTTTTAATGGAAGTGTTTCAATAATCCATTAATGAGTAATTTGTTCAAAGAAATCTCAGCTGGCCTTACTGACTTGGACAGTGGAATTACCCACCTTCTAGGCTGAAGTACTGACCAACATGTAACACATCAAACACCCACTTCTTCCCCCACGCTTTACGTATCATAGGCAAAGTTAATTAAACGGAGATTAAAAACACAGGAGTGCCTTCTGACTCATTTTTTTGCCTCGAAGTATGAAATATGATTACCTTCAACTGGGATTAAATGGGCTTGCCTAGCTACAAATGTCAGTGAGGAGAAAAATTGCTTCACTTCAAAATTATCCACAGTATTTGATCCTGTTTTTTTCTTAACAGTATATTCAACAAACTTTATAACTTCATTCATTTTCTAAATAGCACAGCTTCCCTCCACATCCCCCCAAGATTTAAAAGCATGAAGGGAGATTCCATTGATAGTAAACAGGAAGTCTGTAGGAAAAAAGTTAGCAAATGGATGCTTGTTACAGCTAAGCTATGTATTTGCTTTTTATCTTTCTTTATTATAGTGTGCACACAGGAATACAGACTAGTATATTAATTAATTCCTATCTGTGGTCATTCAGAAGATGAATTTCTGATCTTGTGGTTTCTTTAGTTTTGAAGGAGGCTTGTCCATAAAATTCAAGGGACATAAGTGAGACTCAGTGCAAATTCATCTTGTTTTATATAAATAAGCAACATTTTATGTCATCAAGTTTATTCTCAGAAATAATTTCTCTCTCACAGAAGAGACTGCTGATTGGGAAAAGGAATTGCAACAAGAGCTTCAAGAGTATGAGGTGGTGACAGAATCAGAAAAACGTGATGAAAACTGGGATAAAGAAATAGAAGAAATGCTGCAAGAAGAAAGTTAAGCATTTTCACAAAATCACTATAACCCTAAACTTTTTCTGAAAACTGACATGGATTTCTGCTTTCATGTTTTGTTTCCTAAGGATCTTCAAAAGACGTAAAAGAATCTAAAATTGTTATAATTCCATATTGGGATACAACCAGTATTTCTGTTCTTTATATGAGCAATTTCTGAACTTCTTCATTCTTTTAAAGAAAAAAAGACACTGCAGGTTATATCTAATGATTAAAAATGATAACATTAGTCCATGAAGCAACAGTTTAGTTTGAGGCATTCTTAGCCGGTCAAGAAGCTCTGCAAGGAGATTTCTAAATCTAAGAATCTCAAGTTAAGATTGTCTGCAGCCTTCAGTTTGGGATGTAAAAATGGATGTTGTAACTTAGTCCCTGAAAACAACGCTTGTACCGTGTTTGCACTCTGATCCCTGTATAATCTGTAAATGTGTATTATTTTAAGGTACTTGTAGCTAGTAGCTTTCATGTGTATTTAACTTCCTTAACATATGTAGCCAAAGAATGTATAGAATACCCTATCAATTAACTTATAATGTTTAAAATACTCGTTCCGACTCCAAAAGAAGTACTGGTTTATTATTGATCAGATATGATTAACTGACAAACATTTAAACAAGAACAGAGTTTCTACCTTCTCGAGTTAACCTGTTGTTTTTATTAAATCATCATATTAAGATACTGCCTTTTCCCATAGAGGAAAACAGTTTAATGCATTCTCTATTTGGATAAATGCTATGTTTCCATTTAATTTTGCTGAGTGAGAAGAAATTAAATGTTTCTTTTTAAGTGCTGAAACATTTATGTAGAACTTTGGCTGGTTTGGACATCTTTATTAAATACTGTAGATATGTGTAAAATTGGCTCATTTATTTGGAGGGAGGGCATGGTGAGGGACAAAAGTTTCAGACTTAATGCAGTTTTCAAAACTATACTTTGTCACTGTGTTTAAGATGTGGAGTTTAAATAAAAAGTTTTCTTTAAAGGATTTTTTATCCTTATTAGGTATATGGGTTTCTCCTGTAGTTTTATCGTTAAGTCAGTTTCTTTACATATATATATATATATATATATATATATAAATGAAAATTTAATGTTCTATTTGTCATCAATTTCACAAACCATGACAAAGCATTCACAAAGTCCTAAATATGAAGGAAAATTGGTAAAATGAAGTAGGAGCCATTAAGTACAATTGAATTAGAGCCGTGTTACTTGCAGAAAGCTCTGTCTTAATGACATAATTCTGCAGAAAACTTCTGGAAAGAGACCGAGAAGATTATAGCTGTAATTATTCACTTGATGTTCATTCTGTGGGAATCAAAAAGAGTTAAGTATTTTAACTGCTGTTTACTGTAAGAAAATACTATTTAAAATTGTTTTGATTAGCAACTTGTACAGGAAGCTCTTCTGTATTTCTCATCATGAAAAATCATTTCAAACATGTATATGTTCAGCTTCCGAAATTAGTTTTGTTATTGCTATACATTTTCTCAACTACAAATCATCTTAAGCACAATTTATTTTTATAGTGTTTTTCACCTTTAAGGCCCACTCTTCCTCTTAGTTAACAGATGCAAAATAATCATGGGGTAAGTAAGGGGTGCTTTAGGAGCTGTTTATATCTGGAATTAAAGGCCACAAATGTTAAATCCATCATCCTCACTAAAATTAGACTCTTCAAAATTTAATGCTTATTCTTACATTTCGACAAATAAAATTGCTCACAGATTTAAGCTGGAGGCGTGAGGATGTCTACTACACATTTTGACATGACACCTGACATGACTTAGAAAAGCCAGGTAGTTCTGTTCTGATACTGGCAAATTTTCCCTGGATGACTCAGAGCTCAGTATCTTCCTTCAAAGGTGTAACTTCTTGAAAACAAGCCTGATCATTACTGACGTTTTCAAATTCATGACTTGTTTATTTGCATGGAGTTTATACATCAAGCTTAATCTTTCTTTTCATGTAAGCATAGCCTATATAATTGTTATAGGTATAAAACTCAGTATTTCATAAAAGATCATTGCTACATACAGTGCTTTAGCTTGACAAGTCTCATGAAAAGCAAGTTTAAAAAAAACAACACTAAGTAGCTCTGCATTTGAAAAGGCAATAATGTAGCATGGCTTAATATGGCTGAGCTTTGTTATTTAAAATCTTATCAAAAATTATCTTAATATTTTCAAATTTCCATATCTGGTTTTAACCTGGAAAGCTGAAATAAGGTTTTGGTAACCCCATGCAGTCTTCAGGACTGTTCCATACCTTTTATTTAGTTTAGTGTTACAATAGTCAGTTTTAATTGCACTTGACAAGAAGGTGAACACAGGTAGACCTCTTCATTTTCACAGTGTAGTTTGTAGGCCTTTGTAGCCCAAATGTTTCATAACATATTTAATAAGCAAATATGCTGCTTTTTTTAACAACATTCCGAGCACTGGAATTGAATAGCTGCTAAAATGCACTATATATATATATTTAATACTAAATTAATATAAAGGAAAATGTAGTGGTTTAAAACATCGAGGATAAGCAAAAAAAAAAAAAAGAAATCTGAATTATTAACAAGTTTTGTTTAGAAGAAACTAAAACATTGTAAATGTTTGAAAAAAAAATGTAGTAAAATGTTTCCCTTTGACTTTACTCAGGTATTTGTAGCTGTTCTCTTAAAACTTCAGTTAACTTTTTTTTTTAATTTCCTGAATTGTGTCAGTAAACTTTAAATTTCTTAATTTGTGACTTCATTTGGATCATGAAACTAGTTTTTTTATTTGCTGTTTGGTTATCTTCCTCTTTGTTTGGTGGGGGTATGTATGTAGTACAGCACAGTCAGTCAGTTTTAACCCTGTGCATTTAAAGAATATCACTAAGTGTGGGGTTGTTCTTTAATCACCCCTTTCACGTGACTCTGAGATGCATCCTTGAACTGTTGGGCACTCAAATATTATTGACTTTTACTTTGCGATAGCTATTACATAAAGGAGGATGAAGTGCATATGGTTACTTATCAGTGCCCAGAGAAGAAATAGCCGCACTGGGCTCTAGGTCTAGAGTATAGTTGTAGAATTACGATGTGGAGATTCACACTGATAATGGTCTGGGTTTCGATAAAGCAAACGTTTAGAAGACAGCTGTATTATAGAATCATTAAGGTTGGGAAAGACCTCCAAGCTCACCTGGTCCAACCATCCCCCTACCAGCAATGTCATTCACTAAACCATGTCCCTAAGCACCACGTCCAACCTCTTCTTGAACAGTCCCAGGATGGTGATGCCACCACCTCCCTGGGCAACCAGTTCCAGTACCTGACCACTCTTTCTGAGAAGAAATGTCTCCTCATTTCCAATCTGAACCTCCCCTGGTGCAACTTGAGGCCATTCCCTCTAGTCCAATCGCTAGTTACCTGTGAGGAGAGGCCGACCCCCAGCTCCCCACACCTTCCTTTCAGGTAGCTGTAGAGAGCAATCAGGTCTCCCCTGAGCCTCCTCTTCCCTGGACTAAACAACCCCAGTTCCCTCAGCCGCTCCTCACAGGACTTGTGTTCCAGGCCCTTCACCAGCTTCGTAGCCCTACTCTGGACATGCTCCAGGGCCTCAATGTCCTTCCTGTAGTGAGGGGCCCAAAACTGAAAGCAGTACTCGAGGTGCGGCCTCACCAGGGCAGAGTACAGGGGGATGATCACCTCCCTGGTCCTGCTGGCTGCACTATTCCTGATACAAGCCATGGTGCTGTTGGCCTTCTTGGCTACCTGGGCACACTGCTGGCTCATGTTCAGGTGAGCATTGACCAGCACCCCCAGATCCTTTTCCTCTGCACAGCTTCCGAGCCACTCTGCCCCAAGCCTTTAGCACTGCATGGGGTTGTTGTGGCCAAAGTGCGGGACCCGGCACGTAGCCATTTTGAACCTCATCCCATTGGCCTCTGCCCATCAACCCGTCCTGTCCAGGTCCCTCTGCAGGGCCTTCCTACCCTCTGGCAGATCTACACTTCCCCCCAACTTGGTGTCATCTGTAAACTTACTGAGGGTGCACTCAATTCCCTCATCCAAGTCATCAGTAAAGATATTAAAGAGGATGGACCCCAATACGAATCTCTGGGGAACAGCACTGGTGACCGGTCACCAGCTGGATTTCACTCTGTTCACCACCTCTCTCTGGGCCCAGCCGTCCAGCCAGTTTTTAACCCAGCAAAGCGTGTACCTGTCCAAGCCATGCGCTGCCAGCTTCTCCGGGAGAATACTGTGGGAGACTGTGTCAAAGGCTTTGCTGAAGTCTAGGTAGACTACATCCCTTTCCCTCAACCACCAGGCAGGTCATCTGGTCGTAGAATGAGATGAGGTTGGTCAGGCAGGACTTGCCCTTCATGAACCCATGCTGACTGGACCTGATCCCCCAGCTGCCCTGCATACATTGCGTGATTGCATTCAAGATGACCTCTTTCATCACCTTTCCTGGCACTGAGGTCAGGCTGACAGGCCTGTAGTTCCCTGGGTCCTCCTTACGACCCTCCTTATAGATGGGCGTCACATTTGCAAGTCTCCAGCCATCTGGGACCTCTCCGGATGACCATGACCGCTGATACATAATGGAAAGTGGCCCAGCACTCACATCCACCAACTCCCTCAGCATCATTGGGTGGATCCCACCAGGCCCCATGGACTTGTGACGGTCCAGGTGGAGCAGCAGGTCTCTGTTTCCACCTGAATCTCGGGGCATTTATTCTGCTCCCTGTCCCAGACTTCCAGGTCGGGAGGCTGAGTACCCCGAGGATAAGTGGTCTGGCTAGTAAAGAAGGCATTAAGAACTTCAGCCTTTTCCTTATCCTCAGTAGTCATGTTCCCCACCACATCCAGTAAAGGATGGAGATTCTCCTTGGCCCTCCTCTTTCTGTTAATATATTTGTAAAAACACTTTTGTTCGTCTTTTACCACAGTGACCAGGTTGAGCTCATGCTGGACTTTGGCCTTTCTGATTTTTTCCCTGCATATGCTGGCAACTTCCTTGTACTCTTCCCAAGTTGCCTGTCCCTTACCTTCCACTGGACATAAGCTCTCTTTTTCTTCTGGAGACTCAGCAAAAGTTCCCTGTTCAGCCACATCGGTCTTCTTCCCTGCCGGCTCATCTTATGGCACATGGGGACAGCCTGCTTCTGCGTCTTTAAGACTTCTGTCTTGAGCAGTGTCCAGTCTTGTATGGCCTGAAACTGTATGTCTCAGTAAATGTTGACTAATACCTCCGTAACAACAATTGTACTGTAGCATAGAATCAAATGATGTTATCCACTAGTAGATTCTTTTTTGAGCTACTCCTTTCCAATCCTTTTTTTCCCTTGTTTTAAATATGTTTAACTACTGGGATATTTTTAGATCATTGTTGTTGATTTTTATTTTATTTTTTTAACAACATGGCAAATGAATTTCCTGCTGTATTTTCTTTGTGTTATATTGAAGTTCATTACTTCAGAAAATGGCAGTTCCTGTAAAACACTGTAAGACACACGTCTTCATTTTCTTCTCAGTTTAGTCATTTAGTGCTTGGTCTTCATATATATAAATATATATATATATAAATGCAAAGACAAATCTACTAGTGTGTCTAAATATACTCTGAAACTCATAATGTACTTTTCAGCTGTAACTTCTAACTAAATACCACTGCAAGAGGAGGAGCAAGTAAAATAATTGTCATTAGTTTGTCACTCTGTCATTTTTAATGAGACAGCACCCTGCAAAAATTCGCTTGAAGAATGAATCACTTGCTTCATTTCATAAAAGCATGGTTTTCATTATGGGACAGATTGTGAACGTTTTCATGTGCTAATTCAGGGATTCATGAGGCTATGACAAACCTTTCCAGATATACTTAGGAGGTGTGCTTAATCCGAAACTACATGGGCAGGAAGGTTGCTTTTTTTCCATGCAAGAGGTCCTGGCAAAGTAGGGAAAGACAAAAGAAAAACATTATTAGTTAAGGGTTATATATAAAATTAAAGGAGTAAAGATCCGATGCCTGCTTTGATATATGATGGTATAAAAAAAAAAGTTGTGTGGGGGTTCTTTAAACTGCATGCATGCACCAAACCTTAATTCTACAAGTACTTTTATTTATTTGTTCTCTTAAGCAATGGTTTCCATGCTCAAATGTGAAGGTTTCAGAGCCAGATAAAGCTAGTGTTTCTCTGTATCTTCTCCTTCCTGAGGAGAAATGACCCAATGTAACAGTCAAATAATGACCAGAGAATAGATTGATTGCATCTAGCTTCTTCTCCCACCTAGTTCAGAAATGTTAATGCTGGCCGTGTGCTCTTCCGTCTGACTTCGATGCCTGCAATTTAAACATCAAACAGTTTTGCTTCTGCTGTATCATCACCAGCTTGCATCCTGTACCATGTATAACAGGACTTTCAAGCCCATCATGTGCTGGGCGGATGAAAAGTGCTACTGTAAGAGCATTGCTGGGGTGGAGAGAAGCCTCTGCATACATTTAGGGTGGATGTGGAAACAATAATCCCTCTCAGTTGGACGTGGCCTCAAAGAAGTAGTGGGAATGTGAATGAAAGATCTGGAACCATTGCCTAAGCAGGCAAAAATACTGGAGCATAGGATCTTTAAGGAGGAGGAAACACACCTGCATCAAAACAGGTGCACTTCTGGTCTTTCTGGCTATGTCTGCATTAGTCCACTGAGCAGTGCCTGAGCTCATGCTGACACCAAATGCCTGTAGAGGTAATCTGTTAGAAAGACCCCTAAAAATGCTTGCCCTGAGCCAACTGGCTTTCTCTCCATTCGTTCCTGGCCACTGAGTTATTCCCAGTGGAGCAGACCCACCTTTGGAGACAGAGCACCTGGGCTATGACTGGGCATGGTCTGCATCCTGTTGGTCTTGGTGCTGGGGGACTATTGCAACAAGGTTTAACTCATGACTGCAAGCATAGCCTCTGCCTTGGGTATCCTGATTTCGGTACTGGCTGTTGTAAAAAATGACACAAGTTAAGTTAGGCAGAGAAGGGTTAATCAGATCCCCAGATTGATCAAAGTGATCAGAAGATTTGCCCTTGGACCCCCATGAATGACATCTGTATTCTCTTTCAAAAAATATTTGCAATAACCCATAACTGTCTATAATGACCAGTTCCTTTTTTAGTCTTGTCCCTAACTTCATTGGTATTATGAGGAAATCAATTTGTTAATGTATGTGGGGGGAATATCTTCTTATTGGCTTTAAACGTACCATTTTGTAATTTAACTGAACTTTGCCCTACAAAGTAAAACAGAAGAACCTGATTTTTTTCTTCTTTTCATCGTGTCCTGCTTATTGCTTTCCTGAAACAACCAAACAATTTCAAACTTTTCACTCTTGTCACACAGGAGCATTTCTATGCCCCCAGTAGTTGTTTTTGCCGGCTTTCCTTAGAGCTCATTGACCTTCAGCATCCTTGTTCAGGGATGGAGGTGTGACATACACAACAAGCATGCAGGTGAATGCACCACCCAGCTGACACATGCGGGTTTTATTTTTCTGTATTACTCCTCATCCCATTCGTTGTGCATCCCGACATCTTGTTTTTTATTTAATATTTTAATTATAGCTGTATGTTAAGCCAGTACATGTTTACAGTATTGTCCACATGAGGTTCCAGGTCAATTCCCCTAATTGCCATCATTTAATTTTAGGATTCTGTGAAGTATAGGAGTGGTGATTTGGTTGTTTGTTTTTTTTTTTCCTTCTGTTTCCCTCCTCTGTTTTCATTTTTGATTGGTCATTTTGTGTAAAGTAACGCTGGAAGAATTTTGTTTTCTATCTAGTACCAGGGAGAAAGTATTCAAAAAAAAAATCTGGTAGCCCATAGTTTCTTGAAAAAAAATATGAAAGCGATCATGACATTTTTACTTACAATAAAAACAATCCTGACAAAAAGGACACAGTGAATTTTGGTGCTGCATTTCAATATTTGTCTCCCTGTTTTACATGTTGTAACAATGCTGGGGAAAAAAAAAAAAGAAAAAAAAAAAAGAAATACTACCTTTATTTCATAGTTTCTCAATTGTCATTGATAAGATTTTTAAGCATCTAGTTCTAGTTATCATCATACTATTCTTACTGATGGTTTAAAACAAATATTGAAACAACTCATTTTTCACCAAGTTGCCTAGGAGTCCCCAACAAAATGAAGGCAATGAAGTAGTTGAGAGGTGTCAAACTGACTTCATGAAGTTGGACTACCCATAGATATGGTAACAACCACATAACTTTGTTGTAGTTAGTAATATTATATTTTAAAAATATATATTGAAAGTTGATGACTAAAGATTTTTACAAATTGATACTTGATTATATCCTAAAAATAAATAAACAAAAATAAAAGAACACACGATTTTCTTGGCTGCTCCTAGTATATAGTCTATACCTGCTCATCCCTCATATGAGCAATCTCCAGGAATGCTGTGAACAGGACATAAGTGCAAACGTGTCCTCATCCTCTTGTGAATACTTGCATTTACTTGTAAGACTGGAATATTAATTTCAAGTACTTTTGATAGGCACTTTTCTGTTAAATGAATTTTTGAAAAAAAAAAAAAGAAAAAAAAAAGAGTTTACCAAAACACATGAAGAGACATCAGAAGAGAACGATAAGTGTAAGAGAAAATATTGAATGTAGCTATTTAGTTTATTTCCACATTTGTATTCTTCAGAGGGCAATAACACAGCAAGCAATCTTTGCATCTGAGATCTGTGACTGAGTTTGGAAGCGGGAAGCTCAAAATGATTAAAATTGTCACTGACACTGTATCAGCAGAAAAAAAAAAACCGCCAGTTCCTGTGTGAAAAGAATTACTGCTGAAAATATACACTCCAACATCTTGCATTTTTTCAAGAAAACTTTGTTCTACTTGATGGAATGGGCTCCCTCTCCCTCATCATGCTTCTGCTGCCTGACACGTGCTAGCTTCTTTGGTGCCCAAGTTGATTGAAACAGGCCTTAGAATGGATTTTATGACAGTAAAGGCTTACAGCCAACAGGAACTCTGTGGTTCTTGATTCTGTTCTCTCTCAAACTATCTCATCTTTATAGTTAAGTCCTCCTTCTATTCCAAAAAGCGCCTTTCTGGTGAAGGGGAAGGAGGGAGCGAGACTGATGTTTTGCTATGTATATACTTTCAAGCAATGCTTGGGAGAAATTAAAAGTAATACTAAAGCCATAGTCAAGGGTTGGATGGACAAGGGTTGTCCTGGCATGGACAGGAGCACCTCAGCACGGACCTCTTGAAAGTCTCAAAGGGAACGGGTGTGGGGGAGAAATCCGAAACCATCAAAAGTCTGCAATGCGAAAGAAGGGTCCCACTCTTTCTTTTTCCAAGAATTGTAACAGTATTATGCATGTTTGTAAAAGAAGTCTTATTTTGGGAAAAAAAAAAAAAAAAAAAACCTCCATCTAAAGATCAGGATAGGCGCCAAAAATGTATTTATTTATTTATTATCTTGAAATCAGCAATTGGATAGGTCTGGTGAGCACAGGTTTAGGATGTAAGGACAAAGCAATTTAAGCAGAGATGGCTTTACTTAATGCAACGTGCCTCCCGAAGCCTACAAGGCCCTGGGCGACCTCACCCCCCAGACTGCTCGCCACCCCCCCCCTCCTCCTCGCCCCACAACCGCCCCTCCGCCCGCAGCGCTGTGCGAACAGGCCCCGCGGCAGCGCCGCCGCGACTACATCTCCCGGCATGCCCCGCGGCACTCCGTCAGCCTCGAGCACAGCGGAGCCGCGAAGAGCACGCTGGGAAGCGTAGTCCGCTCCTCCTTCCCCTCCCACGTGAGGCGCGGAGCGGCGCGCTGATTGGCCGCCGAAGGCAGAAAAGGGCGGGCCGACGGGGAGGGGGACAGCTTCCGGTGTGCGGCGGCCGGGCCGCTTGTTTGGATGCTGCCGTCACATCATGGCGACGCGCGGAGCCGAGGCGGCGCGGGGAGGCGGCAGCGGCGGCGGCGGCAGCGGGGCGGCGGAGGCGGCACGGAGCCGGCGCCACAGCCAGGGCCGGGGCGGCGACGAGGAAGAGGAGGCGGCGGCCGGCAGCCCTGAGGTGAGGGCAGCGCGAAGCCGGAGCCCGGAGCCCTCCCCCAGTCCCTCCGCGCTGCGCGGCCGGCGGTTGTGAGGGGGGGGGGGGAGGCGGGGCCTGCCCCGGGCACGCGGCGGCCGTTGGGGGCCGTTGGGGGCGCGAGGCGGCCGCTGGGGGCACGTGGCGGTTACGGGCGTCGTGCCGGCCTTCGGCCCCGAACCCCGCCGCGAGGGAGCCGGGTTCAGCCCGGGGAGCCAGCTCTCCCCGCGCGGCGTTTAACGGCTTTTAACGGTTTTAAACGTGTTTTTTTTTTCTTTTTTTTTTCCCCTTTCCCGGTACGCGGGGGTTCGGGGCTCGGCCGCCCCGCTCCTTCCAGAAGGGTTCAGGGGGCGGCCGGGGAGCTGCTGGGGTTGGGGTGAGGAGGAAGTGAAACCTCGTTGCGGGAAGTGATTCGCGCCGCGTTCAGTGTGCTCCTAATTAGCACCTGTCTCGGCTGCCCGCGTTTAGAAGGGCTGGTGGGATGTGCAGCGCCGCGTGCCCTGCCCGCGAGTGCGCTGGAAGTTTCCGCTTGAGCACTGGGTTCTTTCGGTGAGATTTTTGCTGGAACGACAGGAAGCGTTTTCTAGTGTTTCGTGATAAAACAGCGCTTTCAGAGCACTGAAAGGGAAGATACAAACCCAGCCTCTTCTTTCCTTGAGGTCGTTTGAGGTAAATTAAAAAGCCATTTTTTAAAAGCATGAGTCTTTTGTGTTGCAAGGCCACGGGAAAATGCAAGAAGCACAGAAATGCTACAAAAAAAAAAAAAGAGGCAAGGACCACAGGCACTAGCCATATGAAAATGCAACTGTCTGAGCTGCTATTAAAGACTCGAATGTGAGGCCAACAGTGTTAATAACAAAATACTACTGACATTTCTAAAAATAAAATATGGCCTTTCAAGTGAGTTGTTTCTCAATCTTCCTTCTGCTGTGTTGGGACACCTAGCCTTGCAATGCCTTGGGACTAACAGTGAGCAAATACCGAAGACGCCTCAGTCCGGTCTTTTCAAAGCAGATAAAGGAGCACACAGAACGTTGCTTTTAATGCGATGGCAGAACAGGGTGAAATACTTGTGAGACCAGAAGGTTGCTTCAAACAGCTAAGATCTCAGACCTTTGGGGAAGCCACCTCAAAAGGCCTTGGGTTTTCAGAAAGGTATGATTAGGCTGCATGGTCACTTCGGTCAGTGAGTGCACTATATGGCAGCATGGCGTGAAGAAATAAACTTAATAAACTAGTTGTGTGGTTACAAACACCTGAATTACTGTTGCTAGACCGGTGGATGAAGGTCCACCTGCTATAAAATTGAAACTCAAATTTTATGGCATCCCAAAATACTCATTTTTATGAAGGAGATGGATAAAATTGGAACCCAGAATGATTTTAAGCTGACTTTTAATCATAATACAGTTATATTAAAAATATTTTTCTTGAGTATCTACGCCAAGGAAAAATCCATTATATATATGTTCTTTAGAACCAAGTTTTCCTCTGTTAGCAGACAAAAGTAAATTGGTGGGATGTGGGAAGCCTAAAATTTGTTCCAGTCTATAAACCTTTAAGATAAAGATGACATATGATGCATTTGCTCTTTCTAAAGCTTCTAGGATTTTTTTGATGTATAAACAGTACTGAAGGCTAAGGCTGTAAAAGCAGCTTTATAAACATAAACCAACCACTACTATGGGGAGTGTAGGAAATGCTTTTAATAGATTAATATTTTAAGGGTAATTTAGGGTAATTTAAATATTAGGAATATTTAGGAGAAATTGGAAGTTGGGGTAGGTACTAATTATCTTTTATTAAGAGGCACAGAGAGGTACCTCATTTTCAGGTGGAGAGGAGAAGATTGAGAATGTGTATGTGCACAGTAAGTGTGTTGCTTGTGTGGAAAGTGTAAAGTATAGGCACTTTAGTACACATAATATCAACACTGTGCACAGTGTAGTTTTAGATAGAACTTTTTGTTAGAGACTTTTTTGGGTATTAAACAACAAAAAAAATGTGACTGGCTCGCAATGGTAGGTAGGATAGACTCTATGTAGGTGTTCTTGTGTAGTACATGTTGCTGAAGCAGTACTGTTTGACATAGAAGAATGTTGGATTAAGCTCTTCTGATCATGGGCAGTTTCATAAATAGGGTGCCTGTCTTTGTGCTCTCACCTCTTAGGCATGAAGTATGGTAGAGTTGTTCTGATGTGCGCCTTTTTGATCAAGGTACGAGTTGAGAGAACAGAGCAGACTACTGACCTAAAACTTCAGGGTGAGCAGGAGTGATGTTACCAGTAATTTTCCTACAGGCATCCTCAAACCATTTGGTCTGTAACTCTGAAATAGATTAAAGGTGACGTGCTTATGCAGAAATGTCAGTGTCTCGTAACAGCTGGATTCGCTGCTAGGTATGTAGCAAGCGTCTTACTTCTTAATGGTTGAATTCTAAGTTTTGGTAAGTAACTCTTGTGATCTTGTGTTACGAAGTGCTACACGGTGCAGAATGTTCTTGGTTGAGTCACCATCCCTGGAGGTCTTCAAAAGACGTTTAGATGTAGAGCTTAGTGATATGGTTTAGTGGAGGACTTGTCAGTGTTAGGTCTTTTTCTAGGTATGTTATCTAATTCTGGTCTGTCAAATCTTAAGCCACGCATCGCTATATCTGTCTGGAAGCTGAGAGACCGTGGCAGCAGCTGAAAAAGGTATCAGCGATTTCAGCAGATAGTCTTTGGTGGGGTGATTTTATTGTGTTTTTATTCAGTCAGTATTGAATCAGCACTGTTACACAATGTGCTGTTGGAAGTGCTCTGTTCTGGCTGGAACGTTAAATGAGAAGTTCACTTGTCTGATCAGCACATGTTTGGGGGGAAAAATAAAAGGTAATATTTTGGGTTGTTCTGTCTGTCTCAGTAGGGGGGCAATTTCAGTGGTACTGGTACAGTGCAGTGTAACATTTCATTGTGGCATTTATTATTGTTATGCTTCAACATGAAGATTGATACAAACCAAATCTGAAATTATCTGGTGCTTTAAGAATATGCTTTTAATATCTGAAGTGACAGCTCAGAACACTAATGCGGAAAATTCTTTGTTAATCATGATCAGGAGGTCATCTAGCTATTATTGTTTGTGGCCCCTGTCAGGCGATAGCAGACTTGTCAGTGCTTAAAATAAAGGCTCTCCAATCTAGGTTAAACGCATTAGAGTTTTAATATGTTGTCCCACTACCTGTCTGTCCTACCAGGATGTATGGGTGACAACTTGAGGGAATTGAACTATTTTTTTTTTTGGTTATCCTTATATGTAATCAGGTTGTTTTAGCTGCTGGTAGAACCTTTTATCTGACTACAGTATTCTAGCCTGTGGTCACCAATTTCTAATTAT
Organism: Cygnus atratus; assembly: GCF_013377495.2. Lineage (NCBI taxonomy): Eukaryota > Metazoa > Chordata > Aves > Anseriformes > Anatidae > Cygnus > Cygnus atratus. Next base: position 127,962,775 of record NC_066362.1, on the reverse strand, counting down.
ATTTAAGACAAGAAAATTGGATGCTTTACAAAAACTGTGTACTGCCACATTGTGCTTTAGTTTTGGAGGGAACAGGCTTGCATGTCACTAAGCTTAAATTTGCTCTGTATTCATTGGAAAACCAGGAAACCAAAAGAAGGATGAGAAGTTCTATTAAATTTTTTTTTCTGCTATTGCTGTCACTTTCAAATATATTTGAAATGTGCAAGGCACATGTACACAAACCTTGATCATCAATTCAGTAAGCTGATGGGTGACTTCTCCATTCTCTGCCAAACTTTGGAGGATGAGACTGATCTAAAAATCCTTTTGTTTTTTGTTTTTTTTTTTGACCAAGGAATTGAGAAATAATGGTGTTGAGAAATGATTATTGTCAGTAAGGAATCAAAAAGCTCTGCCAAATTACCAAGGTGGCGGTGTTCACTCGGGGAAAGTTCCAGGTGCTTAGGAATGCACGTAGTAATTGCTGGCTCTGAAATAACAGGTATTTAAGATATGGTGACAGTTTGCTAGTAGAGGTGGGCATTTCTCAATCACTGATCACATCTGTGCCCCTGCCAGTAGTCCGATTTTCCCCAGAAAGGGCAGGCTTTTTGCAGATGAAAATAGCTGCTGAAAATCTTGGGGTTGCCCAAATTTGAAGCGATGCATCTTGTGCGTGTCTTCTTGCTGACAGTGCTCCAGATCCGCAGTGGTCTGTGTCCCCTACGCACCTGTGGTTAGGATATACGGTATTTTGGGCTTGGTTCCTTGCGCTCTGGCTCTGATCAAACTGCCTTTTTTTAGTCTCTCTCGTGTCTTGGCATCTCTCCAAACATCGTGCTAGCTCTTCTGTTGGGTTGGCAGAATCGCCTATTGCTGTGCAGTGAACTGGGCTGAGGTACTGGTCTGGCTACGAAATTTGTTAGGGCAAGTTGTGTGAACCTCGTTGCCAGCACGAGGGAGAGGTGGTGTGGGGCAGGGGAATGAGAAACGATAGAAGCGCTGCTCCTGTTCAGCCTGCAACTGCAGCTGGTCAGGCCTCCTCCGCTGCCTACTGCGCTTCCTACCAATTTTGTGCTCGACTTGCAGAGGGAAAACCTTGAGTCTGCTTAGGGATTTCAGAAAGTCCCAAACCAGAAGCTTGGAGCTTAAGGCAGGCTTTCCCTACCTTTCACCGGGCATCTCAGGCACAAGAACCTGAATTGGAAGTTTCTGTCCTATGTAAAAGAAAAAAACTGCAAGTGTCAGCTGGTGTGATGGTTCTGCAGTTCTACCTTGGGGTCATGTTGTGCTCAGTTGCCTGTGATCTTTCTGGTCTCTTCGATCTAATGTGAGCCCTACAGTACTCAGTATTCAGCTTCAGCAAGAATTTTGTATTCAAGAATTCAAGAAGAATGTACACAAGAATTTTTTGTAGAGAAGATCCGTGCCATAATTTCAACCGTTGGTATGTACAAAAAGTTGAAACGTGCAACAGAGTTTTATCTCTTGTCCTGTTTTAGGAAGAAGCTCTTGGTTGCTAAACTTGGAGCAGTGAGCCTTTCCGATGGAAGCCTCACAGCTTAAGACAATCTAAGGAAAAATTACAAATTTTACGGCTTGAAGAGAAAATCAACTGTTATGTGTTGGGACTGATCATTTGTTGCAACAATTCTCTTACTGCGTTACCTTCAGAGCCATTCATCAAGTACATGGACTGGCATGACTGCAGAAAGATAAAAACTGCAGTGAGCTTGTTTGTCCATAAAGGAGATGCATCATTTCAACACTTACAAAGAGCAGTGTGAAGTAAAAATCTTCTTTGATAAGCGAAAAGTTGTTCCTTGATGTCTACGTAGATTATTTGCATAACAAAGCTCACTGCCCTTCCTGAAAGGTGTTGTGTTAATTCCACCTTCAGGAGAACGAGTCTGCCTTGAGCTAAGCTCTAAAGCTGGGGACTTGCTTTGAGCATAGAGAGCAACTAAGCTCTTGCGTATATGTTTAACAATATTAATGCATGTTTGTGTAATGATTTTAAACGGCTCTACCAAGCATGCTAAAGAACTAGGGAGTTGAACTATTGCTCAAAATATTATTGTTATTGTTGGCTGTGTTCCTTTGATGTTCGCTAATTTCTTTTCAAGAGGAAAATGGTCCATCTGTGTAGAATATACAGCCCAATGTAAACTCCTCCTTTTACAAATTAGCACATTTTTAATAGTGAAATATCTGAATTGTTCTATGCTTAAACAGCATCATTTGGCATATAAACGAGCCCTGTTTTTATAACTACTTCGGCTGTAACTTTTTAAGGAAATTTACTTTCAGTTCACTGAATAAACCGATGAGAATGATCACTTACTTTGGCAGTAAAGTGACTTCAACTCTGCTTATCATACTTAAGCTATGTATGCACTTTGTAAAGTAGGATCGCAAATGGACAGCAAAAAATAACTGGTTGCTTCCAAGTACTTCCCTGAGTCCTGACCCCTGTATTTTTAAAAAATAAATAAAACTCTGAAATGATTCTAGAGATTAAGAATGCTGTTCTTATGATTGAGGAAGGATTCTGGTGTTGCTTTATAAGTTTTATGGAGATATCAGCATGTATTCCGCTCCCAAATATGCATGTATCACTGCAGTGTTAAAACAATGGGTGATGTTTAGCTTTTTGGTTAAATAATTAAGCGTTTCTGTATGTAAGAAATCTCCCAAGACAATTCTGTTTAATTGGGCAGAAGTAACGTATTGCTTAAAAAAGCAAACTACAAAACGTAGGTAGTAGACCTCCAAATCTGAAGCCAGTGAATATTCATGTTTTTCTGGGATGATTTAATGGAGGTAAATTGTAATATTTTGAAAATAGGTGTCTTCCTGGTCTTGTTTATCACTCTTGTGAAACAGTTTTTCTGCAAATGTAAATTGACAATCGTGTTTGCCATTCTGGTTGAAGTAGTTTCAGCTCTTATCCTTGTATGTTATTGAAACAATATATTTCTATGGGTTTCTTTAGGTTTCCTAGCACCATATGTTTTTCACTTTTTCTTCTGATTTGTCTCCTGAATTATCTTAAAACCAAAGTCTTTCACTTCTCTGAAACTAGTACATAATAAAGCTGTCCTTAATCACAACATGTCCTTATTTAAAATCATAGATCCTATTTTTCATTTTACAGTATGTAGCATTTCCTATATTTAGTGTTGATTTTGTGAGATAATGCTTTTTAAACTATGATGGAGGAATATTTTAAGTTTGGGTAACTTAACAACTGAGATGAAATCAAATTAGTTTCAGAGCCTAAAGAGCAGATTTCCATGTGAATTTTTTATTTCTAGTATGTAAATATTTTTGCAGTGACAAGGTATTGAAATTATGTAATAGAAATTAATATTTTGGGCTCTTGTGTGTTGCTTTCTTCATTGCTTCTTAGGCTTACGCACTTTACATTTTATTTATATACCTGTCTTGACAACGGTGAGCATCATCTTGATCAATGTGAATAAAGGTGGAATTTTACTTTTTTTGCATACTAAAGAAGGATGGAAGTTTTCATTTTCAATTCGGTTGCTTGACATCTGCTTTTTCCTTTCCCTTCTGAAGTTGGTTATTGGTGCAATGGAAGAAGCTGGATCTCAGGAGATGGGAATGAATAACCAGGATCAGCTGGTGAACAGCAAATGCAATGAATCGTCTGATGCAGCATTGCAGCATACGGAGTCCAACTGTGATGGCCTGGAAAATGCGGGCACACTGGAAGAAGCTGAGTACATCACAAAGAACAGAAAGCTCCTAGGGTCCTTGTGCTGCTCTCAGGAGTCTCGTGAGGAGACTCCTGGGAGAGAAGAAGCCCGTACTGATCCACCTGATGGCCAGCAAGATCCAGAGAGTGAAAAACACAAAGAGAAAACTTTAGGTGTGTTCTTGGCATTCTGACTCTCAAAATATATATGGCTTTAATTTCAAAGACAGGCTTTAATATTTTCATAAAATGGATATGCATTTTCTCTTATGTCTCACATTTATTTTGTAGCCAGAACTTCTCAGAATATTCTGTTAAAGGTAACAAAATGTGTACTTTTTGCTTAAGGAAGGTCGGTTCTTAATATGTATCATAGAATCCTTCTGCTGATAATGCTATTTTTATAGCAGCCTTAAAAAAAAAAAAGTCAGTACTAATAAGCTTTTTAAACTTTCTGATTGTTGGATTCGTTGTTAAATTTGTGATTGTGGTGGTCAGTGCTGATATTTAAATTCCAAAAGGTATGTTTAAAGGCACTTGTGTGAATATCTTTTATCTTTGAATATCTTTGTTTCAAGTTTTTCTTTTCTATTATAAATCATAAAACAAAAATGTTACTGTGGTTTTAAGGTTAAAGTAACTTTTGCTATCCAAGTTGTGTGATGGCATATAGCCAAAACAAATGGTTCCTATTGTGATGACTTCCCATTTGTCACTTGTTAGATATTATGCAGCTATCAAAGCAGAGAACAACTTAGAAGCATGAGAAATTAGTGATTTATATTTGCTTTCTAAAGGCAGGGTGGCTTTTCTGATACATTTTTTTTCTCAGTATGGTTGTCTCCCTTTCTTTTCGTAGGAAAAGAAGTGCTATTATTAATGCAAGCCTTGAACACGCTTTCTACTCCAGAGGAAAAGTTGGCAGCTTTGTGCAAAAAGTATGCTGATCTGGTAAGTAATTTGTAAAGATAGCAAGAGTTATTCATGTGTTAATACTAACAGTGGAATGCAAGAACTTCTAATACAGGAGAGTTAACATTTCTGAATGTTTCACGGTGTTGGTAGGGAAATTAAAATGAACACACAGACTTATTACAAATATTGCTTCAGCCAAACTTGTGTGTAGTCTTTTCATGTCTACATGACTGCCTAAATCTAAAGAAAAATTGGATTATGATACCTTTTTGTTAACCTAGTACTGAAGCATAACATTAGGATTAACAGAAAAGCTAAGTTTCTTTTGAAAGTAAATGTTTTCGTAGCTCCTGTCTGTTGACAGTGCTTTTGTGCTAGCATTTTACAACTTATGTGCTTTAGGGTAATGGGAAAGAACATACTGTGTTTTTTGAAAAAAAATCAGTTATACTTAACTCTTTAGTGCTTGGGGATGGAGTTGGAAGGATGTAGTTTTAATCTTCCTTTGTGATTTGCAGTCATACAAAGGAATGCATTAGGAAAGTATGTATTTCTTCAGCAACAGACCAAAAAGGCAAAACATGAGCAGTTACTGATCATGGAGTGCATTCCCACCCCAAATAGCAGAAAGGACAATGTATTCTCTAAATTAATTGGTGGCAAAATTGGCTCATAAGTTTCAGTATGTGTCTGTAAATGAAAATGCTTCACTTGTTCATCTTGAGACAGGGACAGACAAGAATGGAAATACTGTGTATGTGTTTTCCCACCATATTTAGATATAAAATGAAAGCAAAAGTAAATAGATAACTGAATAGCTTGAAAAAGCCAAGGATTGCCTTCTCTTGTTGTCAGGTATGTTATGTACGGGAATGTTTCTAAACATGACATAATGGCTGCGCAAGATGGCCTAAATCTTCTAAAATTAATTTTTCTTTTGAGATTAGTGATGTTTCTAGAGCTTAGAGAATGAGCTAGTACCTAGTCTTTTTAGTCACACAGCCAGTAATAACTATTTAGCTTAGTTTTGTTTTTGCAGCTCCGGAGTCCTCCTTGGAGGTCTGTTGATATTTTTTGCTTTGTTTTCTTGCTCTCACATGCATGCTCTTGCTCACATGAGTGAATTTACTTTGAAACCAACAGCTTCTCTAAGAAACCGCTTTCATTTAAATGAGAAACAATAGTTCCATACTGCAACTCAAGGATGGGGAGCCCACATAAAAATGATACTGTGAGAGAAAATGCAGTAAATGAGTTCGATCTTAGGAACAATTGCTTGCGCATGTGGTGCCTTTTCGGGCAGCTCCTATGTCAAGTCAGTGATGAAGATGGTGGCCTATGTGAGGAGCTAGGTTAGGGTGAGTTCCTTAATTCTGCAGAAGGAAAAGAGTCTGCTCCATCTTCACTTCTTGATTTATGTTGTTGAAGGAAAGAGTTCAAACCAGCGGAGGAACTGCCACACTAAATGAATAGTAATTTCCTTCCAGAAGTTCGGCAATCAGGAGAGACCTGTTCACATTTTGATTTTTTTCCCCTTCCGGTAGAGGATCCATAGTCTACTGGTCTGTTGTTAGAATTACAATCCTAGAAAACCAGTTGCTCTCCCTGTGATGCTCAGAATTGCTGGGAAGTTGGGTGGGAGTTCATGCAGGAATAAGAGTAGCTTAGTTTTAGTACTTGGAGGTACTCTGTTCCCCTTAGGTTCAGTTTGATCTGGTTATGCTCCTCGTAGGATGCATTCTTTTCTCCATGGTTATGGTGGTGAACCACTGGCATAGGTGTCAAATTTAATGCCAGCAGAGGTTTGAACTGTTTATGACAGTGCACCTACAATGCTTGTTTTCTTTTTTTAAAGATTCATCATCTTTAAAGCTCACTGTCAGGTTTTTCAGTGGTGTCTCATGAAAAGGACTGTACAATAAAGGTAGGAATGCCACTCTCCTGGCAAAAGATCTTCCACAATTTTTTTTCCTATTTTGGAATCTATCAGGAGATCAATTTGTGATGCAGGAAGGTTTGCATCCTTGGTGATGTGTCTCCCACTGGCATACTTTTACAGGCCTGACGTTTCATAGGTATGCAGACAGCACAGCCAATTGAAGTGTTTTTTCTGGCCACCCAAGAAAAGGGCTTTTCATGTTTGGATATCAGAATGTTTCCTTAAGGTTCCTTTACTCCTAACCGGATGAGATACAAATTTGATTTACTGTTGTCAAGGAGGTCCTTAACTTTTTTTTAAACTTATTATTTCTTCTGTGCTTTAGCATTATTTTGAGCTCTTTCAGAAAACCATCATTGTATTCTTGTGTCACGATGATGTTCCTGGTTGCCAGCCAGCCTTTTCCTGTGGTGTCTGGAGGCTGAGGCACTAATAAGGAGCAGTACTACACTTAACATTGTTACCACCTGTACAATAGATCAGACTCTAATGTGGTTTCTTGGGGAGCCCAAAAATCAAATGCAGTAGAACACATTCGCAACTAGGTATTACTGCAAGAAACTCTTCAATTCACTGGATGTTTATAAAATAGATTTTGAAGTCTGCACTGATAAAAAAGTTTAACACTATTAGCTACCATCTAAATTGTCTAAAGGAAATGGATTCAATATTTTATTTCAAATGGTTGAGACTACAGATTTCTTAAGTCACCATTAAGCCTGGGCTGTGCAGCTTTAATAATATTTGACATGATTTGTGTCAGGGCTGCTGGTTGTATCTGTTCCTTTCTGAAGTAACTTACCATTTTACGAACTTGTGTAGCGTACTGCTTCCTTCAGTAGGAGCTCCTGCTGATAAGAAATCTGCACAGTTTTGTGGGGTTTTCTTTTTGACAGTAAAGAGAGCTGCTGGATAAATGATTTTGTGTAACGTACAGATAAGAGTGGAAACAATTGTCACTTGCTGAAATGCCAGTCTCAGTTGGATTTTAATTGCCCCATCCTTCTTTCTCAGGCCTAGTCCTACCCCTGTAGCTGAATTCAAGCTGATAGCCCATGGTCAACAGGTCTGCGCTCCCTGTCCTCAGTGACAAATATTTGTCGTGTTGGAATGTGTATATTCTATGCTTACATACTTAGAATTTTATGGAAGATGATGGGGGCTTCTCTTAAGATCAGTGTAAGGGGTCAAATAATTGTTTCATTTCTTTGTTTTCATCTGGAATGTCTAAATGCTTGTTTGGCCTGCTAGTGTAGATGCATAAAGATAGTCTTGGCTATATTTATTTCATAAATATACTCTCTAATGTTAGTTGGAGGAGAGCCGGAATGTTCAAAAGCAGATGAAGATACTGCAGAAAAAGCAAGCACAAGTTGTGAAGGAGAAAGTCCACTTGCAGAGTGAGCACAGCAAGGCCATTTTGGCACGCAGCAAACTGGAATCTCTCTGTCGGGAGCTTCAGCGTCATAACAAGACTTTAAAGGTTAGTTTATTGACATAAATCACAGTGCTTGGGGAGGTGGTTTGAATTCCTGGTTATTGATTATTGCTTAAAACCAGGGCTGCTGACTTCATTTATTATTATGTCCCATGTCTGTGTTACTGAAATCTTTAGATAGTGAGTAACATACGGTGTAAGTGTACCTGATTTTTGAGGTAAAGAACATAGGGATACTTAAATGAGCTAAAACTTTTTCCTCAGACTGGTTCATAGATCGTGTTACTTGCTGTGTGTGGTCTTGCCATATTTATTTCTGGGAACAGTAATGATGACTGCTGGAAAAAAAATAGCACAAGTGAATAACAGCAGCATGAAATGGCAGTGTATCAAAGAAGGCTTATTTGTATTAGAATGCAGTTGCTAGGAGTGAGGTGGAAGAGCCATGAGATTCTTATCTGTAATTAGTGTAGGAAAGTACGTTATATTATCAATTCTGGTTTTAACATCTTGGTAATTCTTACTTTTGCATAGGTAATCATGTAGTATCTTAAAACGCCAGTGGAATTGGTAATAACAAAATTCTCTAAAAGTTTTGGAACTTTATATAGGTAGATCAGTATGATGTTACAATTGTGGCTTACATTAACTCTAGCATTTTAGAACTTTAAACTGTACAGAAGTGAATTATTACCTGACTCAAATAGGAAGAAGGTACCTGGTCTGTCTGTCTTGAACATCATTACTTTCTCATACTGTCTAATAAAAGGAAGAAAACATGCAGCAAGCACGTGAAGAAGAAGAGAGGCGAAAAGAAGCAACTGCACACTTCCAGATTACACTGAATGAAATTCAGGCTCAACTGGAACAGCATGATATACATAATGCCAAGCTCCGTCAGGAGAATATTGAACTTGGGGAAAAACTGAAGAAGCTCATTGAGCAGTACGCGTTGCGAGAAGAGGTACTTAATTTATGCTTCTGACGGGAGTCTCTTAGTTCCTTGATTATAAGGATCAGATAATTATTTAAAGGGAGGAAAAAAAACTAGTACTTCATGTTCATCATATATGTGATCTAAAACATTTTGTTCTTGACTACCTTGAAAAATTATGCAGTTGTTTGGCCTATTATCTGCCTTTTGTTTCCATGGTTTCGCATCCCTATATTTAAGATGACCTTTCACAGTGAAAGTGGTCAAATAAGTAAGTTGTCCAGAGGCAACTTGTGGAATCCTTGTCCTTGGAAGTATTCACAACTCAATTGGGCAAGGTGTGAACAACGTGATTACTTTGAAGTTGGCCCTGCTTTCAGTGGGCATTTGGACTAAATTACTTCCAAAGGTTATTTCCAACGTACATATGCATTAATACTTGAAGTTCTTCTAAAGTATAATTTCACTTTATAATGTGAGAGGATGTAAGTTGTTCTCTTGTTTTGGTTCATCAAGATTTTGTTTTTGTTTGAGCTACTTTGTAGCTCTTGTTGGTATTCAAACATGGTAAGCTATCATGCTTTCAGAATATATATGGAGTGGTATTAGGGAAATGACTATTTTAGGGCTGAGCTAGCTTTTAATAGTGTGGGAGCTACCCAGTCTAAGTTAAAGTAGTGCGGAAACTCAAGGTTGGCCTGTTTTTGTCAGAGAGAACCAAGTCTCGAGGTGTTCTACAGTTTGGGAGGAAAAAAACAAGCAGCATTGCTAGTTGGCATAGGAGGTTTGGAATATGGCTGCTTTTTTTATCTGGATTAGTGAGAAAGTTCACTGTATACTCTGGTTCTCCACCTTCTGTGATCGTGGAATACTTGTATATACAATGAGATAATTTGGGGAAAAGGTAGGAAGTTGCCTTGTGCTACTTTATGTTTGGAAGTAAGACTGCATGCTTGTTAATTGATTTGTGAAGTATCATGAGCCAAATGATTTGCAAACTTTGCTTGTTTGGAGTTTTTTTAATTTATGAAGACTAGAGGTTTTACGAGTAACATTTGAAGTACTTAAAGGGTTAGAGGTAGATCCACCAGCTTTGAGAGAGGATGTAGGCTACTTGTTACAGGATTTCTGAAAGCACCTAGTGTGAAGTGACATACAGTATTCTACCAATTTAATAAAATATGCTTCTAACCAAGGTTTCCATTAAAGACAAAAAAAAAAAGTGTAGCTATAATGGAGAAAAAGAGCATGTAAAACAGTTTTTTACTGCTTTTTCTTTCTGCATGAAACTTCTCAAGAATATGCATTCCCCAACCCATACGCGAAAAACTTACCTTAACTGACCTGTTCACAGTTTATCTTTGACCAATACAATTTTTTTTTGTTGTTTAGCATATTGATAAAGTGTTCAAACATAAAGAACTGCAGCAGCAACTTGTGGATGCCAAACTACAACAAACTACCCAACTTATTAAAGAAGCAGAGGAAAAACATCAGCGAGAAAGGGAGTTTGTAAGTGAATTCTATGCATGTTAAAAGAACTAACAACCCACTGAAGCACACTTTTCATGATTTAAAATAAATACAGCAGACAGCAAACTAAGGGGAGTGTATTCTGAAAGTTAGGATAGTTTTTCAATGTCAAGACTGAGATGTAAGTTTCGCATGAATGATGCGTACAGTATTAGCGTCCATATACAAAGGCAAATAGTGTTACTGTTTGCATTTACTCAGCAAATGTGCTGGATATCACTTGGAGTTTTTTTAGATTGGGAGAAGTGTTGAGGTTAAACACCAAAGGTACTTTCTTGCTGTTGTGTGGTTGTAACTTCTGGTGTTATGCTATACGACGTAACAAAATAAACTGTAGGCTCACAGAATAAAGCATATGCTTTTCTGAACTGCCTGTCCCCAAAACTGTCTGTTTTATTTGTGTGTTGGTAATCAGCAGTTTACTTGCAGTCTTTCAAGAAATCATTTTTCAATTAAAAATAGTAGAAGTGTTGTCGTCTTAATGGAGCTGTAACTTACAGGAAAAGCAAGACTTCTTGCGTAGATAATCTCAAAATGATCATCCGGTATTGAACTAGAACATCTAGTGTTAAGTTATTAAAAAAATTTTGGAATCCTAAGCTGATGAAAATTTATTCAAAGATGAATCTACAAAATGGTCATAAATTGAATCAAAATTGGTTTGAACCAATATATAAAGGTAATATTAATGACTAGATAAACGGAGGTCGAAAATAAATTACAAGAGTTATGAAACACAAATTACATATAGATCATCAATGAACTACTTGTATAATTTTAGCAGTTCGAAGTTGATACCAAAATAGAAACGTAATTGAATCACGTACCAACTAAAAAGAGTCTCAGTAAAATTGTCTGTATGTCAGCACATGCTTTAAATAGTATATATCAAAGTACAGTGTAGTGGTAATAATTTCAAAAAACTCATGTGAGGAAAATGTCGTGTGAATGGCCCGTCGCTGATGTTAACTTTTGTTCACTTTTTATCATAGGTTAAATTTTTTATGCTATTCTTATGAGTATTTTCTTTGTGTGTTTTCTGTGTTTTCTAGCTTCTAAAAGAAGCTACTGAGTCCAGACACAAGTGTGAACAGATGAAGCAACAGGAAGCTCAGCTCAAGCAGCAGGTACTTTTTGAAATGGAATGCCCTTCAATAACAGTTTTTCCAAAATGAAAATGTGGCTAGTGAAATGTAACATAACTTGTGAAAAAACTGCATGTTATCATTCGTTGGATACACGAAGTACTTGTCACAAAAAAACATTGGTTTTTAATTAACTCTTTAATTTCCAGCAAGTAACTCCTCAATAGTGTTGTATGAAGCATAAATAGTAGAGACTTGACATTTAGTAGTTGCTATTTAAGACCTCTGGAGAGTTCTGTTAATTGGGAGGTGCTAAACATTGAATTGCTAGAGTTGCTATCCTCTTAAATTCACAGCAATAATATTAGAAAGCGTATTGGTTCTTTTTTTTTCCCCATTCCTTGCCTGCTTTGAAGTTGTTCTTTCTTTCAAAGGTATTTTATCCTCTTTATAGCTGTTCAGGACCAGAAAGACCCTTGCGCCTTTTTCTATAAAGAATTGGGTGTGATTTTAAAAGTGTAGGTTTTAAAATTTGTTCCTTACTGTTTCTATCCCATCCTTTTGTAGGGGAATGGGAGCAAGAAGTGTTTTGTTTATCCTTGTAGTTACTGAGACTTTGTAACCTAAATCTAAGTGTCCACAAAAAAACCCATACTGTCTTCAAATTGTTTTCTTGCTGTAAACACTACAGCCAAATACTCTCTGAGTGGAGAGATGGTCTCCAGTTTTTGTGCTGCTGTTCTGGATCACCTGCAGTCATTGGCCACATGTGAGCTCAGCACATAAGGCAAAGGGAAATGGTAGGTTAAGCTAACGTTGTAACATCTGAGAAGCAGCAGCTATTACTTTCACTGTATGCCTGTTATTGCTTCAGTTTTGAGTTTTGTATCAAGTCTCCTTGAAAGCTGTTTCGTGCCCCTTTTTCATATGTAACTCTACCTAATTCTTTTCCCAGCTTTCCAAACAGTCATGTTTAAAGTGTATGCATGTAGTTAAGAGTAGTTGTACATGCACATCTTCACTAAAAATTGGACTCATTAAAGTCCAGATTCTTCCAGATACTTTTTTGCTGTTTGTCCAAAAAGGTTTTCTACCACATGTAGTCTTTTATGTTTTATCTTCAAGTTAGTTACCTTCTGTTGAAAATCCCAATGCCTATTTTTATAGTAACAATGGGTATATCTGTGCTTTCCTGTGGCCAGCAGATTTTTTTGAATTCAGGTGGAAGTTCAGTCACAGTAATGGCAGAGTCGTAATCTGACAGCTAACTTTTCTTATGAAAACTTTTCATATGAAATTCCATCTTTTTTTAGAGAAAAATGCAGTATCTGTGTTCTGAATTGTCCTGCAATCCTTGATGTAAGCATTGAAAGAACTGATTACTTTTTGAGATTGGGTAAAAAGTTCCTAGTAAATTGTCTTGGTGTTTCAAACTGCTGTATTCTCAGAACATTGTATTACACACTGATTATAAAGCATAAACCTAAAAATAACTTACATTTTAAGACCTTTTTTGGAAAATGATGCTTCGATACATTTTGCTGTTCTGATGACTGACCTTGTGGTGCAGGGCAAGAAACTCTTCTGTCACTGAATATTAATACTCTTAGTTCATTAAAACTGGGGCTTTTCAACGTTGAATGAATTCCTTGTTGATATTCACTTCCCATAATTTTTGCTCACTAGCTGAATTTTGTATGCTGTGAATGTATATTTTGAATTCCGGGTTTGATGATGTTTATTTTGTCCCAGCCTTGGTTGTTAGCTTTGACTGGTTAAGGTGGAAAAGTAGAATTCTCTCGTAGTAGTATTCATTCTTTTGTGCTGAGTTTCCTCTGTATTAAAGTCCACAGCTTTTTTTTCAGTGGGGAGACAAAAATGGTAGTGATGACTAAATACAGTGACTTCCAACATTTTTATTAATAATTTTATCCTTTACTTTAGAATGTATTACTGTTCTACTGAAACAGGTTGCTCTCCTTTCATATATAATTTGAATAGCGTGTTTTCAGTCAAGCTCTGCACACTCCTCAGATGAAAATTGTGGGATAGTATGGAAAAGATTAAACGTAGTTCATCTTCTATATTGTTTCATTTTTCCCTTGTACCTTAACGGATATTTTTGTATTCATGTACAGCTGTTCAAATTAACGTTCCTGCTCTTTTACCAACAGCTTTCTCTTTACATGGATAAATTTGAGGAATTCCAGACTACCATGGCAAAAAGCAATGAACTCTTTACAACCTTCAGGCAAGAAATGGAGAAGGTACTTTTAGGATTACTTAGAACACCATTTTTTATATATATATATATATATATATATAAAAACACATGCTGTTATTAGGATGCATTTTGTATCTTATAATAATGTTCGCCTTCTGAAAATGTGTTATTTTGATGCTTTTTTTTGGATCTTGAGATATGAAGTAGGGATTTGTCATATTGTGGAAGAGAAGTGCTTTTTTTAAATTGACATATCTAAATCCTGATGTCAATGGTTTATCAACGGCATATAACACGTTTGGTTCTCTTCTGTTGTGGTTATGTTTTAAAACTTATTTTCTTGTAGAATTTTAACAGTTGTTCCTGAGGGTTGGTGATCTATTTCTTTTATGAATCAGTCTTGTTTTCTTTGAGGGCAGGCTTGGTGCTTGTGGAGCTGATTTTGTGCAGAAAGATTTTTCTGTAAAATAGTCTGTTCAAACTGGACTTCAAAAGTAATGTTATAAGCCAAAGTATTAATGTATACCTATCTGTTATAAAGCAAGCCACATAAGTCTTCCTTTCGTCTTTTGTAGATGACAAAGAAGATTAAGAAACTGGAAAAGGAAACTATAGTCTGGCGTACAAAATGGGAAAACAACAACAAGGCTCTTCTTCAAATGGCTGAAGAGGTAATTATTTCTATCTTTTAAGCAGCTGTACAGCTAAACTAGAGTCTGCACTCTGGAGAACTTCACACAGTGTTTTGATTACGGATGACTGGTGGTAAGAGATGGTAGCCTCTTCTTGGACTGTCTCCATTGTATTTTCTGTTGTGTGATGGTACTGTTCTCCCCCAGCATGGAAAATGAGTTTAGGTTTAGGTAGTGGCTTTTCATGACCAGAAAAACGTCAGCCTTATCTTTCCTTGCTCAGTTTGCCCACAATTAGTCAGATACTGTGTATGAAATCAAAGAAGTTGAATGAATTGACAGTATTTAAATATACTATGCAAAATTCAATTAGTGCTGCAACAGAGACCTATTTTAAATATACAAGACCCACGTGAAGGAAATAACCTGTGGGTAAGGAAACACTTGCTTCGATGCATTTACTGGATTAATTAACACCTAATTTCCAGGATTAAATAATGGTGATTCCTTTTCATTAATTTAGGAAAACAAACAAACAAAAAACAGTGGCATCCTGAAACTTCTGTTTGTTTTTTGTCCCTCAGAAAACAGTAAGAGATAAAGAATACAAAGGCTTTCAAATAAAACTGGAGCGTTTGGAGAAGCTATGCAGGGCCCTTCAGACAGAAAGGAATGAGCTGAATGAGAAGGTGGAGATCCTTAAGGAGCAGGTTTCTCTCAGAGAAGCAGATGTGGATCTAGCTGTGCAGGTGTTGCAGTCCTGCACGCTCAATTCCCACGAGGAGCTGGAAAGTCCCACTGACACGGAACCAGGAATCCAGCCCAGTGTTGAATCACAAGTGGCAAATCGTTCTGAAAAGACTGTCTCAACAAGTCCTGTTCCTGGCACTGAATCTGTAGACTAAAATGAAGTGTAAACACTGTATTGAGAGATATATTTTGTGTATAACTTTCTCTGTTGGTGGTAACTATTGGTTTTGTGGTGAAAATTTTCTTACTTTTTCTACCATATCTGTATTTTCTTAGAACTACTGGACTTATGTGGTACAGGAAGCTGCATAGCAGCTTTAAATAGCTTAAACTATAAATTTTCCACAACTGTGTTGCACATCTGCCTCATTTTTTAAAAGAAAATATTTTTCCATAAAAGGATGCATGTGCATTTCCTCCCCACGACACAAATCACTGTCATTGAAGACTGTGTACAGACATAACATCATTAGGGGGAAAATAGTGACGCTTGTCACTTCTTTTGGTTTAAAGAACAGCATTCTGGTTTTGTTCATTGAGTTGGCAGTCAATATACTAAAAGTTACCAAGTTTTTCAGTAAGTTTATCTACACGAGGATGTCTAATGGCCAGTAAAAATGTCAGCTTTCCCCTCTAGTATGTTTTCGTATATATGAAAAACTAAAGGTCCAGAATATAGTAAAAATGTATGTTTAAGGGGTTTTATGTACTTTGTGGTATGGAAAAACAACAGCTTTGAAACACGTTGATTTGCAGCTGGTGAAACAGGGTGTACAACTTCTTTGCAGACTTCTCAGGGTTGTGTTGTAAAAGTTATTTGGGACTAGTAGCCCTACCTGTGAGGATGCTAAATAGAAATGTGTCAGGAAACGTACAGCAGTGTTACAGAGTGGAATTTTGCAGTTGGGTAGTGTCCTGTTACACAGACATTGGTCACACTCTTCCCTCTTAGCTGCGGTGTGTCCATAACATGATTATGCTGCCTAGAGAAATCACATGTTGTCGAGACACATCTGTGGATTATCTGAAGGGCTGGGAAGAAAACATTTACTGCCTGAGGTGTAGCAGACACAAGCCTCTAGCATATAGGCTTTTAGTAGCCGTATATGCAAGGTATGTAAGTATTAGTTAAAGTATGTACTTGTTTAAATTGGACATGTAGAGTCAGATACTTCTCCTGAAGTGTGCAACGTTCAATATCTTGCATGTTCAACCTTGAAGCTGTACCAGTTGGCAGAGTGCCTTCCCAGTTAGGTATCTGTAAAGTTGGTACTTCAAATTCTTACAGTAACATGCCACAAGCAAAGCACCCTTGTTAACCTTAAGCCATGTAGGCTTTTCCTTTTAAAAAAAGTCATATCCATATTTTGACTTTATTCTGAGAAACTGGGACCAACTTTTTTTTGGCAAGGCAATGTGTGAAATAATTACAAGTTACCCTTAACTTTAGTTCATATGTATTTACTTTCTAGTTTTGGTTGCTGTCATTTTAAGGAATATGAAAATGTGTAGCCTTTTCTGGTACTTAAAGTTCTTTGCACTTACTTGGGAGGGGATTTCTGAATCAAGCACATCTCAATGAGCTTCCCACCCTCATTGCCCTTGACAGTTTAGTGGCTAAATTACTTGAATGTTCAGGCTGCACTGAGCTCCTGATCCTTTTCCTGTAGTGATGTACATTGAAATAATGTAGCTGTCTCTTAAAGAGAGTAAGGTTATGTAAGGCCTGATAAATGTGTTGTAGCTCATACCACTGAGAGGAACTGTGTGAAACTGACATTTCTTTAATGGTGGAGCAAATGGGAGGCTGGCCATTTTTCTCCTAGATTTGTGCAAGTTTTGCGTTTGTGGTCCAAGCACAATGCAGGAATGAAAGAAGGTAGCAGTGAGCAGTCAGTCAAGGAAGACTCAGAGCTTTGAAGTGTTAATCATGCTAACCATATGGCCTAAAAGTACTAGAAAGAAGTATTTCAGACTTGTGATTTAAATGACTTGCTTTGTAGAATCAAACTGTTTAAAAAAAATAGTTGTTGCAAGAACTGGTTTTCAGCTAACACTAAGCACGAAATAATTTTCCTGAGGGAAAGTGAAAAAACTTTGTATCTGATTCATCATACCCTTGGCAAGGTAGGACATGAAGTTTTCTATTTTTACAACTTATTATTTGGACATTTGTATCTGATGATTCTTTTGATAGTGCTTGTTCTATATGGGGGCAAGAGCAAATTTTGGACCCTGCTGCAAGAATATTTTAAAGGGCTTTTAGAGACCTGACAGATGTATAGAACAGCAATATAATTATATTTGTTACTGACTTAATTTGTAAATGAAGCAGAATGCCCCAAGTGAGAGGCTTTAAAAATGGGGATCTCTCTTTCTCTTTCCTACCCTTAACATTCCCATATCGCATCAACTTTTCATCTGGCCAAGGTGAGCTATACTTCGCTTCCTGAAACCAGTCAGTACCTTTTCATGCATTGCTTTAAAGAGTGTTGTTTTAGATAAGAAATAACACCCCCATACAAATTTTTATCAAGGGATAAGCTCAGCACTCTAACTGATCTGCCATACAGCAGGCTATCGCACTGCCAGTCTGCAGCCAAATTGGCTCCAGTAAGGTTTTTAAGTGAACTTGTATTAATGCCTTTCTTCCACTACCATAAACTGTTTAATCAGGGCTGTAAGCTGATGTAGCCTGAAATAAGTACGTCTAATTGTCAAAACTCTGGGGCTTGATTGACAGTTTCACCATGATTAAGCTGCGAAAAGGCTGAATTATATGTGATGCAAGACCCAAGTATGTGTATACATACACAGGTAAGTTAGGGCTGTCTCTAATGTTTTGTCCTTCCTTTCATTACACTTACACCTGGTTACGTTACAGTTCAATTCTCAGGTGTTGCAGAAAATCTACCTCTTTGGACTGTAGATGGAAATAACTGTGAAAAAAGTGATGCAGAAATCTAGTTTGTGCTAAACACACTGCTTTATTTTTACAACCCATGTCTGCTTTCATGAGGAAAAAATGATAAATGAACAGGCAGTCTTTGTTTTGCTTTTCAAAAACATTTTGTAGAGATTTTTCACTAATGTGAATCTGAAATTTTATCTACTCAATTCTGTATAGATTAAGTAAATAAGTATGCTTAATATATTGGACTCTGAGTTTTTCTTTTACATCGTATTCGTGTCTGACTGGATCTACCGAACTCATTCTGTATGTTTGAAAACTCGAGAATGAAAATTAAAAGATGTGAAATGTGAGTTCAAGCGTACTGCTCAAGTTAAGTGCCCCACAAAGGGTGGCGTTGCGGAGACGTCGGAGGCTTGCATGTTACCAGGAGGAGTCTCGCAGGCCGAAAGTGGTAGAAGAGCTATGTGCACCCAGCAGGCTGCGGGCATGAGGAGGGGTGCGGCGTGTCTGAGCACGGAGAGCAGCAGCATGGACTGAACCTGTGGCTGCCTGCTTGAATGCTGCAGTTGGTTATCTACCACAGCTAGACTGCGTGCAGCATGAAAAACGTGGTGGTGGTTACAGTGGGTTGTCTAGTAACTTCAAGTGTTCCTCATTCCGTCATAAGAAAGTAGGGTCATGTGTCACTAATATTGCAGAATTCTCTCTCAGTGCCTTAATAATGCTTAGGGTTCTGATTGCCTCTTTGGCATCTTCCTTAAAATTTGACAGCTTCCCTAAATTGTAAGAACTGTGGGTTTTGTTCTACCGAGAAAAAAGTACAGAAGAAAAATGAACTCAACTAGTGATGTACATTGATACACTGTAATAATGTACTCTGACTCTTTTAGAAATAGCATTGGGGGGGGAGCATTTCATAAAAGCTGAGGGGTACAAGTCCTACACCTGAGCCTTTTCTAGGGATGTGCCAAGTATTTTGGAAATCGAGGTACGCTGAATTGCTGACCTTGCTATACTTATTAGCTCCATCAAAGTACCTGTTTCCACAAAAGGTGCTGCCTCTATAAAAATCTCTACTCTTTCTATATCCTTTACTATGGCATATACTGATATGAAATCAAAGCTGCTGTCAGTAGGTGCACTGATTGCTCCAGTTATGCTAACTTTGTTATTTTTTTTAAAAAAAAGTCATTTGTAAGCTTTTGGAGGTAAGTTTGCATATACATCATGGTTAATAGCTGAGTCATTTTGTTCTGAGTATTACTTTTTTTTTTTGTTAGATGTGAAGTCCCTTCTGGTGCATGTGCATGCACGTGTGCGCACACGTTTGAGCTGTTCTTGTGAAGCGTAGCTCTCCTGTGAGAACCTCTGTCACCAGCTGCTGCCTGAGCCCTCAAGTTCACCTCTGCCTGGGCTTCGCTCCCTGGCAGATAGACAAGTGTTCTTGATGCACTTGGAAAGGGTACTTGCTTTTTATGTGTTACTCCTCTCTATTAATTTTTCCTCCTTTGTGACTTTTTTACATTTAAAATTCCCATTATCTACCTTTTCTTTTTTTTCTTGGTTAGACCTGTCTTCTTGAAATAAATGTTTATTTCCTTTTAGTTGCCTTAGTCTCATCTACCTGTACTGGCTTTCATTGATTTTACTGACTGGCACCTATTTAACCTGCACCTCTAAGTAATTTAAGGCTATTGTGCTTCCTATAAAGACTCTTTAATTTCCTTTTAACCTGCTTATCTTCTAGCTTTGAGATTGCATCTTATTTTGGATTTATTAAAACAATGATCTGGGATCAAATGTAATTCCAACGTAATTCTACACCAAGAATACAGCTTCTAAAGCTTTACTTCACGAAAGGTACCCAAGAGCTTCTCTCACCTTTGGCTGGTGGTGGCTGTGAAGCCAAAGACTAGGTGTTGATGAACTATTTCTCATTCCCTGTAGAGCTCACCAGCTATTTCAAGGCTGAAGTGAAAACATAGTGTGGACACCAATGATAATACTGAAGTGTAGTATGGATAAAGGCATGAAACAAATGACTAGATATTAAAAGTTGCCTGGTATCAAACAGTTGACACTTTAAGGTCTTGCATGCAATAATAAAAGCAATGCAAGTAAAACAAATACAGTTCTTCATGCACAGTAAAGGAAAAATGTTGAAATTGCTTATTGTCTCATTGAGACAAAATGAAGTAATTTTATGTGTTATCTTAGTTTTGTCCCTGTTTAGGTTACCTGGAACCACTTCCAATTCATCACATAGATGTTTTTATTTTTTCAAGTTTATATCCCAACCCATAACCTTTGTAGAGAAGAAAATAATAGGACCAAAATTTGTGATAATAGGACCAAAACTAGTAATGTGGTGGCTTTATGACTAACTAATCAAAATTACAACACCATGTTGGAAGCATGTACTATTGCTTCTCTTCAGCTACTGACCACTCTTGAAGTGTTTATTTAGTCTGACTTTATTTTATGGCTGAATATTTTATTATTCAACTTCCTAAAACAGATCTCTTGAAATAAAATAGCACATTTCAAATGTAATTTTGGATTGTTTCCTATTTTCGTCATTTGTATTTCCTTTTCAGAACAAGGATGAGAATTTAGATTTCCTCAGTGCAATCTGAAAACGTTAAAGAAAATATAACCTTGATGAAAAAGCTACGTAAGATGTATGCAGGAGTGAGAACAAATGAGGATGTCACCCTAAATTAGCAATTCCTCACTCCTAAAGTTACCTTATGTATTTTTTGTTATGTCTGCACTTGGAAATAGCTAGTACAAAAAAAGGTGGGTCTCCAAACTGCACTTCCCTTGAAAATAAAGGATGGTGGATGGAATGTGTGCTGTTCTTTTTTCCACTCCCCAGCACATACCTACCCTCAGGAGTAACTCAGTACTTAGGGAACTTATTTAATATGTATGCCTGAAGTAGCTGTTGTTTAACATGAATGAATGAGTATCTTACTGTAGCCATTGATCAGGTTGACTATTTTATGTCTTTTATTTTAAACTTCAAATTCCATTACTGTTACCACTACCTGCAGTGCATAAGCAGTATGTACTAATATGGAGGTCAATGTTTGAAATGAAATTATTAAAGGATTCAGATAAATAGACTTAAAAATGATGACCTTCCTGTGTTTCACATTCTACCCAGGCAACACAAAAAAATGTATAGGATTTTAAATTAAAAAATACCTTCCCAGTGGCATTTTCTCACTCACTTAACTGCAAGGTGTGCACCAATAAGATGTAGGCTAACTAACTCCCACAACAAACATTGGCTCTTCGAACTGGCTGTGGGACCAAGCTGTCCTATAGTGACCTAAATAAGGCTTAAGAAATTTTGCTACTGTTTAAGGAAGTTGTGTGTAAACATATATATTACAGAAGACAATTCAGACACAAGGAGAAGAAATTAATATAAAGCCTGTATTTACTGCAGCACTTCGAACAGGGAAAAAGAAAAAGCGAGAAAAAAATATATCTCCTTTTGTTTCATAATATTTTTTTTCATATGCCATCCTGCTGCCACTCCTTCCTCTTGCCTTTCAGCTGTGAGAGTGGGCAGTGTATGCATCCCTAACCCCTGGTTACCTGAATCTTCAGTGCTCCACAGGGAGCACTAGGGCTTTGTGAGGTGAATTTTACTGGAATTTCAGGTGTCTGGGAGGAGGCCTCATGGCGGCCTGCAGCTCCATCATGAGGGGAGCGCAGGGGCAGGCGCTGAGCTCTGCTCTCTGGGGACAGCGACAGGACCCGAGGGATGGGGGAACTCCAGGAGCCTTCTGGCTCCCTTCTAACTCAGGCTATTCCATGATTATGTGATTGTATTTAATTGTTTAAAAGCAGATGTACAACAGCACTGTATCCATACTGAAGTTTCTCTTAAGAGTATGCCACTAATCACCTAGGTATGTTTTTACAATAATATTTTATCCAATTACCACATTTGTAAAACTAAGTCATTGAAAAATAGAACCATTTCAAGCTTTTAGGAGCGAAGAAGCAGCCATCTGTTTGGCTCTTGTCAGACACGTTGGGGCTTCAAGGGGCTTTCCTCCTTGTCCAGGAGACAGTGTTGTTCCAACCTGAACAAGCTGAAGTAAAAGTTACAGCAACACTCACCACCAGGGTCCCTAAGCACCAGCTTCCACTTTCTGTAGGGAGCCTGAGATGTTTCTGGAGCTGGTGAGTCACCCAGCTGGGGCAGAGCTGTGAGCACAGCACTCTACAGCCCT
This sequence comes from Cygnus atratus, assembly GCF_013377495.2. Lineage (NCBI taxonomy): Eukaryota > Metazoa > Chordata > Aves > Anseriformes > Anatidae > Cygnus > Cygnus atratus. The sequence continues at coordinate 127,940,455 of NC_066362.1, read as the reverse complement.
CTCAGGTTAGATCGCTGCCTTCAGCAGCAGCCACCCCCGGCCCCCTGTGATATCTCAGTCACACCAAAACCACACTTAGAGAGCGTGTTCACCTCCACTTCCTGGCCATGACATTCGAGTGTGTTTAAACTCACACAAACAAACAAAACAACAGCTAGAGTTAAGTGGAGTTAACTGGGGAGTGCTCCATCTGCCCCCCAGCAGCTGTGACTTCTCATGTTAGCCTATCTTCTGAAGTCCCCTTCCACTGGAACACTCAAGCGCTGTTGCGCTTGCCTGCAGCACTTGTAGAAGAGCCCTTCCAGAAAGAGGTGTAGAAGGAGATCTGAGTGCCTACAACTCCGGCAGGTCCTGGTAACAGCAGGCAGGGAGTTTGAAAACACGGAGCACATGGGCTGTGAGGAGAGAGCTGCAACAAGCCCTTCATCCCTCCTTCCCCCTCTCTCCAGTCAGTAAGGCAGTAAGAAGACTCAAGCAAGCCACGTAACTGCAGCTGAGCACAAAGCTGAAATCACAAATAACAGGAATGAAGCGCACAGCACGTGCTGGTGTAAAGCAGCCCACAGGTCTTGAGGTAAACACTGAAGAGCGCCAGCAACAGGAGCAGCCACGTAACAGCCCACAGCAGTATCTGTGCCTGGAAGAGCCACTACCGTGCCCTTTGGCAAGCACTTTCTCTTTTTCCTGTAACAATGAGGCTATTGACCTCTTCATTTCCTATTTTTCAAAAGCTGCATATGTCAAAAGGAAGTAGGACCTGAGCAAAAATCATAACCAAGTTAAGTACATTTAATGCTTATCATTTGCAGCCATTTGCAAATTAAATTAACTAACTTCCACAACAGCAACAGCTCCCTTCAGATGTCTTTGTGGAATACTTCCAGTGCTCCAACAGAGCCCACAAGAGGCAGGACAAGAAAGAAAACTGCTGGCCTGCTTAGATGCACTGTCAACAGATGTTGACTCTTTGAGCTGAAAGACCACTAACCAAGCACTGAACAAGGAAGTTAGCGAGGTCTTCACTGTCCAGCTGTATTGCTGTGCCTTTGTGTACCACCACAGGGAGACAAGGAGCGGAAGGCATGCCGGGAGGAAGTTAGCTCTCCGTGGTATACAGAAGCACATCTTCCTGAGGAACAAGACGCTGAACCACAGCTGTCTAGTCAAGTTCCAGCTGTCGTATTTATCACGAAGAGGGCGAGCTTTGGCTAACCATTAATCAATAGTACAGCACTAGTACCCAACTGTCTCATGAGAATTAATTCTGTCACTTGTTGAATCCATATTTTGCTCCTTCCCACCCTGCTTCCAAGCATCAATGCTCTTAATGAAATGTAATATTAAGCTACTAGACCTAGGAAGCATCCAGGCTACAGCATTCCCATGCAGACCACGAAAAGTTACATCAAAACTCCTACTCCTTTAAATCTCCCTTAAGAATATAAATATATAGTTACCTATTCCATGTCTTCTGCATCAACAACACACCTCGTGGCCCCAGACCTCTAGTTATGAGATGCATTATGAAATTTATATACCTTTATTACAGAAAATAGTCTCATTTACTTTCTATTATGAGGTCTTATATTCAGGCAGGACGACATTTACCTCACGTTAACAGACAATAATTAAACACATTTTACTTAATAAATTTTATTTATGCAAAGCCAATCCAAAAGTGTTATGTAAAAGTGAAAAGCTCTTTTTACATATTAATAAAAACTTGGGTTTTTTTGCAATTTCATTGCGGGAAAAGTGAAGACTTAACTGTTTTATTTACAGGAACCCACTAAGTTTGTTTAAAAATATAGACATGGGTATTCACTCTCGTTTTCCCTAAAAGCTAACTGCTGTACAGTATACAATAGCTCCAAGTGCCCAAATAACCAAGGGTATCCCATGACAACTCGACTATACAACCTTTTTGTGCCCAATTAAGGATATTCTTGCTTTGATGTAATGCTTCTACTTTTTTTTTCCCCTTTCAATTTATACAGTAGTCAAATTATATTACTATGTCACACCCAGTACTTCCTTAACGAAGAGAAGTTACGTCCCTTGACCTTCCAGTTCTGCTGCTGCTATATCTGGTTCTTCATCATTGTAAATGTTTTCTGCCTAAAGACACAAAACGTTACGTTACAAGTGGTAGACAACTGTTTTTAAGCAAACCTCTACACTTAACATATAAATAAACAAACGTGATAATACCAAGAAGATATAGAGATCGCCCCCTTAGATTAGGGGACCTCTCCCTGCCTTTTCCTAAAGGGCAGCCAAACTCTAGAATATGCATACAGTGGCCAGACTTCAGCAGTTGCTCTCCCACGTTATTTTATTTCAGTAGGATAAGCCTTAGCCATTCAACACGAACACGAGCCTTAACACGAACATTTCTTTCTTTGGGCATACTTCAACCTCAGCCTGAACACACAAAATAAACTGAAGAACAGGTATTAAAGCTAACTGAAAGGCTAGCCTGTGACACAACTTTAAGTCTGATAAATGTTTTTGGTTAAAGATGGGACTTCTGTTATTGCAAAGTGATTTTATTCCATTTTTACAGGATCAGTTACCTTGTAATGTAAAATGCTATGAACAAACTGGAGAGTTAAAAGGCATCTTGGTTCAGTCTTCAGTCAACAGGCAAAAAAAAAAAAAAGAGTCAAGTCTTGGCTAGTATCAGATATAAGTTCCCAACTGCCACAAATATTAACATGAACTAGTACCTAAGTCTCAGGGTCAAGAATTAGGTATCTGCTGCATTTAATCAGGCTGTTTTACTCTTTTTCTTTTGAAAGTCCTACTCTCCAATCAAGTAGTGTGAGAAATACAGAGGAAAGACTGCTTTCAGTCACTGAAGGCACAAGCTGTTCTAGGAAGAACAAGCCATTTCAGTTTCCTTTATGCAACAGGCTTCAGAGGAACTCACGAGCTGTTCTGACACTCACCATTTGCCATATCTGCATTATGTTGTCCTCCGATACAGAGCAGATCACCCAAGGCTCGTTAGGATTCCAACTGAAGTCTGAAATTTTGGCAGTGTGTCCTCCATGAATAAACTGTTAAAAACAATAACAAAAAAATGAACAAAGAACACAAGCCATTCAGCAAGCCATTTCATCTCTAGAGAAAAATCTGTTAAAAACCAGATTCAGAAGTTAAATTTGTTACGCTGACGACTGCACAAAGATGAAAAGGGTGCTGCTAGAGGTTCACAATACAGATGTAAAGAAGGTGTGTGTGAAATAACACATTTTATTCACTGCTTATGGACATGGATGCAATTGCTGAGGCAGCATTTAAGACGGCAGTTCATGTTATAGCAACAGCTGAAAGACATCCCTGAAAAGGTGCTACTTCATGCAAGACTGGGCTATGAAAGCCAGCCACATTTTATAACCACTTTCTCATCTAATTATACTAGCGCTTGTTCAGTTTACACAGGAAATGGAGAAAACGAGGTATAAGCATTTTCAGTAGCTTATTTCCTGAGGAGACAAAAACAAAGCCTAAGCTTTGGACTTCCTTTATTTTTATCATTAAAGTTAGCTACATAGGACCTACTTGGTCTAAGGCAAGATAAACAGTCTCAGGCCATGGCCTTACACACTTTTAGTTGTAAGAGTACTGACAGCTTCTGACGAGCACGTGGCCAAACTAAGAATGATCAAAAATGAAGATCTGCAAATGACGTCTAGTGCAGCTTTGAAAATCACTGTCTTTAAAACTGAACAGAGGAAGCCACTGCAAATTACAACAAAGGATTAAAAGCTGGCTAAGTGAGAAGGTGCAAGAATTGCTGCAGTTTTAGTAGCAGTCATAAGGCATCATACTGCCATATAGCTTGTCAGCAGTTGAAACCTGAACAAAAGCATACCAAGAGCTCAGGAGGCCCATCTTCTGCATCCTCTGCGGACTGCTCTTCTCCAATTTTACTGCAAGAAAGTAGTTTATACCTTTTATTAACAATCAAAATTGCAACCCGTATCAATTTAACTTACCAGTTCCATACCTTTGTTTCCAAAATTTGCTATTGCTTTTGGTTTCCCTCACTGTCAAAAAAGTTACAAGCCACAGATACAAAACAAATCGTTTTGTGTTTTCAGTACTGAAATAAAATCTAACTTGTGAAGCACGCTGAGGCAGAAATCACTAAAGACAGCAGAAAACAATTTTATCTGCAAGAAATCCTCACAGAAAAGTAACGTTAGGAATACTGTGCTGCTTCTGCTGTATGCCTGAACGGCCAGGCCTGAGTTAAGCAAGCAAGGAAGGCTAGAAGACAGTACAAATAAAGTCTACCAAATAAAGCAGGTCTGAAGGCTTTTTTTTTTTTTTTTTTTTAAAAAAAAGCATTTGTCCATAGACACCAAATGAAAGGAATTGTTCTTCACCTTAGATCCCACACATTAAGCCGACGATCAGTACCACTTGAAGCAAGGATTGTTTCATTATGAGGAGACCAGTGAACCTATTGAAAGAAAGAACCTGACTGTAGCACAATTACTGATTTCTAATGATAGCCTGAATAAACACCACCTGACCACTAATTCTCAGCAGCTAGACTCAATGCAGTAGTTTTTTCCAGTACATCAGACATTTTATAGCACAAATAGATTGCCTTACTCTTGATTTCTCAAACTGAGCAACCAACATTATTTCATTGTTACAGATTTGCACTATGATGAAACTTAATTGCCTAAAATTCAGTGCTACTTGGACACTACTAAAAAGACAGAGTTCACAACATTAGACATGAACCTAAGTTCTCTCCAGAGCAAGACATCTTAGAGAAAACTTCTACCTTTACTGAGTGTAGTTACATGCTCCCAATATCTTTATAGCAGTAAGTTGTTGACTACTTGCTTCACTGTCAATCGTTGAAGGAAACTACGTAATAGTCTGCATTAATTGAACCAAAATTCAGTGCTTAATTTTAAGCACTGAATTCATTGTGCTTGGTCACCAGATGAAAATCTACGTTCTTGTCCCAGTCACTAATTTATATTTTCTTACAGGCTGTGTAAAAAGTTTACCCACCTGAAAAATTTCATCCTTATGAGACTCAAAAGAATGGAGTTTCAATTTTAAGTTTCGAAGATCCCACAGAGCCACCGTCTGGGAGAAGGAAAATACATTATTTTCCTATAATGGCTATAGAAATATCATTTAAGAATATGTACAGATTTAAAGTAAACACAAGTAAAAACCTTGTCAGCTGAACCAGTTGCTAAGATGAACTCGCTGTATGGATTGAAGGACAGGCAGTTGACCTCAGCTGTATGAGCATCTACAGAGTGACTTGGCTTCGATGTTGTATTAGATCTTGTGTCCCAACTGTCGCAGTCAAGGGTTTGGAGGGGGAGGGAGTAAGAAAGAACAAGAATTAGGTTTTCAGTTTTTTTTTTAAACTACACTACACATTAGTTTAAGAGACTACTTTACTGAAAGTAGACTGAAGCTACAGTTTTTATTTCGAAACCTTTCAGGATTTTTGCCTGTTGTACACAAGCAGTTCTCATCAGAAAGCTGATATACGTATTAATTGCAACTATTTTCAAATGACATGAAGATTTCAGAGAATTTGAAGCGCTATTATAGTTGATTGCACTGGAAAGCTGCATCAGACCATTGCAGATTTATTTTTATTTTTTATAAACAATTCAAGTGCTCTGGACTGGTACACTGAGAGCACACAGCAGGTACTACCCAGACACTGCTTTAACCCAAACTTACATCATAAGCTTCTGATCATCAGCCACAGATCCAAACAGAGATTCGTGGAGCAGATGCCATGCCACATCTTCTACTACTGCAGAATGCCCAGTAAAGATTGCTTTTGCATCAACGATTTTGCCTTCTTTTGGTCCAGCGCTTATATCCCATAAACACACAGTCTGTAAATAAGAACCACGTTGTATTATCATCTGGACTTTAACTGTGTTACCTTTAAAAAAAAAAAGGATCATGTTCTGTGTATAAACAGAGATGACACTCTTGAAACAGTACTTTGTTTTTTAAAGGAAACATTTAGTATGCCATAAATGGGAAGTCAACTGAGTTACCAGTTTTCTGCAAATTCAAGGCCCAAAGATTATTTCTGAGGTCACAACAGCAATTTATAAAAAGCATCCCTATTTCAGTACCTTGGGATTTACTTATAAAGCTCACAAAAAAAGTTGTTAGCTGTTAGTGCAGTGGATCGGAGTTTCATACTACTTTACGGCCTCAGATCCAAGTCAGTTTAGAGGGCTGTTGCACACCAGTTTCTTCCAGCAGAAAACTGTAAGAACATTCTGTTCTCACTACACCCAGACTATTACAAAGAACTGGTTGTTGATTACAGCCAAAAGTCAACCAACAACCTTCAGAAATATAACACAATACAGCTTTCCTACATAAAGTTACACTCAGCCAGCTTTTTCCTAATTATCTGTTACAGCATACTTTTTTTTTTTTAAAGGGGAAATGATGTGTTTTTTACATGATCATCTGATGCACTGAGAAGATGTCCACTCAAATTTGAGTTCCATGACAAACCATAGCCTTCTTTCTGGTGCCCTCTTAATCTAAGGTCTGGATTACACTCTCCACTTGGGTCTGAAAGAGAGGAAATTCCCTTCATTTACTTGTTTCTTGTACATCAATCCATGAGAGCATCTTTATCACTGTTTCTGTCACAATAATCATATTTTATGCATCCGCCTCACAGTAGAGTGCTGCTCTGGAGATTGAGGGCATTAAGCATAACCAGATGTTTACAGTCACTGAAGATCTGAGGCTTCATATTCTGATTGCAGAGCCCATCACCTCTCCTCCCAGTTACAGTTAAATACAAGTTTAACTCACCGCACAAGGCATTTTGCTTAACTTCAATGAGTCTGACCCACCTGGTTTTGAAGGATGTTTAGCGTAGTCAAACACCAACACATCAGCAGACGGCGTTTTTGTAGCAATGATGCAGGGATTCTGCGGCATGTAACGAGCACGGTTTACTTCACCTTCATGGTTAATTTTGATCTCCGTTTCAATTTTGCCAGTCACAGATCCAAAGCCACCAAACTCTACATTTGTCATGAAAGAAGTCAGTTGATCATATCTACTACTTAAAATGGGTTCAAGAGCATTTCAGGCTTCTCTCCCACCTCAAGAACCAGCAGTAAGAATCCCAACATAACAATACAGGAAAGCCTATGAAAGACACACAGCACATGGCACAACACTACTGACAGTTGAGGTGTGTTGAATCCTCTCTGACACAAACTCGTCCAGAGCTTTAGCGTCTGTTAGAAGTATATTAGTTTTCATCATAACAAACAAAGTGGGCAGAAATGCTAGTAGGGATTGCATATCATAGCATCAGATAAATTCTTCCAAAATAATAAGTTCCCTCTTTTTACTTGCCGCTAACGATCTAGAATTAGTTTGAACTGGTAAGGAATCACCAGCTTTAGTATTTAACAGGAAGTTCGAATACCATTTGTCAGGACAGTTATTAATACTATTAGTGCTTTAGCACAATTTAAGAACTCATGCACTGCCCACCTCCTTTCTCACTGTCATATTGAGAAGCATCAAACTGATCATCGTTGGGAATCTGGACTCTTGCAACAACCAGGTGGTTCTGTTCATCAGAGGTGTGTGTTCCCAAAACCAGCCAGTGCAGCGCGTAATCCTTTCCTTCTGGCCTGTTTGGAATAATAAATTAATGGAATAAAGTTACATGCTTAGTTCTGGAATCTAGAGAGCTAGCATCAATAGCACTCAAGATCCAAACTTCTTCGGGGAGCTAAAAAAAGACAGACTCACATAAGAGATCCTTTACTTTGTCACAAGAGACTTGTGCAGTAGAGTGGACTCTGACACAGGCAATCCAGTGATACAGCCAGCTAGCCCAGCGTGACAATACAAGTCAGTAAGAACTGCCACTGTTACTCGAATGGGACAACTGAAATTTGCACAGTAGCTACAGGGTGATACTAATACGTATTTCTATCTTTAATTCTCCTAGCAATTGTACAGTATTGATTTAGAAAGCCATTGATGCTATGTTCTATAAGACACACATACTGAGAAAAGTGGCAACATATTTTAGTTACTTCTTTTATAAGCTTTTACTGGTTACTATTTTATTAGAGTTTTCAGATGCTTGTTTTTAAACTAAACCTGCCTAACCAGAATCAAACTCCTCTTCTGGCAGTTAAATGCAATATTTGGTAATCAGTAAAAGGCTGGAGGAGCAGTGTCATTTGTTTCTGAAAGGAAAGATTTGAACAGTCAAGAACAAGCAGCTTCTGCAATCTTGAAAGCAAAAAAAAAACGATTAGGCTGTCTGAATCCAAGCAAGCGGGAGTCATTTAAGCAATCATAAACCACTGTAGGTATTGTTACACCGCTTCCAAGGCGGTGTAATGCAATACATACATTTTGACAGCAAAGAAGAAATGCACACAGAATGCACGCACACTTACTTGCATCAGGAACAGGTGTCCCATCATGTCAGGTGCCATACAAAGAGACAGTCCTTGCCTTAAATGGCTTACATATTTTGACACTGGATAATTGGAAATACCAGGTTTTAAACTGAACATTAAGTCAATCTGCAAAACACGAGGCAAGCAGAAGTGTTCCTCATAAGGGCTCCACACCCTCAAATCCCCACTCCATTTTCTCCATGTCATGATTAGTTAGCTCGCATCTCTTAACATCTTCCCCCAAACATTCTGGTACACAAAACTGGTTATCTAGCCACTAAATAAGCTATCATTTATGTAAGGTGGAATTTTAGAGTGGGAAGTGACCATCCTCCAATTATCCCATGAACTTTACGTGTAAGATAATTGAAAACTTGGCTGTATCCAGTTTACAGCAGCTGGAGTCCTGAGTGGGTACTTTGACAACTGAAACTCTATACTAGCTGATGCATGAACAGAACTTATGCTCATCTCCAAAACTCTTTAAGAAATTAACTGGCAAGCATACAACTTCAAGAGGGAGGTGGAAAAATGGGAAAATTAAAATACCAGAAGTCAACAGCAAGCCAGGCACAAACATCAGCCTTACCAGGAGAATAACCCCTTAAATAAGCTCAAACTGGGAACAACAACAACAAAACAAACAAGAAAACAGAGACAGATGATACGGCTTCTACAGAATAATTTGTGGTGCAAATTAAGAAAAACAATCTTCAAGAAGTTGAGTTTGTTTCTTCATTTTCTGAGGAGAATTCGCTATAGAAGACTGTTGTCTCCTACCTATAAAGTGGTAAAGATTTATCCCCTCACACCTCAAGAGATCTTTAGTTTTGCTAAGCTAGCATTCCCTATAGTATCAAATTATGACTTTCTTCCTCAAAGCTTCCACATACCCAAAGGGTTTTGACCGCTGTAAGCACAATAAACTACGACAGGCTCCCAAGGAGGAGTCCAAAGCAAGCGATGGTTGTTTTTTTACCAAACCTCCGGCGGTTTTATTTTCGGGCAGGCACGGCTAACGGCGCCAGAAGCCGCAGGGCAAACAAACAACCCCAGAGCCGGGCGCCTTGCGGGGGGTCTCAGCGCCCCGTCCCCTCACCTGGTCACGTCAGGCAGCCACTGCACGGTGAGGCTGGGCCACTCGAGCGCGTGTGTCATCACCAGGTCGTACAGGAACGGCGTGTTCTTCTTCCAGATCTTGTACTCCTCGCTGATGACGCGCTCCTCCACCGTGTCCTCCAGCGCTAGGAGCGGGGGGAGAGGAGGCAGGGGCTGAGCCGGGGGCCGGCAGCCTTCCCCCCCCTCCCCATCTCCTCAGGGATGCCGCCCGCGCCACCCCCCCCCCCGCGCCCGGCCCCTACCTTCCTTGCCCGCCATTTTGGGCTGGCGGCCGTTAACGGTCGCCCGTGGAGCAGATGGGGAGGGTGGGGATGGAGGAGCCCGCGCGGCTCCCGCCGCCGCCCGCCCGCTGCCACCCCGCGCATGCGCAGCCGCCGCCCGGGCACCTCAGCCAACGGGGCGCGGGAGGCGCCAACGGTGGCCGTGGCGCTGTGAGGGGAGGGCTAAAGGGGAGGGAGGTGGGGCTTTAAATAAAAACTGTGCGGCTTTAAATAAATAAAAACAGATCCACCGACGGTGTTGGCTAAGGGCTTTTATTTATTTATTTATTTATTTATTTGTTGTTGTTGTTAATGAATGCGACTCAAATTCTTGTGACCCAAATTTGACTTGCGCTCAAATTCCTCGCGGGGGATAAGTAAAAAAAATAATAAAAAAGATCAGGCTCGCAGAGGTGCTAAATGACACCCCTGAAACGCCCGGGTGTGGGTGAAAATCAAGCATGATGCCATGCCATGGCCCCCCTCTGTGAGCTCTCCTACTCGTTACTGGCACTCTGCGGCAGTTTTACCTCGTGTGGCGTCAGCCCTTGCACGCAGGACATTGACGCTGGGGGACAGGAGCGGTGTTATTATTTACTGTCACATTTATAAGTTTTCATGAACGGGACTGCGAGTAAATTCAGGAAGGAGGGGCAGTACTGTCAACGAGAGGAAGATGAAAACAAGCGCACTCTTTCTACCAAAAAATGTAAAAACCGCTTTCCAACAATCAGAAATCCCAACGGCTTAGAATTAAAAGGAAAAAAAAAATTAACATCAGTTTAAGAAACGGTCTCAGCAAGAGCAGAGGCAAACCTTTTGGGCACGAAGCCGGCTGCAGGCTGCCGTGCGGGGCTGCGGGCGGCAGGGGGCACCGCGGTGACACCGGGCTGCGGGGAGCGGCAGGGGACGTGCGGCGGAGCCGGCGGTGTCGTCACTCAGCGTTACAGAAGTTTTAAGTCCTTTTGTTGTTTAAATGGGGGCAGTAGTGCTGTCGGACTGCTGTGGTGACACAGCTTCTTTCAAGCTGTCACACACAAGTCAAAATTGTGGTTTTGCCGCGGTGCCCACACAGCCGTTCTGTTCTCTCCTCTTGTTTCGGCTGCTACTAACCAAAAGACTATTTAATGTAACTGTTTTCTATTCAGCTTGAATCAACGGTGCTTGCCACAGTTGTCACCCTTAACCAGAGCAGATAATAACACTTTCCAGCTGAATAATGGAAATGGAGGCAGTCGGGAACCAAGCTAGGTTATCCTAACTCACCCTGAGGATTCAAAGGGACGTGTTGCCACCAAACTGCACAGGTTTTCTTTCATTGTATGTCTTACAGTCACACGACTGAAATAGCTCTGTAGTGCAGCTCGCTGTGCTCTGCCAGAGACAGCAGCAGGAGAGGGGGAAATGGGTAAATAAGAAGCAGCGTTTTTTAATTTCCCTCTGTGAAGACAGTCTTCGTGGGCTGAGCCTTCCACCGCCTGGGCTCCAGTTCTTCAAACAAGGAACCCAGTTATGGGAAATGTTTATGCCTAGGAGAGGCCGGCGAGCACCAAGGCTGGGAATAGGAGCCAGAGGTTGCAGCACGGGAATTGGGGAAGAAGTCAGAGGTAGGCAGCCAGCCTCCCCAACAGGAAGCCTTCTGTGAGGAACCGCTGCCTTTTTGGCCGGCGTGTCGAAAAAGAGAAATCTTTAGGTGAAAAAGCTAAATAACTATATACTAGTCTTCCTCTTACACCTGCACAAACTGGAACTAAAACTATGCATAGCATATTCAAAATGTGAATGTTGTTAACTGGAAGCTGTAAACTAATCTGCTAGATAGGAGTGCATGGATGAATGTGTTAGCACAGACACAGAGCCTTGACCATGCAAGATGTGTTACCAGCTTGACTTTGGCAACACTTACTTGTTGTTTTGGTATTTGCTGCCAAGTATGTGTCTAATCCTACAAAGTGCCGAGGCCTTCCTAAAATGTTAGAGAGTGAAGACTGAGCCTTTCAGAGTCTGTGTTGTTGCAGAGTGTTGATCACTTAAAACGCAGATACAGGATAAAGGAAATCTCTGTTGGGCTTCCTGGCTGTGAGTGACCTCTGTTAGCTCTCACTGAAGTGTGATTACAGGGCTCCTTGAAGGATCAACCCCACATGAGTGTCGGGTGGGATGCTGTCTGTGCCTTTTGCTGTGGATAGCAGTACTTCCTGCCACACCTTACCTGGAATGTGGTGGGAAAAATGTGATTTGTGTTTGGAACCATAAACAAAATTGTCTTTCAATGATGTCATGTAAGGCTTAGCTGAACTATAGATTTAGAGAGGAATTGCTCCTCAGCCCTCCACAATTTTTATAGACTCTGTTTAGGATCTGCAAATCAAGCTGGATTCTAATGGGCTGCAAGGAGCAGTGCTAGTTTTGATGAACAAAGTCTGCCACACCTATATATCAAAAGTGATCCGTGCAGTTCTCTTTTCCTTGTTAGCAATTATATTTGCACACAGCCAAATTTGCTTTTAATTTAAACCCACACACCACCAAAATCCTAGTGCTTTTCTCACATTGAGACAGTCATGGAAAAGACAGTTTATAAACTGTACAGCTATCAAAGAATACACATCACCAGCTCTCAAGCTGGTTATTTGCAATTCATCAGCACGGTTGTATCTGTGGCCACACATCTAAAACATATCCTTTGATCCCTCACTTTGTGAGGAAAGTAATTATCCAAGGCCATTGTTCATCATACGCAGTATGTGTAAAAGGTACGATAAATTAGTTTTGAAGTAAAACAGTGACTTGAATCATAAGCTTTATTTTATTAAGCTATACTCCTTTCAAGCCTAAGCATGAAATACTGCATTTTCATTTCAGTAAAAAAAGAATCTGTCTTCTGCATCCTCAACTGTATGTGCTGCATTGTGACTCAAATTGCCAGATACACTTACAGAGAATTATCTGCACTTATTAATTTTCAGCTTGGAGATGTGTGCTGATTTATTAGTCTGCAAAGAATGAGCTGGCTTGCTGGTGCTTATGTCTCTTATACATTATGTGGAGCTGATGGATGTTCATAGCAACAACTCAGCAAGTAGGTGTAGGCCTTACTGTGAATAACTATCTCCATTAGAAAATTGGTTAACGAGAAGTGGGCTTGTACAAAACCTCAAAATAGTCATTGGAAAAATAAAGTAGCAGCCCCATAACTTATTATTTTCAAATATATTTGCTACCATTGCATAGTCTTGGGAGCCTGTTTGGAATAAAGAATCATTTTCACCAAACATGCCAATCAGAAAAGGACACCGCAGATTAATTGATGCAAACCTCTGTTCAGAATTTCCTGAAATGTGATGGCATTCTTTTTCCCATTGCTCATCCACTATTTCTTTGTATTTACCCAACAGGTATTATCTCCTCATTTAAAAAATCTCACCTAATCTCATCAATACCCGGCCGTCACAGAAGATCTTGAGCTGCAGCAGTGAGCTGGACTTGTTCTCTGTCTGTAACGTGAAGTTTGGGATCTGTCTAGTGACGGCATGTTTCTGGCACTTCACTTCTAAATGGGCCTGGCTGTGTTTTGTCCTGATATGCAGTATATATACCCTGCATAGCCATGTGCAAACGATAGCTTTTGCTTTACAACGGATAAAGTACATTTGTAGGAACATCTGTATTAAGGGGAAGGCACGATTCTGAGATTACATCCAGCACTGGAGACCAATACTCCACTTGCAGCTTGTAGGTGGGGTTGTTCCCAAGTATCAGGATACTGCAGGAGGAACTCCTGGGCTGTACGCTTTGGATAACTAGCACTGTTTTCACACTTCCAATGGATTTTTGTAGATTGTATTGAAGTTCGTGCTGCAAACGAGAAGGAATCCTCTGCCCGTCTTGTGCATTCCTTCAGTATTCGGGAAAAGACCTTTTACCTTTTTACCTAATGTTTTACTTTTGGTGTAGAATATGTTTATGCTGGAAGTAACAAACACAAACAAAGCTTCTTCTCATATAGCAAGTCTCCCTTCTTTACCCCAGTCCCCCAAAATACCATTAACGTGGTACAAAGCCTAGACTTATAAATCCAACCCTGCTGAACACTTTTTTGTTGTTTGCCATGGACATGGCAGTGTTCCTGCGACACGTAGGCTTGCTGGGCTATTTCTGTGCTCTGCAGAATTTGTTTTGCATTTTCTGTATGTTCTGTAATGATGCTATCTAGAGTGACAGGTAAATTCCTAGAGACACAGACACTTACATAAGTGGCCTGGTACACTTGTATTATTTCTACACAGAGTAGTGGAACTGATTGAATTACTGAGGAGCAGGGGAATATGTCAGTAGTTTTTAACATGTCATGTTGTGAAACTAACTGCACTATGTGCTGTTTTGCATGCAATGCATTTCCAAAAGGCTGTGTTTTTGTTGCATAGTCTGCTGTAGTTCTGCTGCCTGCTGATCTGCACAGATGACTGCTCTTAAGCAGAGTTTGTAGACCTGTAGGGGTATTAGAAGACAAGGAAGAGAATATTTTGCTCTGCACAATATGCTTTGGCTTTTAGATAGAAGTAACAGATGTGTGAATTTGTACAAAACCAATTTATTTTCCTAAAAGTACAGATGCTTAAATGAGTGCAAATGGGGGGATTTGCAATAAATGGAGGGACACATCTGTCTTCTGAAGCTTGCAGCATTTGGCTTAGCACAGTGAAGTTCCTCATCACTTGTAGCCTTGGCCTTTCCCCTTCTGATCTCAGAGGCATGTGGGGAGCAGGGGTGGGTTAGTTCCAAGCCTATGTCTGGGTCGCAGGACTCAGGGGAGACTGTAATCCAGAAGCTGCCATTTGCAGTTATATTGGAAGGAGTGAAGGCAAACTGCTGCTCTCCACAATGCACTGAAGCAGAGTGAAGTGCAGGAAAGCGTAAACCTTCCGTGACTGGAGGTGCCAAACAAGGCGGAGGGGAGATGTTTATTATCATCCACTTCCTCCTCATCCTCCACTCGAGGGCTTCTACAATATTCAATGAAGGAAAGCAATCTCTGCATGTTCCTTCTAATCTTTGGGAATATCTCTCCCTACCTGGGCTCCCTGGCCTCCTTTTTCAGAGACTTCTGTGAGGTCACCATATGGTTCCTTTCTTTGTTCTTCACTCTCATCCTTCTGAGACTTGAAGCAATTAATAATGGCATTATCTTCAAGGTTCTGGGTATCTCAAAGGTGAGTCCACTGAGACAGGAACTGTGCCAGGCTGTTTTAGCTCGCTGATCACCTTCTGTGGCAAGGAAGATTTTTGTTTGTTCTGTTTGATTTGCTCGGTTGTTCTGGCAGATCACCCGCAGGTGCAGTTTTCAGAAGCTCTGAAGACCTTGAATTTTATATTTTTTTTTTCTCTTTCCAAGGGTTTTGAATGCTGAGGACCTCAGCACTGCACAGAGTATACAATAATGGGTAGGTGGCATGTTAGATGGCCGTACAGCTTTGTGCTTTGGGAGGCAGGGGTTGTGGCCAGATTAACTAGTAATTCAGTGTGTTAGGGACATCACATAAGGGAAGGGAGGAGTCGCAAACAGCAGATCTGCTGAGCCTGGGTTGGTGCCTGTTTGCATTTCTGGAGTCAATTCTAAAACTGCTGGGTACCCAGGCATCCTAGGGGTATCCAGTACATATGTTTTGCTGCTGTTTACTGAACTAGTTATTCCTGGTGGTGTCTGCAGCTAAAGCAGCATAGCCACACGTTCCAAAATGGGAGAAAACAAAAGCAGCAGCACTGCCCTGTCAGGTCAGAACTGTACCTGAACATGTCCTCCAGTTAGCAGGACTTATATCCCTTATATCCCCTGTGGGCCAGTTCAGAGTTCATCATGCTGTTAATGCATTTTGCATTACAGTTCAGAGCATGCTTTTGGAAACAGCTGAAACCAACCTAAGTACATAATAAAGCTGCAAGGAGTAGGCCTGATCTCCCCTCTCGGTAGGCCTGATATTGTGTCAGCACTAACATTCACGTGGACAATGGGGTGCTGAATCAGGTCCCCAGTCTAGATGATTTTTTTGTTTTTTAAGCAGAGCTGATTTTCAGCCAGATCATGAAGCTGAGCATACTCACTGCATGACTGCCTGGTCTCTGACCCTGGCACAGCGGGGAGCACACGGACGAGGGCAAGAGAAGAGATGGCTCCATTCAGGCCCTGGTTTTAGATATTTTATATCGGTTGTGAGGTTGTGCACATAGACCATGCAAGTCAGAAACGTCAGCAGTCATTGCTGCATCACTGCAGTGACTGTTCAGCTCCCTCAGCAGCCAGCAATGCAGTCTCTCTGCCACTTGTCCATCTTCTGCAGATGAGGAAACTGAGAAAGGTGAAAACTCCACTCACGTGCTTTCGTTTTTCTAGTGTGGAAGGAAAGCTTTACATTTTCTGCTTAGTTACTGCTATAAATGGGATATATAACTAGGACTTAAGTGGGAGACAACTGAGCTAAATATGAGTACAGGGACTCTCAGTATCACGGGACACTGCTGAGACCTTACTTGACATGCATTTGAAATATTCTCCACAGAGTTTTTTTTTTTCTTTCTTTTTTTATTTCAAGAAAAAAAAAGATTTAACAAAATTAATGCTTTGCTGAGAGGCAGCACAACTGGGTGAAATTAAATAAAGTCTGAATTTTAAAAGCACCTTGTGATTTGAGATACTGCAGAAAGCCACTCTAAGAGGTGTCTGACACTACGCATCCATCAACTAAGGAAATCCCTAACACTGGGGGCTTTAGAAAAATCCGAGCTTTCATATTTCCATGCAGCTGGAAATGTAATGTAAACAGGTCCTAAGTGACTTGGCCAGAGTAATTTAGGGATTCAGAACTGCTGACTGCTAATCCTAGCTCAAGTTTCTAGCCACATGCTGAGAATGCTAACGTTTGGACTTATTGTTTTGTGTTTTCCTTTTAGTTCCTGCAGTGAGGTACATTGTGGGACAATCCTGCAGTGAAGACAGTGAACATCACACCTCTGCCCTCTTTCTTTAAAAGGACCCTTTTTTTTGCTGAGACTTAGGGAGACAAGACAGACTACATGATAACGTATTTCTGTGTGAGAAGTCATTTTTGGCTATAACCTCACTTTTAAAAAAGTTTGTACATGCAAGATTAAGGAGGGTGTGAATAACCTGGTTTCTTTTTTGAAAGAGTGACTCACATGCAGTATGTTGGATTCTGGTATGGCTTTGTTATTTGTTATGTTTTATCAATACATCTGTATACCACAGTCACAGGTCAGAATCTGATTCTGTTAGCACTCTACAGACACTATATGAAGATGTCAGCTGTTGACCTGAAGGTCTGTCTTATTCTTAGATTTTGAGACAAAGGCAGTTGGATACGGGAAGATAGGGCTGCCCAAGGCAACAATAATAGGTGAGCAAAATAAGCATTTCTTTTCTCGTCATGGTTACAGCCTCCTTAGTAGCTGAAAAAATACATAATGAGAACTTAGAAGACACAAAAGGGCATAGTGAATGCTTATGGAGAAGCTATTTATTTAGGTTACCTCCCAAGAGAGTTGCTCCAGGATCTTGACTGTAAGTCTTCTGGGGTTAACATTAACATTTTAGTTTGGATCAGGAGCAAGTTTTTGAAGCAAACCTTCTCATTGTCCCTTCTTACTGCACATCGTTTTACACTACAGAGTGGTCCCTGAGCACATGAATTGGATTCCTTTTGAGGGAAACTAAATCAGAAGTGTGTTCCGACTGCCAGTGGATAATCAGGCCTACAGAATCAAACAAGAGATAATCGTAAAGTAAAAAACAAAAAACAACAACAACAAAAACATGTTTAGCATGGAGTCAAAGTCCTCAAAATCAGTTGCTTCGCTCTAAAGATCCACTCCTATTGCATGATATTACTTGGTAGTGTAGACATACATGATCTTGTTTCTTTTATATATTTTTGAAAGGAATTATTTTATATATTTTTGATAGAGCTTCAAGTGCTTTTTGGGTTTATTTCTTAAATATGCTGATATGCTATCTTCTGTAACACCTCAGTGGCATTTGCTTAGGTAGTATCATATGATTTGTTCAGTATTTGCACTGAAGTTGCACCCATTTCAACACAAAGTGTCTAGATGCACAGCAAGTATCTTGTTAGGTAGAATGGTGTGTCGATGATACATTTCAAATGACTGCTTAGCATTTTGGCAGTGGCACAGGTTCATATGGAAAAGAAGAGTTAAAGATAGTGAAGGTCAGAAATTCTGCCTCAGAGGATTTTGACTTGAAATGCTAGACTTTAAAAAAATATCTTCCATGTTCAGCAAAACATTTGGAAACACTTTTCCCTCTTTTCCATGTGTGGCCTGTGGTGGTTTTACCCTGCTAGAGAGATGAACTCCACCACAACCGCTCTCTCACTCCCCCTCCTTGAAGAAAAATGGGGAAAAAATAGGATGAAAATGGCTCAGGGGCTGAGATAAGGACATGGAGATCACTCAACAATTATCATGATGGGTAAAACAGACTCAGCATAAGGAGATTAATATAATTTATTGCCTATCACTAGTGGACTAGTGCAGTGAGAACTGAAAGAAAAACAAAAACACCTTCCCCTCCATCCACCCTCTTCTACGTCGTCCCCTAAGCAGTGCAGGGGAATGGGGGAATGGGGGCTGCGGTCAGTCCCTGACACTTCATCACCGCCGCTCCTTCTCGGTCCCTCTCTGCCCCTGCTCCCCGTGGGGTCCCTCCCACGGGACGCCGTCCTTCCCGAACAGAGCCTGCGGGGGCTGCCCACAGGCAGCAGCTCTTCAAGCACTGCTCCCACATGGCTCCGTACCACGGGGTCCATCCATCCCCCAGGAGCAAACTGCCCCAGCACGGGTCCCCCACGGGCGGCAGCTCCCCCCAGACCCCCTGCTCCTGCGTGGGCTCCTCTCCACGGGCTGCAGCTCCGGCCCGGGGCCTGCTCCTGCGGGGGCTCTCCATGGGCCGCAGCCTCCTCCAGGCCACATCCACCTGCTCCACCGGGGGCTCCTCCACGGGGGGGCTGCAGCGTGGAGATCTGCTCCATGTGGGACCCATGGGCTGCAGGGGGACAGCCTGCTCCACCAGGGGCCTCTCCACAGGCCGCAGGGGAACTGCTGCTGTGTGCCTGGAGCACCTCCTGCCCTCCTGCTGCACTGACCTGGGGGGCTGCAGGGCTGCTTCTCTCTCCTTGCTCTCCCAGCTGCTGTTGCACAGCAGTTTTTTTCCCCTTCCTTAACTCTGCTCTCCCAGAGGCCCACCCAGTGCCGCTCCCTGGCTCGGCTCTGGCCAGCAGCAGGTCCCTTTTGGAGCCGGCTAGAGCTGGCTCTGATGGGACATGGGGCAGCTGCTGGGCTCTGCTCACAGAAGCCACCCCTGCAGCTGTCCTGCTACCAAAACCTTGCCACATAAACCCAATACAGAGGTAAATATAAAGCCTGATAGCCATAAGGTAAAATTTACAGGGATTGATGGAGTTATAAAGGAATGCCCTACAGCAAAAGTCACCTTATGGCTCGCAGGTGAAAAGAAATTGACCCATGCTAAAATGTTGGTCAGTGATGCTAATACCAATATTTTAGGGTTTGATATGTAGTGTGGCAGAACATGGGAACTGACTCCCTGATGGATCAGTCTGGTGTTTCATGGGATGAAGTGAATGGGAAATAACGTGGTTTGAAGAGGATAAACCTAAATCTATGATTTTTTTTAGAGATTTCTATACCTCTACTCCCATCAAAAATTACTAACGTAAAGCAGTACCCTGTGCTAGCAGCTTCTCATTTGAGCAGTGACAGGGTGGTACCAGACTTGGAAAAAAAAAAAAAAAAAAGGTATTATTGCTTGTGTACATTCCCTTTACAGTTATCCTGTTTGGCCAGTGAAAAAGCCAAATGGACAGTGGTGGCTTATGATTGATTACAGGTGATTGATTGTCAACAATGCACCATTTACTGCCACTATGCCAAATATTGTGGAATTGGTAACCCAAATTGAGAGAGCATCACATCCACGGGTGGCAGCTTTAGTTGTTACATACATGTTTTCCTTGATTCCTCTCCAGGAACGTGATAAGGCTCAATTCATTCTTGCTTGGAAAGGATACAGTATGCCTTCGAATAGGCTGCCTCAGGGATACAAATACTCCCCTACTATTGCTCACAATGCCTTGGCAAAGGGTTTAACAGAAAGCCCCACCCTGCCAGGCATCATAATATATTGATACATTGATGACATATTGATAGGGGAGAAAAAATGCAGAAGGAGTCAGACATGCAATGGAAGCTCTATGAGAAAAATTGATAGTTTGGGGATTAGACATTCCTCCGTCAAAATGTCAAGAGCTCAAGTTCTTGGGAGGCTGGTGGATTAAAGGAGCCATTTCTATTTCTCCAGCCACCATGAGGAAGATAGAGCATGGGCATGAAAATAGAGCATGAGTCCTTCTAGCACAAAGGAGTTACAGCAAGTTCGGGAGCTTTAGGTTACTGGCGTAAACTTATCACTGTTTTTGCTATCACTGTCTGTCCCTTATACAATGTCCTTAGAAAAGGGAAGTCATGGGTCTGGGATAAACAGCATGAGGATGCATCAGAGTTATTAATAAAAGAACCGAGTTTCTTTTCCTTTTATTCTGAAGTTCGTTTTCTTTTTATTTACTGAGGTTCTTTACTTTTCTTTACTGAGGTTCCTTTTCATTTTATTTCAACAGCTAGGTCTCTGACACCCAACCAACCCTATCCACACAGAATGCCATTCAGTGAGCATGGTTCCCGCTGTGATCTCTGGCAAAAGGGACCAGAAGAACTGGAGAGACTACTAGAGTCTAGCTCCCACTCTTTCAATGACACCGAAATGAGATATTCAGATCTTGAAAACGACTCCCTGTCCATAGTGTGAGTGGTGAAACAGGCAAAACAGATAAGAAGAGAACAGAGTGTGATTGTTTAGGGTCCTTGCCATCTCCTAGATGCAGTCCACAAGGGTACGGTACCACCTGCAGCACTACCCAGAAACACACAGTCTGTGCATGGTATGCCTGTCTGGAAGGTATCAGTGAAATTCTGCCTATGGCAGATGTTAAGGTATCTATGGTATCTAAGGTATCAATGTTAAGGTATCTAAATTGCAGAAAGACATCAACAGTACTTTCCTATTCCATACCCTGCCAAACAAGCCATCTGCCAGACAAGTGCTGAGACCTGTACCTGGAGAGGAGAAATCTCGTGTACTAGTAGATGCTGGAAGCCAGGTGGCTGGAAGTGATGTTTGCAGGAAAGGTACTGGGGATCCTGGTAGACCCCATCCCTGGGGTTGTTCAAGGCAAGGTTGGACGTGGTGCTTAGGGACATGGTTCAGTGGGTGATATTGGCAGTAGGGGGTTGGTAGGACCAGGTGATCTTGGAGGTCTTTTCCAACCTGAATGATTCTATGATTCTGTGTTAAAGTGATGAGAGGCTAGAACCTGAGCTGGAAAACATCACGTGGAGCATGTGGAACAAGGTAGATAAGGCTGTAATTTGCAAGGTCCTGCAGTTTTGCCACCTAACCTAACCCATAACAGTGGCTTAAAAGCAAGCTGGAGAGGGACTCTGTCAGGGAGTGAAGCAATGGAACAAGGAATAATGGCTTTGAACAAATGGAGGGGAGATTTCGATTAGATGTTATGTGAGGAGGAAATTGTTCACCCAGAGCACAAAGCACACATGGAAATTAGGGCTGAAGATGCACCTTGCTTCTGTTCGTTTGCGTAAATTAATTTTAATTACCTAAAAACCAGTGTTAACAATGAACCCAGGGCTCGGGATGGGAGGTGGAGGGCAGTCGCTGTGGCTGAGGGGCAGCCTTGCTCTCTGGCAGGCCAAATGGCCCGGCGGAGCCAGCCCCAGAAAAGGAGCTCTCAGCCCCCCAACCCTCCTCCTTCTTCCATGTGAGGGCATCTTCCAGGCCGCTCCCAACACAGCCACCTTTGGCCACGCGTGGGCCACTCCATCACAGAGGCTTGCTGAGGTCACAGTGGCCACCACTGCCGCGCCTTTGCTGCGGGCCCTATAAAACAGGAGCCCTGCAGCTGGCCCACCATTCGCTGAGCTGCTAGGCCCTCTGACAGCCAACTTGTGTGGCACGAAGGAGAGCCAAAGCAGCAAGGCGAGCAGCAGGCCTCCTCGGTGTGAGAGGACAGCGATGCAGTCCAAGGAAGCACCGAGAAGGAGTGCACCCAACAAGAAGGAGACGTGTCAAGGGCAGAGGGATAGCGCCTGCGGCACAAAAGACACCAGTGCCCAAGGGACCTCTGGCGCACAGCCCACAGACACTTACAGGCGGTACCACTGGCACCACAACGAAGCAGGGAACAGGCCGCCCCCTCAGCCATACGGTGACAGGGGGCCTGGGCCTTCCCAATACCGCAACGGTGGCGTGGGGTGAAGGCAGGAGCATCAGCCAGACAGCCGCGGGGAGGAGAGGCATGCCTATCATCCAGAATGCAGTGTGAGACCCAGCCGTGGCCGTAACCCAGGCGGCAGTGTCAAACCCATGCATGAAAATCACCCAGAGAGTGGCATGGGAACTCGGCGTGGGACTGGGCAACCCCCTGGCTCGGCACCCTGGCCGGAAAGCATTCCAGATGGAAGGCATCCCGTGTGGGCAGTCCCGGGCAAGGACTGGCTTGTCCTTCTGCCAAACACTGTGAAGCCCATGGAGATGGATGCACCAAAAGATGTGGAGGAACCAATGGAATTGGATCCACCTCGGCCAGACCAGACCCGCGACTACCCCGGCATGCCTCTGCTCCCTGCCATCAGAGCGCACCAACAGCGTCGTAGGAGTGCCCGGCAAGCTCCCTACTCGTCGCGCAGGCTCCATCCCCAGCATTAGCTTGGAGCCACCAAACACCACAGACATCCCGCATGGTCACCTGCAGGATGTCCGGGCAATAAAGAACCGTGTTGCCAATTCTCAGGGGTTGTGTGAGTGCTTCCTTCCCATCCCCCAGCCCTTGTGCAAGAGGTGGCATACCTTCTGCACAGAGCCTCGAGGAAGAGCACAAGAGAGGACCCAGCTTCCTTCGGGCTGCTGCGCTGGGGTGACAGGAGGAGTCCCCGAGGGCCACCATGCGCCTTTAACGTTTGTGAAAATAGACTGAGGGGTGACAATAGTAGTGTGTAAGCGATTACGGGTGGCTAATTTCTTATCTTAGGAGTGAGTTTCTATATCTGAGTAATCGGTAACAACAGACATGGAGAAGGCTGAGGTACTCGGTAACTGTTTTGCCTCCGTCTGCACTGGTAGATGGGCTTCCCAAGTCTTTCATTTCCCTGAACCCATAGATGAAGGCTGGGGAATCAAAGTCCCACCCACTGTCAGTAAAGAGCAGGTTCGAGACCACCTGATGAACCTAAACAGGTACAGGTCTATGGGACCTGATGACATGAATCCCAGGGTCCTGAGGGAACTGGCTGATGGAGTCGCCAAGCCTCTGTCCATCCTAGTTGAAAAGTCCTGGCATTTGGGCAATGTCCTTGGTGAGTGGAAAAATGGAAACATCATGCCCCTACTCTTCAACAATTAAAACAAAGAGTTGAACAAAGAGCACTACTTTTTTTGCCTCTGTGAATCTTCAACAAGTTTGATGCCCATTTTGTTTGCTTCTTCATGTCACGTATCTTTAGTCCTAATGCTGAGATAACAGGAAGAGAAACAGCACTGCCGTGGTGACGTAGCTTTGTCACTTTGCTCCATTGTTTCTTCTGGTGCTTACAGACACACATTTCCGTCCATAGCAATTCTGGTGTTTCTGTTACATGTGTTTACACCCTGTAATGGCAAACAGGTTTTTCCACTGTTCACTGTAAAGATACTCACTCAGTAACTCAGTACATCTCAGCATGTTAGAGTACTGAGAATCCTGGGGGAGTTTGAGGAAAGGTTGGACATGGTCCTTTGGGACATGGTTTAGTGGGTGACATTGGTGGTGGGGGGATGGTTGGACCGGATGATCTTGAAGATCTTTTCCATCCTTAACGATTCTATGGTTCTGTGAAACCTTGGTGCTGCATCCAAGTGTGTCTTACCTCAAAGGACATTTGAGCACATTTGACATTGATCATCACTGTACAATGAAGTCAAATGAAGGTCGTTTTCATGCCTAGACACTTTCCTTTGACCCAAGGTTACTGCTCCTGCTTTCCAATCTCTATTCCTCCTAATATCACAAAGAAGAAAGTGGGGGAATGTCTTGCATTCCTTGCCAGATACAAAGCTTCTATGAAGAAGCAATGCTTTGTTTATTTATTTATTTATTACTCTAACTGCAAGGGAAAAAAAAAAAAGACATTCAAGTACAAAGTCCTTTCAGCAGGTTACTTGGGGTGCAAAACCACTTTAACAATTATTAACACAAGTTTTCCAAACACTTATGTATGCCAAACTGTTTCTTCTTGCTGCATATATTCAGAGCTGCAGATGTACTATGTCAGGCCGTTTATAGAATAAAATCAACCTTTCTTTTTAACCTTTTTTCAAGTTGTACATTTTTAGTGTCTGTGAATAAATGTTGACATCAACCTTTTAAAATTTGTCTTTTATTATTTTCTCCTTTGATTAAGCACTTTAGGCTTTGACACTTTTTCAGTTATTACAGGTTATTGACAAGCTCGAAACAACATTTGTTATCACTGAGAATAAACAATATTCATTTCAAATTCCAGTGAATTGCAATCACAAGACTGAAATCATCAATATGAAAGAGATCTATCTCTAACAATAATCACTCTCTCTCTCTCTCTCTCCCTCTCTCTCTCTCTTTCTTTTTTCTTTCTTTTCTTTTCCCCTCAATTTCTTTCCCTGTTGGAAAATATTTTTCTTCTATCTGGAATATGGCAGTTGTCCTCCTGGCTTGAACCTGCCTAGTATAGCTCTGTCTCCAGTAAATGTATCTAGCCAAATAATGGAGGTCTGCATTGCCAAAGGGAATAGTTTTTCTTTTATGGCTCTTACAAGCGATTGGTTTATTTGATTAGGTTTATTAAAGTGGCTTGCAACCAGTTAACAGTCACTAAAATTATGTAGCACTTCAAAAATGTTGGTGCAGCAATTAATTTGGTGATCATCTGCAAAATTTAGCTCTGGATTTCTTCCATTTAGCCTTGCAAAATTATAGTTTAGGACTTGGATGCTAATTTCAGTAAAGTAAGAGCTGCAACAATATATATTGTTATTGACCAAATCTTTGTTGTTGTCCTTCTGCCAGAGGTGAATACAACCACACTTTCCACGTCCTTGAATCAGTAAAGGAAAATGGTCCTTCAGCCAGTTTGATGTGAAATCTAGTAGTCTAGTAACCAAACTTAAATCGCTGTGAGAAGCAGTTGATGCCAAGCTTTCAGATTGTGTATGGTATTGGCTTACGAACACTTAAACATTACTTGCAAGAGGCTTGGAAAAGATGAGTGGGGCTGGACAAAGAGGAGAGTAAGGAATGACATCATCTTAAATCACTGCAACTGTTTCTTAAATGAAAAAGCACAAAAGCCCTAGAATTCCAGTTTGCCATCACAGTAATTGTTGTACCCCTGCTTTTTGTTGTCCTTTACAAATCCCTTGGAAGAGCTAATGAGAGCATTCAGCATAAATTGGCTGCTTGCTCACATTTGTTCCAGAGAAATGGCAATCAGTCACTGCTGAGATGGTTTAAGAAAAGTTTTGGCTTTGCCACTGCATAAAAATACTTTTACTTTTTACTGCATAAAAGATACTATTCGATTTTTGCCTTGCAATGCAGCTTCCAAAATGCTGAATCACAAAATGTGTGTGAAAGAACGCAAGGGTAGAAGTTCACGGATCCCCAGATTTAACGGGTGCTATTTTTTCCACTATAAACTGTCAATTGTTCTCAATGAGAGGTAACAGAATGTGTAATGAATTGCAATAGACAAAATGCTAAGGACGTGAAACACCTTCACAGAAATGTAGATAGGAGCAAAAACATTCACCAGCAAAAAGGCACCAGACCAAAGAAATATGAGCCTGAGTAAAAGAAGAGGTGCCATACTTCCCGTGCAGCAGTATGTATGTACAGCATAAAATCCACAGACAAATCCGAGGAGGAAAACTTTTCCCCAAGAAACAGCAGTTATCTTCCACTGTATTTTTAGCATGGGAACATTGCCGGACAGCCTCACTCAGCAGCCTGCCCTAACAATCTGAAAGCCCAAGGAATGACTTTGCACTCGTGCTTGTACTAAGAAAGCTGCAGGAAGCTTTCCACCCTTGCTTAGCGCAGTCAGTGGCACTAAGAGCTGTATTTGTCGGCAGCTTTGCGTTGCTCTCCGTATCATGTCCAATATCCTTGCTCCTGAGGTTTCTGTTGGCAGCGCTGCCCATGCTAAAGCTGCAAACAACAGCGCAGCTGAATCACCATGAGCAAAATTCTGTGCTATGCACAAAGCTCAAGAGGACTCAAAATAGCAGTGATGCACTGCCATCAAATGTGTCTGAAAGTAAAAGAGAGATAATTAAAGCTGACCAAAAGCTGCCTTGTGTGAACAGCTATGCTTCTTGCTTATGGCTGGGATAGATAGTACAGGTCACTTTACAATACAATAGCTTTGTGTAAAAGGCTGCAGCTATTTGGAACACGCACAAGCACACACCTTCAAGGGTGGAAACAGGAAAAAATATTCAGTGAGAGACTTTTAGTGGTACTATTTTATATCCTCTCCCTAAGGGCTTCTAGTGACACGGGATTATTCTGAAATGATGTGTGGAAGAATGCCCTTTTCTGCACTAGTTTGTTCCTCTTTACTGATGGGTGCTACAACATTACAAGGCATCCATAATTCTGCAGTGGCTGTCGTCCACACGTGGAGTAATTGTGAAGACCTGTTCTGAGGATTCTCATCCTGATTTAATCCCGACCTGTTTGCAGGTTCCCAGGTCGGAAGGAGGTAGCTCGCTGTTACTTCCCAACGAGCTCCCCCAGACTCCCTATTTCGTTAATTCATAAATATCCTGATACACCTTTCCTCCTTACATCTCCCTCCCAGCAGACCCTCGCCAAAAGGCTGTTCCACTTCTGTTGGCAATTCAGGGCCGTTCTTTGCTGTGAGCCTTTTCCTATCTTTTCTCTCTGTAATTTATTAAATTCATCACCGACTGCCTGATTAAAACATCTGCCTGCTCCCTTATGCCTACCAGCAGTAACTTTTCTGTGCTGTATGAGCTTTAGGAGCCTGCCTGAGAGCTGTAATGTGTGCCTAGGTGCAAGCAGGCAGGCATTCTGGAGGAGAGCAGCAGGCTCTTATCTCACTTCAGATCACAGGATCACAGAATGGCTTGGGTTGGAAGGGGCCTCAAAGATCACCCAGTTCCAACCCCCCTGCCATGGGCAGGGATGCCACCCGTTAGATCAGGTTGCTCAGGGCAACCTCAGGATCTGGCCAGACCCTCGTCCTTCCTGGGCTATGTATAATATGCATAATCTGTTAATCTGTTCTTGTTAGCTGGCCATGGGGTGTTTGCAATCTACATACCCGCTGATGTCTTTTCTTTGGCTGCAGTGCTTTCCAGAGCATTCAGCCCAAGTGATTTTTGTATGGAAATGATCTAAAGGGCAATAATAAATAAAAAGTTGCAAAATGATACTGACACTGATATCCAGCTGTCATTATCTGGGGTCTCAGGTGGAATCTATTTTGCCTTCCTGCCAAAAACCTCTCACTGCCCTTGACAGGAGGCAATTTTATTTAATGAAGACACCCATACGTTGGGATAAAGGTGTCAAGTGAATTATTCATGAGCTCCTTTATCTTCAAAGCATTCCAGCTGCTTTATCTCACTGTAAAATTGTAAAAGAAAATTAAAGTTTTCTTGTTGGAGTGCAGCTGTTGCTTTGAAAAGCATCTGTTTACCAACTAAAATTGTGAGACAGTATCATCCTCAGCTTCTGCTGTCAGGCAGCAGAAGTACAAGACCAGCAGAACCGGGCAAACATACAGCAGAGGGAAACAAGCCTAACTGCTCATCAGTGCTGCGAGGAAATCTATATTCAGATATTTTTAGGTGCCTCATTTTCTGCAATTAATGTCTTGAGCAGTACTGAAAAAAATAAAGGAGTGGCTGAGCTTTTCCCCCCTCTTTATTCCCCTTTCTTTAACATATGGCTGTTCTTTGCTGTGAAGTATTTCATCACAGACCAGGACTGTCGTTAGCACAGTACGTTGACACGTATCTTTACTCACGAGGAACCCAATATAGTCAGCACGGCTATACACGAACACAACAGTCGTTGCATTTTATCTAATTTCAGAGCTGAGATGCACATGCACAGATTCAATTACAGAGGCTAATTCACTGCAGCAACTGTTGGCCTTATTACTACTTCTCTGGCTACACGGTTACTTGGATTTGCACAGATTAGCAAAAGGGCTGCAAAAGAAAAGGTTATGATTTTTTTCCTTGATGGTATTTTATTGCTGTTGAAGTAAAAATCAACTGTAGTGAGAAATATGGTTAAAAAATCCATATCTTTAGAAGTGGGAGCAGACTACATAGAAGCAGCTTGCTGAACTTATTATAGCACTCTAGAGGTTTGTCAGAGCAGGCACGCTGCGAGCTTTTGCCCTTTATTTCACCCACTATATCTTTTGACCTTGTGTAGGGAGCTCTGGTGCAAAGGACAAGTCACCGTGATTTAGTTTCACCTCTTCTATTTTGCAATCGTATCGCTAAGTATTTTCTCATAATCATTTAATCATAAAGAAAGCCTGTGCACATTTTTACAGAGGGGTTAATGTCACGTCAGCAATCAGAGTGCCACACTTCAGGGAGGCTCTTCAGAGACTGCATACACCGTACGCTTTACATCCCTGCAAGAGAAACTGGAGTTAATTGCTTGTGCTGCTAGTCCGCTCATTTACAGCTGTGGTACACATATCCAACCCTGCAACGCTCAGTGCTGAGTGAGTTTGGAAGAGAAATATCACAAACCACTCCCCCAGCTCTCCCTGACCTGCCCTAACTGCTTGGGCTCCACTCAAGCCAAACTCTGGCTTGTTCAGCCCCCCGTGCTACTCAACATCACCTCTTCCAAGGCTTGGAACTACACTACACAATATAATTATCTTGTTCACTGCTAGAAGGTGTCCTTATTCAGAAATTAGTAAGGTCGTGTCTCCCCAGTAGCAGATGATCTGCTAGGTTCCATCACTATTTAGCAAATATAGCTGAACTTTATAGAATTAATTTTTACCTTGCATTTATATTATGGCCTCTGTGCCCATAACAGGACAGAAATAACATCGTATAGGCCATCTTACTTGTGACATTTCCTAATTTTGTGGTGCTTTATTTTTTTATCTCAGTATTTATTTTTGTGTAGGACGTTTTGTCTAGAACAGTCCTAATACATGCCATCTATCCTCAGATACCATCTTCAGTTACCAAACCAAAGTAACATTTAAAAATGTGATTATAATCTTAAAGGCTCAAGCGTAGAGATAAGAACATACATAATCATAAAAAAATTACTCTCTTCAGTGCAGAAGTGGATTGCAATTATTCCTAATTAATTCTGGTGCTGCTGAGATCAGTATCTGGTTTAATATAGATGCCTTGCCAACTGGATGCTAATTTCTTCCTTCTGAGTGTGAAGTTTTTTCTCTCAGTTTTAATTTGACTGATAACATAAGATTTCCTATGGCAGCTACAGTGTTTTTTTACCCTTGTTACATCTGACACTAAATTTCACAGTTGATCAGGAGAAGCTACAAGCAAATGCTTCCTTCAAGTCTTCAGAACAGAAGGATGCTCTCAGCCACTGCTGGGAGGGCAGAGACAGACTAAGGCAATATTCACACTGGGGAAAGTTTGTGGTGTTCCCTCACCCCCCCTGTGGGCACCCAAACCTCCAGACGAGATAAGTGTGGGAAAACCACACTTCATAAACCCTGCTTCTCACAAAATTATTATTTTTAGTTAGGAATGCCAATAACCCAATTACTTTTCATCTGCATCTCTCTGTTGAGTTTTCTCAGAATAAGATATTAGGATTTTTCTGAATCTGTAGGATCATCAAGGATTACTAGAGCTGACTTTTAAAACAACCACAGAATATAGTCTGTCCTTCTTGAGAACATCAGCAGCTATGACATTTCTCATGTGGTTTTAGTTTGTAAGTACTCCAAGCAGCAGACTGCCTCTGAACATCTGTTCACTCAATGTCCCAGAGAGATTGGTTTTGAACTGCAGATTTCAAGCATCCCTCATATTACTATGCAAGACCATCACTGCTCCTCTTGCTGAGATGTTTTTACTGTGGATAACTTAGAAAAAATATATTGGTCTGAAAACTGATAAATTTTTTGAATTTTGAAGGATTTTGCAATACTCATACCCAGTCATCCAGCTTAGCTATTCCTTTTAGCTTTCTCTTTTCTTTTTATTTAATTTTCTTTCCATGGCATTTCCTGTAACTGGTCGAGCTCTTTGACTTTTTAGATGTTGATGGCTTTTCATTTAGGTCCCCGCTCAGGATTCACTCTGCCATTAAAGCTTCAATGACAATTTACTAGAGTAGAAAATTATACTCTAATGTTTGAGATTGGGCCTCATCTGGCACACTCATTTATTGCAAATCTTTACAGTGCTGTCTATCTTACAGTAAATTCATAGGCCATTATCTTGCACGTGCTCAGCTTTTCAACTGTGGGCAGCCCTGTGGAAATTCAGTATTCTTTCATGGATTTTAAAGTTAAGGAAGTACAAACAGATCTGGCCCTCAAGGTATGGAGTTCCCTGACTGTGTGTACATAGCAAGAATTGGCACTAGAAAGTAGTAAAATTACCCCCAAAGCTCAGTATACCCACATTCTGGTTTTGACTGTGGATCTTCATAATTTATAAACTTTTTCATATTGTTTTATCCCAATGTTACAAGTTAATTAATGTGACACAGATGGCATAAGCATTTCTAGGTATGAGCAAACTCTTCTGTAACTGTACTGGGATACAGACTTCAAAGAAAAATTACCTTGTATACACTGAATGATCAAAATGAAAAATTATCAACAAAGAAAAAAAGAAAAAAAAAGAAAGAAACCACCCCATAACTCTGAGCAAATCTTACTCCTCCAAATCAATTACTCTTTGAGCAAATACACTACAATCTTTAAATTATGAGTTCTTCCCTTAAACTAACCATAGTTTTAGAGAGGTCGAGGCTTGTTAAATGTATATTATTTAAACGATGTGGAAAGTACAATGATGTTCAAAAGTATGACTGCTCAGAAACGCTTGCTAGAAAAAGAGAGTGGATATTCACTATGAGCCCAGGGACCCTACTAATAAGGGCTTCAGGGCTTCACTTCTCAGCACTTCTACTTCAGAACGGTTCTTTTGTGGCTTCCTCAGACTCCTTTATGGTTCCTGCAAGTCTACTGGGCACGGACACTGCTTAACTGGTCCACATGTTAAAGCCAAACCACCAGACATCCCAAGGAGTTTTAATTTAAAATGTCAACGTTTTGTAAAACCTTCCATCTCTAGCTATGTGCAGAGCTCTTTTAGGGCAGAAGAGTCCCGAGTTTCACTGCAGTGCTCTTGCACAGGAACAGCGGGGCTTGCAATATCATTTACGAGTACAATTGGAGCATTGTTGTAGGAAATGTTTGTAAAACGTCTAGCTGACCAAGTGCAAGAGAGTAGCTACACATCCTGTGGCCGAGCTCCAATTGTTTTTTCTAATATTAGGGCCAGGAATGGCTGATTTACCACACCCCAACGAGCAAACAGGAAAGGCTGCATCCATCGCTTTGTTCTGCAGCCGTGCGTGATGAGGGGAGGCGCAGGATACGTCCCGGCGGCACAGCAGGCAGCCCCGCGCTGCGCAGTGCCCTGCTCCACCAGCGCACCTGAGCTTCCCAGCTCGCTGCAGCCCCAGGGCCGGCTAACCCAGGGGAACAGCAGTGAGCTTACACCCTGCCTGTGATTCTCTGCATAGGCATCTTTTGAGACAGAGCTTCTTTCTTTCTTCTTTTTGTCCGGCTGATCTCCACTGTGGCAGATCTGCTGCAGTTTAGAGCTGAATATTACGAGGTGGCATCAGCCATAGGCTCCAAAGGATACCCGCAGGCACTGGAGCAGGATTTCCTAGTCCAAGGGGCTGAATCCTCTGACAGAAGTGGAGTGAAGAGAGTCCTCTACAGCTACAAAGAGGGGGAAGAGGAAGGGAAATGACATGAAGGTTCACATGTAGCTTGCAGAGGGAGGTATACAGCAAGGGGAGATAGGGGTGACAGTGGTAAGTCACTGGAGAGGAGGATGAGGAAGGGATGATAGCAAAGGTCCCAGGTCACCCACAGCCAGGGCAGGGAACTGTGAGATCATTGAATCACAGAATCACTCAGGCTGGAAAAGACCTCTAAGATCATCTGGTCCAACGTGTAACCTAGTACTGACAAGTCCACCACTAAAGAATGATACTAAGTTCTACATCTACACATTTCCTGAAGACCTCAAGGGATGGTGACTCAACCACTTCCCTGGGCAGCCTGTCCCAATGCCCCACAACCCTTTCAGTAAAGAAACTTCTCCTAATATCCAACCTTAACCTCCCCAGGTGCAACTTGAGGCTGTTTCCCCTCATCTTATCACATGGTGTTTGGTAGAAAAGCCTGATCCCCACCTCACTACAACCTCTTTTAAGGTAATTGTAAAGTGAAATAAGGTCTCCCCTGAGCATTATTTTCTCCAAGCTCAACAACCCCAGCTCTTTCAGCCGCTACTCGTAAGACTTGTTCTCTAGACACTTCACCAGCTTCTCTGTCCTAGACCCTTCCCCAGATCGACCCTTTGTTTTCTAGACCCTTCACCAGATCAACAACCCAAAGGAGGCGGATGAAACAGGGTGGGGGCAGCTTGGGAGAAGCCCTTTCCTTCTTTTACTGGAGAGATGCTTCTAAACCTTGTCCCTTTTACTGTGCTGTTGACTATTCTCCCACCTAAAGTTCTCCTCGAGGGCGTTGTGCCCCCGTGCTTCTCCTGTGCAGTCCACTCCTGATGCATGGCCACACGACATAGTGCTGAGCAACACTGCAAATCCTGTGGCTGGCACCAACCCACTGGTGTGTCACCGTGGCCCGGCCCAGTGCTGTTCACAGGTGATGGTTTGGACTCCAGAAAAGCAACTTTGCCATCGTCCTTCACCTGAGCTTGTCAGCCTAGGCATGGGCAGCTGTACCACTCTGATTTGGGAGCTGGCTGCTGTCTGGGGTCTCTGAACTTGGCTGTATGGCAGAGCCTGGTTGTCTGCACAAAATTACTTCTGAGCCATGTAATCAGATTCTGCATTTCTACAACTCATTTCCTGTTAGTCGCTGTCATCACACCTCAGGTCACCCCAGAGTTCATGTCAGGAATAATCTGACCGCTAGTCCCTCACTGTGTTTATTTGCTCCCCATTACCCTTTCAGAGCATCTGAATGCCCTACAAACCTCGACTGTACCTCACAAGACTGCTGTAAGGCTAAAAAATAATTTCTTTGCACTACTAATGAAGAACGTTTGCAGGATTGTGTGGCAAAAATAACAAAGATAGGAAGGGTACCAGGTTTTTGTGAATCTCACTAAGATAAAATCCTTAGTCACAAGATTGTAATTTATCTTCCTTACCTGCACCTTCCCTCTTCACCATGAGGAGATTTAATATCTAACCTCTATACTGAATATCACCTGTCAACTGCCTGCAATTCTTACATCGGGGAAAAATGAAGAATACATATGAATTGTGAAGGAAATTGTAACAATATTTAGTCTTTGCTACTCAGTACTAGCAATGAGAACACAATTAAAAAATTAAAAAATAAGATTTTCTATAAAAACCAACACAGAGTTGGCTCAATGACATAAAATGTATGTACCTATGCACAGACTAGCCTATATTTTGAACCCAATCCTATTCCTATTTTAAATCCTGGCTTTAGATACCTGAATAGAAAATCTGTAAAGGATTTTCGGCACAAGGAATGTCAAGGAGTACCAGTCCTTTCTTTTCTCGTACCGCTGTAAATGAAGAATAATTTCAGCAAAGCTGTTGCAGCTGCAGCAAAGGTGAGTGAGGAAGCTGGCTGGCAGTACTCTGATGAGCTGACCAGCTAGCTGTGCTCCCTCCTGAAGTCTGGAAGCAGGGAACAAACCTTGAAGAGGGGTCTGGGAAGATCTTCTTGCCCTCCCTTGTGAGAGCCTTCAACGGGAGAACAGTCCATGGGGATGTGCTGCAAACTGCTTTGTGCTCCGCCTTCACTGTGGCCAGGGTCAAGCTCCCAGATCCATGTGGGATCTCCTGTGTGCAGCTCTGCAGCTCTGCCTTTTGCACGGGAGAGGGGCAATGATTTACCTCTGTGGTACCTTCCCCTACTTGCAGATTGCTGACCATGAACGGGCAGGAGATGAAAGCTGTTTGGGCTAGCAGGGGCTGTACGAGCCCAGCTGTGGTCTGTGCTGTCTATCCTGTGCTGCCTCTGTGCCTTTGTGGCTCTGACGGTCAGAGGCTGTCCCTGCTGCAGAAAATGACAAGAATTTCTCCTGTACTGCTGAGAAGCAATGCCAGATCCAAACTAAGGCAACTCGGGACTCTCAGGTTTCTTTCCTTCCAAAGCGATGTCCCAAGTACCTGTCTGGAGCTAGGCAGGGAGACGAGCTTCTCACACGATGTGGTAGCGGCTCTGCAACCAGGCTGCAGCTGGCGTGTCTCTAAGCAGTGCTGGCTGAGCTGTACCGAGGGCACTGAGCACTTACTTGGCCAGCCCTGCACCAGACACAGCCGCACGGCTCCTGGCACTGTCTGCAGGCAAACCCTGCCTTGCAGGCTGGGTTAGGAGAGGTAAAGAGGCCACGGTGCAGTGCTGCGAAGGAGGGAGCTGCAGCTGTGGCTGCTGGTGGCTGCGGGCCAGCTGCGCGTTTCTCTCTCTCTCTGCATGCGAGGTCTGGGAGCTAGAGTTTGCTATCACGTTGCAGGCTGGGTTTCAGTTACGGCAGCTTTTGCATAACAAGCGACGCAGTGAAAGTCCACCCTTTCTCAAGCTGGTGCTGGACAAAAAGATGTGTCATGTGCAGGTTGCAAGTGTTATGGCACGCTGCGTGTTCCTGCAGAAAATGCCTGTGATGGTACTGCAATTGCAATGACATTGCTGTAGCTGTATTTGGCCTGGGAAAATTAGTAGTAAATATAATTTATTGTTGCTGTTATCTCTGCTATCAGTGGTGATAGAAGAATCTGTAGCACTTTGCAGCTGTTTTGTTTGTGCTTTATATCAAGTTGATGAATTAACTAGAGGACAAGGCTGACTATTTTCTCTGTTAAAATGTAACCATGAAAATGGCATAAGGGCATCCTATTTTCCTAAAGGAAACTCGTTTAGGTCAAAACTGCATATGAAGCATGAGACCGCAGTAGCAGCATTGAAAGCCCTTTTTGGACATCAGGCTATCTCGTAACTGAACACTTCTTAGAGGCTTTTTTTCCAAGTCTTAATGCAAAGTTTTTGAGAGGCAAATTAGCTGAAAAACACACAGAAAAGTGAATGTGCTGTGTGTTTTTTTATTTAATTGTTACCTCTTCAATTGGAAAATACACATTTGCTTTGCATTAGTGGCTCCATTGCAATGAGTAATGTCTCTCTGCCTTTCTGTGGTGACTATGCACTTAGGAGCGTGGTTGCCAGTAGCAGTTCATTAGACTTAACAGGCGAGGGAATGTTAGCCACCTCACCAAGCACTAAGAAATTTTCTTTAATTATTATCTATGTTCTCGTTATCGCCCTTCTGCGTGACACACATTTCCCTCCTTGTCCATGAGAACGCAGTTAACTTTCAGGCTGTGCTGCAGGACCCCTCTTTTAACTCATGTCTGTGGGAGAAGACAGTCATGTGTCCTTACCAATCTATGTTTTTCTGCACGCGACTTCCAGGATCGTGCAGATCTTCCTCAAGCAGCATTTCTTGGCTCAGGATTTCAGGCGTGCTGATGATAAGATCTTTAGGAAGTGTTGTCCTGCTATGTGGTAAAGTTTAGTGTATTCTGGTTGAAACCAGATGCACTGATTGCTGCCGAAGGCTCCGTGAATTTCCTAAATTAAAGCACAAATGATAGAGGAACCACATTTTAGTATTCGGTGTGTTGAGTGACCTTTTCCATCTATGGAACATAAAAGGAAGTGGATAATCTTTCAAAATAAAATTAAAAATATAGCAAATGAGCACCTAAAATATTATGTTTTTCAGTTTTACGTGAAGCCAGTATTTTAAGAGAAAAAAACTACCAAGGACTTTGATGAAAATTAATGGAAATGAACCTGTAGTTTCCTGGAAAGTTACTTAAAAAGCAGTATACGTATACTATTTTTTGCCCTGATCTTATAAAGATTATGCATGGGCCTAGCCTTATGCCACTGAAGCTCATACTACATGTGTGTTTGTACAAATACTTTGTATGAAGACTATTCTAAACACAGCTAGTTGTGATATCATTGTAAGCTTTCAAAACTTTCTTGTAACTAAGAAACTGTACATACCAGTAAATCAAAACAATGTAAGTATTTATTATTTAGTGGAAAAAAAATAATGCCACTTACGTAAACCAGATAGAAATTTGATTTATCAATGTATGTTTTAAAGCTGTGTGTGGTCGTCTTTTCCTCTCTTCCTCCCTACCGAAATAATAAATATGGGGATATTTGTCAAATATTTTGACTTCAGTTGTTATTCTCTATTATGGATTCAGCTGTTTACAGAAAAAAAAAAAAAGAAAAGAAAAAAACCAACTGTCACAAACTGTATCTTCCACAGTCTGCTCAGAGGAGGCAGTTTTCACCTATGATGCCATCCGATTTTTGAAAACAATGAATAGGTCAGAGCTAGGAAATAGCCACTCTTTCTTAGGTGTTTTTCATGCACTAGAGGCATCAACAAGCTGGAAGACAAGGAACCAAATTTTGCAGCTCACTGAACATTTCTCCTGTTTTTCCTGGAGATGGAACATCTTCGTGCAAGCAGCAACGTGAATAATGAAGGACCTGTACTCTCAGCAAGAGTATTTGCACGCTAAATTGCTAGATGGATCTACGAGGTTGTCAACTGCATTCCAAGCATGCTTGATGCCCTGGGTATGAAACCTGTGCAACCAGCTACTTGTCACCAAAGCCTTTTCTCCTTTTCCAGAGAAAACAAATAAAAAATCCCTAACATGCTATTAGTAGCCGGGGGTGTGATTCACTCAGACTAGTTTGGGGGAATCTAGGTGACAGTTTTCCAGCCAAACATTTGCCTGTGTTTCTGAAGCTTCGCCCAGTGATACGCGGGGTGTTGTCACTGTCAACAGGACGCAGCTGTCAGCTGGGCCTCGTGCCTTTCGGGCCAGGGCAAGCTTAACACGGTCTGAACCCTATGATAATCGAAATAATGTACACGTTCTAGTGACTGGTCTTTGGGTTGTACTGCTCAAAAATAAAATAATAAAAAAATAATATAGATATATACATACATATATATATATTCCCAGGATCCCCTAAATACTACCATATTAGAAGGGATTTTTTACTTTTAATTACATATTACATGTTCTACTATATATGACTATCTATGCTGATGATTTCATTATGAAAAAAAAATTACCTATCATACATATTGGTACAATTCCTATTAGCAAATCTTTGGAAGGAACATTCCTTTTTTTTTTTTTTTTTCCAATAACACTTTCATCTCCCTCCCACACTTGATCAAGGAATTGTTTGTAGGACTGCTGCTGGCTGTTTTTAGAATAAGTCACTGCGTTGTTATTTGGGTGGGAGAGGCAGGGAGGAAAGGAGGACCACACACAGATCTAAAGCATACTTTGATAAGTCGGATTTCAATCCAGTTTACATTACTGCCATTATTTTTTTTTTCCAGCAAACAATAAATACTTACATTGTTTTGATTTACTGATAGGTAGAGGTTGTTAGTTGCAAGAAACATTTGTAGCCTATAATGACATCGCAACTTCCCTGTAAACAGGAAGGTTTAAACCATCTTCCTACGGTACTTGCACGGCTTCTGTTACCACTGGGTGCCTCTCAGCCTGAACTAATGTACCCTCACAAGAACTTTAGACATGCGATGTCTGTCAATACCAGCGTAGAGAGAGGAGGATGAGGCCACTATCGAAATGTTGTACCAGCAGACTACCACGTCCCACAGGCAAATACTTCCACTGCCATTACACATTGCACGCACTCAGCACACACGCAT
The DNA here is from genome assembly GCF_013377495.2 of Cygnus atratus. Lineage (NCBI taxonomy): Eukaryota > Metazoa > Chordata > Aves > Anseriformes > Anatidae > Cygnus > Cygnus atratus. The sequence continues at coordinate 127,902,299 of NC_066362.1, read as the reverse complement.
GGCTTCTCGGGGTGCCCCAGTTCTTGCAATCAGTGTCCAGCAGACCTGAAGGTGGGCTCAGTCCCACGGGATGCTCAGCTCGCACCTGGCACCAAGGGATGGCACCGTCCCCTCCGCTGTGTGCAGAGAGGAGCAGTGCTGGTTGCCCTGCCTCCTTCTTCAGCTCGCGGGGGTTTGGTCCTTTGGAGTCTCGGAGGTTATGGTAGCAGGGCAGGCTGGTTTTGTACACAGACTCTCTGTCTGTTTTGGTGAGAGTGGGTGACACGTAAAGAGTAATGTAAGTTGTGCAGGTCAAGAAAGAAGAGAAAATTGTCCAAAGGAAAAAAAAAATGGCTATAAGGCTGTGTTTGTGTTTGCAGCGTGGCTGGTAAGAGAAACTAGGGGGCAATGGGCATTTCCAGTATCTCCCTGCCATGCCCACTGTAGAAAAACTTAGAAAAACTGAGGCCAACACATCAACAAATGTCAAGTGGTGCCTGGTGGGGCATTGGAGAAGGGAGAATTTGTTAGGATAAGACATTAGCAGCACAAGTACTGAGCTGGTCAATTTTCAGCAAGCATCTTCAGTCACAGGAAAATGCAAAATTAGCAGAAGATGTTGACAGCTTTTTTTTTTTTTTTCCTGTCAGAATAACATCTCTCTTGTTCAAGTTCAGCTGTAAGACAGCTGTAGTTCCACAAGCTAATCTGAAGATATTATCCTATTTTCACAAGAGCCGTATAATTAAATATGCCTATGGTTAGGTAAAGATGACCCATGTCATCTCCATGGTGCAGGTACCTTTTCCTGACCAGTACCTTGTACCCGACTGAAGGCACAGAGAGGGTGAGCAACATCTTAGGGCTTTCCAGAACTGGGCAGTCCTGGTGCAGCTCACTCTGCTCTGCAGCGCCTTCTGGAGAGGACTCGTGTAATTTTTCTGAGTTTTCCAAGTCAGGCTTCAAGATTCACTTTCTGAGATACAACCACCCTCCTCCCAAACCGTATGTCTTACAATGACAAAATACCACGGCAATCCTCTGTCCCTAAAGGAACAAAGCTTTCTCCACCTATGGTCCCCTCACCCTCTATCTTTTATCAGGATCACCAGCTGTGTCCCCGCAGTAACTGCAAATCCCAGCCCGTGCGGCATTGTGAACAGTGAGAAGACCGGCACGTGTGTTCGTTCTGGATTAGAGGAATTAAAGGTTCCCCTGTTCTGTGTAGGGGAGAAGGAAGCACGGTTATATTCGTTGTGGAGAGGATAAAGTAATTTTGAAAGGAAACAGTAGTTCTTGTTTACGAAGACACTGGTGATGTGCTAGCAAGTCGGATTTTTTTTGGCTTTACAGACAAATTAATCGATAACAACTTTAACTGAAGTAACCCTAACCTAATATTTTCCAGTCATAACACTATATGATTTTTTTTAATTATAATTTTTTCAAGAATGAATAGTAACCGAGCACATAAAAACTAAAACGCGCTTATTTCCTAAACATTTTGTATTTCAGGAGCACATCTAACGACATTAGCCGCGTGTTGCCAACGGAAAAAGAGCGTGACTGGATACGGGTCCATCTGGTTTCTCGGGGGCCAGGCCTCTTGTCAGCACCAGAGCCTCCACGAAGAGAAATGCTCGCCCTTCGGCGGGTTGCTGGCACTCACGAAGGCAATCTTCAGTGAAAGCCATGGGTTGGTTACCTTATGCCTTGAACTACCTCATCTGCTGAAATGGCAGGAGAAGAGGCAAGCCTGACAAGCAACATAACCCCACAGGCAGCCTCTCTGCTGGGATTTTGTGACCTGCCGGGCTTTTAGGGAGGTGCTTCGCCTACAACAGAACCATTCATGGTGCTGCAGAGGAGCGGTTGGTCCAGTGTAGGAACCATGAAGATGATTAAGGGGCTGGAGCATCTGTCCTGTGAGGAAAGACTAAGCAAGCTGGGCCTGTGTAGCCTAGAGGAGATTGAGAGAGGATCTGATCGACCTCTATAAATACCTGAGGGGACAATGTAAAGTGGATGGGGCCAAACTCTTCTCAGTGGTGGCCAGCGATAGCACAAGGGGTAGCGGGTATAAATTGAACCACAGGAGGTTTCATCGCCATATGAGGAAGAACTTTACAGTTTGGGTGACAGAGCACTGGGGCAGGCTGCCCAAGAGGTTGTGGAGTTTCCTCTGGAGATACTCAAAACCTGCCTGGATGCGATTCCGTGTAACGTGCTCTGGGTGACCCTGCTTGAGCAGGGGGGTTGGACTAGGTGATCTCTGGAGGTCCCGCCCAACCTCAGCCAGCCTGTGATTCTGTGAGTAGTAAAGAGAAACCTCGTCTCTGTAAACGAGGGGCTCTTTGCCCTCGAAATTAAAGTGAAGAAAGGTAGATAGAGAACATAGTGGTGTTTATTTTCTCTTAGTCTCTCAGCAGTGGCTCACAGAGTCTCAGTTTTGAGAGCACCACAGCACTGCCCGGTGCCGGGTCGCCCACGCAGCCTTACTTCGGGCAGCGGGCGGTGCTCCCAGCGGCACCACCGCCGCCCCTCCGCCCGGCTGCTGGGGGCAACGACACCGCGTCCGGAGCCCTGCGGCAATCGTCGGAGCACACCCGCTGGCCGCGGGGGCTCCCCCGGCGGTGAGGCGAGGGCCGCACCTTCCCCGCCGCAGCACCGCCTCCCGCCCGCCGCCCCGCCTCCCCCGGCGGCTCGGGCCCCGCCGCCCCGCCGAGCGGCTCTGCCCGCGCCGCGCCGCCCCGACATGGAGCCGGGGCCGCCGGGGGGCCCCGCCGCCTCCGCCGCCGGGCTGCCGTTGAGCGAGAGCGAGCAGCAGCGCTACTCCGAGCTCTTCTCGCGCTGCTGCCCGCCCCCCGAGGCGGCCGCCGGGGGCAGCAGCGTGGGCGAGCTGTTCCGGGCCTCGCAGCTGCCCCCGGACACGCTGCACCAGGTGGGTCGGGTCGGGTCGGGTCGGGGGGCCCCGGGCGGCCGGGGGGCGAGCGGGGCACGGGGCGGCCCCCCAGGGCCAGGCGGCGGCACGGTGCGGAGCCCGGCGCTGCGGGAGGAGGGCACGGCGGCCGCCTGGCGGCTCCGGGGCTGCGGCTCCGGGTCGGTTTGCTTCATTTCGTTTTATTTCATTTCGTTTCGTTTCATTTTATTCTATTTTATTTTGTTTTATTGCTTTATTATTTTATTTTATTATTTATTATTTTTTCTTATCTTCAGTCAAGCTGTTGCTGCTGCAAATATCCACCTTTCTCTCCCCGCTGCCCAGGTGCGTGTGCGTTAGGGGTGGGCGCTGCACCCTTCGCCCCCAGCTTGAGTCCCAGGGGCACACGCAATTCTGTGCGCAGCCCCCCACGCCTGCATGCAGCCTCCCAGTTAGGGCAGCTCGGTAATGCCATTAGCTGCCTCCCAAGAGCCGCCCGGTATCAAAAGGACAGCAGCATCGGCGGGGCTGTGGATGGCACGCAGCGTGTGGAAGTCTTGCCCTCACTTTGATTTTCGAGGGGTGTTTCAGTGCAGCTGGACACCAAGCGACAGGGTCGCATCGGTACGCCCGTACTTGAATGCGTTCAGGTAGGAAGCGGGAGGCTCTCGCCCGGTGTGAGCAGCGGAGCCCCGGCAGCAATTCCCCACGGAGGTGATGGGGCTCCCACGAAACCCTCCCCAGCTGCGAGGAGCAGCCAGGGCCACTCTGTTCCCTGTTACCCCGAAGGAGTGAGCTTCTGCTTTTCCCCGCCTGCAGGTGGGTGATTTGACCCACAGATGGAAATTTTCAAGCAGAAAAAATCATGTCAAAGTGGCGCTGAAGTGTGGTTATAGCTGGCCTGAGGGAACAGGACTCCTCCTCCACTCTTTTTCCTGACTGTCAGGTCATCTCTCAACAACTTTATATTGTATAAATCCTTATTACCTAGGTGTTTCTGAATGAAAAAGGTGATATTTCAAGGATGCTTTTCCCCTGTTACTTGCACTGTTTACCAGACATGCAAACCGCAGCTGACCAGGCACCACGGTGCTTTGTTTGCAGTCACGCTGTGGCCTTCGACCTGCAGGGGAGTTCAGTGGGGAAGGCAAAGGTATTGCATAGATCCAGCACCAAGAGCAGGTCCTGGCAAAGAGGAAGAAGAAGGTATCTAATTTCAAATAACAATGTACTGAAGAAGCGTATTAAAGCCCTATTAGTAAATTTGTGTGACTTTGGTATTAGTCACTTCATTTTCCAAAGAGTTACAGAAAAAAAACTCTTAGTTTTACTATGTAGATCCTTATCCTATCATTTAAGTGAATTTGGTTGTCATATTATCACAGTCTGTTCTGGGGGTTTCTTTGGAGACTCTTTGGATTATAACGTGTGACTTAAGCCTGGAAATGTTTCAGTATTCTTTTTTTTTCTTCTTTTTTTAATATTTTAGATTATTTCCAGATATATTTATGATGTAAGGAGAATGTTACTGGGAAACTGGTAATTGGCTTCAGGAATCTTCAGGATAATAAGGCCTGTGGGATCTGGGGTTGTTTCTCTTCTTCCTTCCTGCCCTGCCCCTCTTGTTTATATGGCACTAATCACGGTGAAGCTGTGGTCTGTGGCTGGAGCTCCTATCCACCAAGCCCACTGCTGTCAGGTATTCTTACTAACGTTTACTGGAACTGAAGAAAAAAATGAATTGCCATAATGAAAAAAAAATGGAAGCGTGGATCTTCAGATATGGGCAAAAACACAACGTTGTTTTTTTCTGAGATATATGCTGATACTTTGTCTTTTGTTATCCTCCAAAAATGAAATTTCATAGTTTTTGGTTTTTTTTTAAAAAAGTACCATTCTAACAATTGTGGAAACAAGGCACAGCAGTTCATGGTAGCTGTTTTCTGCTAGTGCTGGGAACACCCGTTTTAGGCAGAGGCAACTCGTTTGGGTTAAGATAACATGTTTTCTTTGAAATGACTGTTGACCATGAAAGTTTTCTCAAAACAAAACATATCCTTTCAAAATCCCCATCTGTCACAATTAGTGCTTCGTAAGCTGGCATCTCTACAGAGCCATCAAGAAGTGGTCGTGCTGCGTGTTATCATGTCGGAAATGTGGAGATTTGGATTGGAAAATGGCTCTGGATTTCGAGTGAGCTGAGCCCGCACAGTGCAGAAGGTACTGAGCACTATTCCCCGGCCCTTACGTGGGCTACAGCAGGAGGTGGCCGTGGACCATTTTGTAAGCTATGCGTGACTTAAGCATTTTTTTCCTCAAGGTACTCATGAGGAGTGGTTTTACTGTCCGGGTGTGCTTCCAGAACTGGCATTTGGACGCACAGCAAAGTGCTGAACCTGTGCTGTTGCCTTCAAGGTTTTGTGCTTATGTAGTAAGTGGGATAAACCTGTGAGAAAAAGAGAGCCTTTCGTTACACAGTGTTTGATGGAGATTTCTTGTTGGTCGGGAGGATGCTCACAGGGGCTATGGGAAATCTCCTTCCACCTTCCCTGAATGCAGTGTCAGGGCTTGCAGTCCCAACAAAGGTCCTGTGAGTGCAGCGAGGCAGGAGCACTGCTGTTGAATATGGCAATTCCTGTGGGAAAAACAAGGACGTGTGCTCCCAGACAGCGAAGAGGCATGGTTTTGTTTGTTTGAAGGTTCATTGGCTCGATCCAGAAGGTAATTTAGATGAAATAGGCTAGGTAGCAGAGAGCAGGTAACTCAGAGTACATGCCAGAAGAGGAAATGCTGGTTTAAATAGGAAAAAATCCAAGAGCGGCCAGGTCAGAAGGAGCAGATGGTGTGCACCCAAGAGCCCTGAGTCTTGCTAAGAATGAAGTGCTTGAACACAGACTCATTAGACACAGACTCGTTAAAATCAGCTATTCTGCAGGACCATAGAGTACAGCAGAGACTGTAGCAATTTAACTTGCTTTAGAGAAGGGACCAAGGAGCGAACTCAGCAGGAGTTATTTCAGTTCTGGAAAAACGGTTGGAGTTATAACTGGAATTAAAAATGTAAGACGCTTGACAGGACTGGGAAGGGCACAGCAGGGACAGGGCAGTGTGATTTTTGTGGGCCGTGTAATTGTACAGACTCGCAGCTTGGCAGAGGCTGGCAGGGACCTCTGGAGGTCACTGGGTCCAGCCCCTTGCTCAGGCAGGGACACCCAGAGCAGGCTGTCCAGAACCACATCCATACCTCCCTGTGTACTGGAAGCCTTTGAGTGTGCTGAAAGGCAGCACCACGAAGGTTTTATTTAGACTTGCGCAGAGCCTGGGGCAAATCTTTCACCAGGGTCTTTTAAAATAACTCTGTGAAATGTGTACAGTCTCTTGCCTGAAAGATCCATGCTAGGATTGTTTATTTTTAATTTTTATGTCAGGGGAGGAAGGAACAACCTAGTCATGTGCCATGCTGTTACATAGGCTCAGAAATAGAGGAAACTGAATGGCATCAGCCACATATAAATTTAGTGTTGGTCCAGTTGGAAGGGATGTTCCCTATGTTTTGACTCATAATAAAAGGAAAAAGAACTGAATTTGTGCAAAGAAAAAACATGCATGAAAAATAAATGTTTGCACGATTGCATCTCAGGCAGGAGGCACCACTGATGACCACGAGGAGGTGACAGCAAGATTCGCATGCCTGCAAGGGAAAACTCTCTCTTGGGATAAGGGATAAGTCTCTCTGTACTTACCCCTGTGCCACAAGTGGCAGCAGTGGCCATTTTGCCTTGTCTCTTCTGGGGCAATCAGGCATGATCCAATTTTAAAGCTAGCTGTGGGTGAGGACAGCCTCTGCTTATTGACTCCGTGATCCCAAAGTACATTCGTTAAGTATGCCAAGTACCAATGGACTGATGTGTGCATGGATTTCAGATAAAAGAGCGCTTTATACAGTTATTACCCACTGGTCTGCAAAGAAGAGGTGCCTAGTGGTAATTTTGCAGTTTGCCAGTATTACTGTGGATCTCTGAAGATTTTGACTAAGAAAGGGAACAGGAGGATGGGGCTCAAGTTTTACACTGAACTCCTTATCTTTTAGATTAGTTTTTCACGTATTTAATTAATTCTCACTTGGTTGTGTGATGGTATCTTTAATTCCTGGTTTTACAAACCTTAATCTTACTTGCGGACTTGCAATATCAGCACAGAGATCCAATTTTATTAAGAAAATGCATTCTTTCCTCTACAAACGAACAGACTGAGTTATTTTGAGCTCCGAGGATGACAAGTACTAATTGTATGACTCTGGAGCTACACAGACACTGCATTTTTTTAGTTGGACCTCTCCTTCCAGTTCTGTGTGAATAGGGAATTCAGACCAGCAGTCTTGCTTTTCCTCTGCATGGTCCATGAGTTATTTTGGTGACTTGTCTCTATAGTTACACTGAATTGTTTAACCGTCCTGTTGTGTTCAAAAGCAGAAGTGTGAATAGATTAAAAAAAAAAAAAAGTTGCTAAGCTTCTATTTCATTGGAAAAGTGCCAGTAAAGGGTTGGCTTTTCTATCATTTATTTTTCATAAGCATAAATTACTACCTGCACGATAGCTGGGGCAGCGTTAGCTTAAAAACGGTTTTTCTAGGCGGAAAAGAATAAGAACTGATGGCAGTTAAAAGATGAGCTTTTTGAGTGAGGAAAGTCTGGAGTTATTGTTACTTCACAAAAGGTAAAATTCACTCTGTTGTGCCCCTGTACAGAATTTGGCATTAAGCTGTTCTCAGTGCTGGAAATACGATTGAGCTGAACGATGAACAGCAAGCACATCGAAGAAGTTGTGTTAGCTAGGAGGGCACATGGAGAAATTAAATCCAGCTGACATCTTTGAGTCAGGAAGAAACAAAAGGGAGGTACAATTTTGTGTAAGTGATAGAGCAAGAAAAGAAAACTGACATTTCAATATCAGTACTTCTGGCCACAATCCCCCAAACTGTCATTGCCTTTCTAGAGTCACAAGCAGACCTATAGTTATGTAAGAACATCCAAAATCCAGATGTAAAAAATGTAGTAGTAGTATTAAAAAAAAAATAAAATCTAAATTGTACCAAGGTAAAGGGCAAAATTTCACCTGAAGCAGTCTTAACAATATATTCCATTAAGAAACATTCAGAATTCCTGGTACATCTTTAAACTGTTGTTTGACAGTTGAAACTGTCACTTAGCAGTCACTGCTTACTGCTTAGTTTAGAGTGCCTTAGTGTTGAGATGCACAGTAAAAAAAATTGTGGATGCTGGTCCTTCTCAAGTGTGTTTCAAGTCACGCTGTAAAACCAGAGACTTCTGAACCTGCTCGGCATAGACTTCCCGCTGAGGGTCAGAAATAGCGTGGTCAAGACCTGTAGCCTTCATTAATTGACCTTCATTACAACTAAGTATGGATTCATTATTTTATTTTCCAGTATGATAATACTTTGCTCCGCCAGTGATTTAAAATAACTGTGCAAGAGGGATGGAGGAAAAAGGTCCATTGGAATAAAAATGAGTAACTTTCATTCTATATGAGAGAGAGCTGCAGAATAAAGTAATGATGATGATGATTTTTATTTTTTTTAAATGCGTGGTTTTGTCATGGTACTTGTGTAAGTGCAGTGGGTTCACTAAACAGTTGAATATAACCTCTTACTTTTGTGCATTTATCTGCAGCAACGTGCTGTCAGTATTCTGATGTTTGCATGTGGACTGACTTGATGTTCACAATCTGTGTTACAACGGAGATGTTATACAGATAACTCACCTGCTTCAGTGGGGAAATATAGTGCAGACACCCCCATAAAACAGGGTTGGTGTAAACTCAAAGCATGAATTTAGCTGAGCTGAAAAACTTAGCAAAGACTGATTCATGAATGACAGAGCAAGCATTTCTGTGACAAAAAAAAATCATGATAAATAACCTATTTAAATTTAAAATATGATGAATTGAGAAATATGTTTGATATAATATATGTAAAGCAAGTTTCTTTGATGTATTAACATCTGAACATACTGACAGTGTAGTAAAATAAAAAATTAATAAGCAAAACATGCTAGTTCAATTGTTTGTCCGCAGAAGTTGAGCGGATGAGCTAGTGGATAATTAACTACAAAAGGTTGCTGGAGTAGAAAACCAACCGTGGACAATACTAACCTCCTCTTCCTGAACAGAAGGAAGACGTTCTTTTTTTTTTTCCAGTGTATTTCAGCAACATTATTTAGTGACCACCGCATACAAGCTGCAAACTCTGTTGGGAAGAACTTGGTTGTTTTCATGCAGTTCAGATACGATAATGAGGTGGAAGCATGTGGGAGGATGAGATCCATTAGTGCTGTGATTTGTAGGACGCAGTGACCAGAAATAATCAGCTACAGCACTAACTGCAAATTACACTTAATTTATTCAGGAAAATATTTAAAACAGAAAACATGTTTTTGTAAACTTACAAGTGTTTGTAAACATAAGAAATGTATAGTTTTTCTAGCAGATGAAAATAGTCTGCTTATTCTTAAATGAATTCCAGTTTTCATTTAGATTTATCTTTGCGTAAATCACAGGTGGATTGTACCTACGCAGGTAGGTGTATCTCTTATCAAAGAACATAAAAAATCAAATTACTTGTGAAATAAAAATTAAGATGCATAGTAAGCTATGTAGCGGCTTAAATTTGATTAAATATACTACTTATTGATAAAAACAAAAATGTTATCATACATTAAAAACAAAAAAAATAATTATGCCCTAGTGTCCCCTTGCCTAGGCGAGGGCTGGCAGGTGCTGTGGGGATGGCAGCCATGTCTGAGCAAGCTGGCCCTGCATCGCACCTCGAACTGGATGCAGTGCCGTGCTAGCCTAAAACCACTCTGTAAACGGCATGATGTGCTTTAACTGAGGGGCAGGGAGTTAGAGTAGGTCAGTGGATGGCGTTAACAACTTTCTGAGTGCATCCAGCCAGGCAGGCCTGTTCGTGAGTGGGAGGAAGGCCCGAGGTTGACTTGGCGGTGGTGAGGCCCGCAGTTGGGCGTGAGGTCTCGCCAGCTGGATCGAGGCCTGCTTATACTACCCCAAGTTACACGCTGCTTGTTAAATGGTCTGTTGACCCTAGATGAGTCATTCAGTGGTCTTCCTAATGAATATAAATTACTCTGCACAGCTGCAAGAGTGCCTTGCATGGAGCAAGGTGGCTAGGGATTGCCTTTTAAAAAAGGGTCTTGAGAAGCTTCGAACAGCCTGGCTTCCAAAGCATGTTTTTAGCTGGTGTGTTCTTCTGCTCCTTTATTTTTCCTTCCAATGCCCTGAGCAGTCTCCCCCATCCAAAAAACCTGCAGATGGTTCTTCCAGTATCTCCTGTTTGTATCTGCATAGTCCTGTAATCTTCTTGTGCAACTCAGCCGGTCCTCTTCTGCACCAGGAGATGGCAAAGAACTAGTCTTTTGAGCAGGGTCGTACTTGAAATGCTGGATCCAGAACTTAAAATTCCCATTGGCATGGTGGCACTGAAAATTTAGAGTCTGCTAATGGGAAACACGTGGCTGAGCCTGAATTTAAGCTGTCTGTACATGGCCTGTAGTGTCTCCTTGCTCAGTACTTTATGAATCATGAAGCTGAGTTCTACCTTCAATAGCAAATGTCTGTAGTGTTGCTGTATTATTATTATTATAATAAATTTCAAGTGGTTTTGGCATCAGCCTTTCAGATTATTATTATTATTTTTCCCTCTTCTGAAAGCCTCTCTTTCCATACCAGGGAACATTAGATCAGCTTTGGCATAGGTAACGTCTTACATTTCATGCGTTCTTTACTTTCGGCATAGTTTACACAATGATGGCCTATGGAAAGCCAATATGATGCTCTTTCAGAATAAAACAATGTGTCTAGTCTTCTGCAAAACAAGATGAGAACTCTGGGCTAACAAATACATTCAGAATTATTTTGTTACCAACAGTAACAGCAGTGGAGCAGTAAAAGGTGAAGAACTTAGAAGTTTCAAAGGCCAAAAATAAAAGTAAATGGGGAGGGAGGCAAAAACAACTCAATAGTGTGATTTATGTATACATTTATTTTGCTTTCCCTCCTCTTGGAATAACTACTGCCCTTATAAGAACATCTTTCTGTTTTAATAGATGTAGGCTGCCTTTCCTTTACTATCTACGGGTAGAAATGCAAATACAAGCCATGATATTAAGTGTGCTATAAAATGCTCTCATACTGTGCATGAGCAGTGGAGATGATGTAATCTTTGACTCTGTGCAGTGTTCTTGCTATGGAGTCCTGTGTTCTTTAGCAGAATTGAGGATGAACACTTGGTTTAGACACAAACAAGTAAGTTCTTGCTGACTGAATGATGCATTTCAACACATGAAGTGCAAGCATGTTGTTTGAAATTATGATAATTTTAGGTTTTAGTTTAGTGATGTGGAAGAGAGAAATTTAAGCTGCTTTTCCAAGTGATGTGTTGATTCAAACTGTAGGTAAATAAGGTATAAGGTCAAGAAAGGGCAGGAAAGGTCATCTGAACGCACTATATGCAATGAAGTTATCAGCTGAAATGGTATGCCTTCAGTTAAGTCTTTTGACAACTTTTCAGTCATATAAAAACAATGCATACATTTCAATGAGAGAAGATTTTAATTTTTGTGGTATGGGTTAAGATAAATGCACAACTGAAGAGAGTAGTGTTTAGATATTTGCTGCGTTCCTTTAAAAAGTACCTGCTGTAAGCACTAGGGAAGTGAACGCAGGAAATGTGCCAAATGTGATAAAACGGGATTGGTGCAGGGAGCATCAAGATATATTCTAGCTGCCAGGCTAGAAAATCACATCACAGCAAATTCAGAAGAAAAAGGCTTACTCTAGGAAAAAAAAAAATGATTATGATGGGAGATCATAACGGGAGATAACAGGCTTTACGTGGTTTCTCTTTGTGTCAAAAATGCATCACAGAGTCTCTGTTTTCCTCTATATTAGTAGAGTCTCATTTTATCTGCGAAGTGGAATAAAACCCAGAGTTACATTTTCATGGAAAAAGACAGAATTTCTTCTTTCTGAAGCAAAGTTAAACGTGAGAAATGTTCACAAAAGGAGTTGATTTGGAAATGTTTAAAAACCTATAATTTACTGAACTAAATCAAAGCACATTGTTTTGAACTGCTTAGGTGTTAAAGCACTGTGGCATCTTAAATGGGTAAGTTTTGGGAAGAAAATCATTTACGTACATCATCTCTTGGTCCTTCCTGTTGGTTAGACTAGTTCTGCTGTTAGGTGGAGCTGCGGTGGTGACCAAGCAGCTCCTGGATGTGATCTGCTGAGGAACTGTGAGAGCAAGGGTGTGAACCGTCAAAACTACAGCTTCCACAAGATTCTGTGGTACTTTTATATTAATGCATCCTGGAACAAAATATTTCAAGCAGAAACTTGAAAAGCTCATTGGAATTTGAATGTTCTTTCAGGATGAAACTCAATATTTTGCAGTATTTTCAATTAGTAAAGTTCAAGATGACTAGATCTGGTGGTTGCCACCTATCTGGAGAGTATTTATCCATTTGTCATCACTACTTGAATATTAACTGTTGTGATTTTTAGCAACTTGAAGCACTTTTTACCACTGCCTTCAGAATGTCCCATCTCTCTTCTTGTTTTGCTGATACTGTTTTAATTATAAAGGGAGGAGGACTAGGAGGCACCAAATATCAGATCTTCAGTGCAGAGTTGTCCATAACTGATTCTCATTCTGAAAAGTGAGAAGCAAAAAGCTTAAGTTTCTGAAGAACAAGTTTTCTCTATTATTGCTGAAGTTTTGGAAGACCTAAATAATGGTAGCTGCTAGAAATGTTCTCCTTTTTAGCTGTGAGGATGTGTCGCATGTAGACAGTAATGTTCCTTGCTGTCTAATCTTCTCTTCTTTAAACTCTGAATTCAGCATTAATGGTAAAAAGGCATCCTGAAAATTCTTCTTCGGACACAAAATACACTAATTCCATTCTTAAACAGTGGAAGAAACAAAAACTGAATGCAAGGCATTTCCAGTGATAGTATTTTTCTCTAAATCATAGTGGCGTGGCTGCTCGGTTACTGGCCTGGTTCCTTTCTGGTGTGGTAACTGCAAGTCTGATGCCTTCGAACAGCTTTTTGTGCTGCTGATAGTTTGATCTCTTACGTTTTTGGTAGGAAGCTTAAAGAACAGGTAGACTGAAACTAGTTTCCCATTATAAGAAAGTAAGTGGAGACGTTGCCCAAGTACGAGAGTGCTAGGACGTGGAAGGACAGCAGTGAATCTCCTTCAAAGCTGCGGCTGTGAAAGAGGCTGGAGAGGAGGGAGGCTTGGAAGAATCAGCCAGGTGCACACTGAGGAATATCTGGTTTGGGAGGAGATCAGAAGGCAAAAATAAATAAATCCCAATTTCATTGTTAACTGCTGTTCTCTGTTGTTGAATAATGAAAGGCAGAGACCAGGAAGCTGCTTGTTTCTGGTTTTTATTAGATGCTGTAGATACCATGGTGATGAGCAGGTTATAAATATAAATGTTGGCTGCAGATAGAACATGAAACAGACTGGAACCTGGTGACCTTTAAAAAGGGGGTAACATAAGGTTTAAAATTATGCTGATGTCTGAAGCTTCCTATGGAGTCCTTGAGAATTGCCATAAAAAGCCTATCAGTAGTTTAAAAATAAAAAATAAAAGGCAAAAAAAAAAATCACACATCTGAAATCTTATCCTGTTTACGTTAATGCAATCTCATGCGATGGCACCAGAGTTAGAAACAAAGAGACCCTCAGCTTTCTGTTTTCCACACCCTGTGTGTTATACCACTGTAACAAAAAGCATGCTTGTATTTTTTTTTTTGCACTTGTAAACCTGCTGCTACCCATGCTTGAGTGGGGAATTTTTAAAAGAACAGCACTAAATTCTTATTTTGGAGATACGTTGTACTTGTAAAATAATACATCTGTGAAGTCATGCCTTTCCAAAAGTGTTTTGAGTGTTTTGAGAGGAAGGAACCTGAATGGGAGCCTGGATGTCACTCTTCCAGCACCTGGCACTGTGCAGTGCAACTGGTCAGGGCAAATATTGTCTCAGGACAAGAAGGAGCAGCACCAGGCAATACTGATGTCAGCAGGAAAATAATTCTTAATGTTATTTACATTGAGTTATCCGTCGCTTATTTTTCTTCTCTCTCTCTGTTCTCAGCTGTATTATGGTAATTATACCTTTTATTTGAACTAGTCTAAATCTGGACCCTCCTTGAGGAGGTTATTCTCCGAAGTTTTGTTTCTCTTTAGAAAATACTTATTAACTGTTTTTTTAAAGACTGCATTATTTACTGTATACATATTTGATTGCAGGGGATGTGTGTGAGGAAAGACTCTTAAGTTCAGTCTAGCAAGGCACTTTGTGTCAGTATAACCACTAAATTTAAGCCCTACGGCAAAACTGATACTGAAGGAGAGGTCTTAAAGTGAAAATCTCTTAGTAGGAGAAACATCCAAAAGAGCAAAAGTAGAGAGTAAGTGTGTTAAGCTCTATCTTTTCAATTTCCTATATAAAGTATTTGGCAGTGTTTAAGTGCAAATGTTAGTAACAACCAAATTAATACTGAGACAAATACAGCAATATTTGGGTCCTTCTAGTAACCTTCTAGCCACTGAAGTGTAAGGTAAGTTTCAAAATAGGAGAGTGTTTAACATATTTTACTGAGGAACAATGTGGCAAGGGCTGTAGATGTAAAATACTTTTAAAGTAATGTATTAGAAGTGCTATCTAGTTTTCCATGATCTGGATTGATCTGTATAGGGGTTCTAAACCGGGATATAGGAATTCTGGTGAAATATGGTGCTTTAAATAGTTGTAGGACCATCCTGTGGTCAAATTGGCTAAAACAGTGTTTCTACAGTTTCCACAGCACTTTCTAGTTGTGTGACATAATCAGTATGTGATTCTACAGAGCTCAGAGAAGCACTAAGTTTGTCTGAAGAAATTGTCATTTGAGCCAATGATAAATATTTGAATAATTTTGCTTTCTTTCCTGATGGCTGTTGCAAGACAACACTTCTTCCAAGCAACACTGTACAGCAATTTTCTTTTGTAGAAGAACACTAAGGCATTTCAAAAACAGGTCACTGTTGCTATAAAATGGGCAAGACAATAGTTTTATAATGAAAGAGCATACCAGAGTTGTGTAGTTCCAAGGAAAAGTAGTTTTGTATCATTAACTAATAATACACGTTATCATAGTGAACCACTTCCCCACATTAAAGCTTAATGGATTTTAATCTAAAATGACTTTTTCTTCCCATGAAATATGAAATATAAATTGTTTATTTTGGCTTGCTGATGATGTTTCTGTTCTGTTAGACACGTGCCTGTCTGTGCTGTTTATACCTTGTTATATTTCGCTCTGTTGACTTAGCCTTTCCTTGCGGTCCACCTGGGAGAATTGCTACAAGCATCGTACTGGAAGTATTCCTCTGCAGTAGGAATGCTCAGATCTTTTCTTCACGGCAAGAGTAGTTCGTTTATTACCAAGGTTGTGAGCAGAATATGAAAGTTATTTATATCCTTGTGTGTACACCCATCGGTCTCATTAGATACCAAGGTAGACTGTCAGCATTTCACATCTGTTTTTTAACTGCTTAAATGGCTGATGACGCATTTGAGTTTCTGAACGTGTAACATACACTGTGGGGAAAGCATCTTTCCTCTGGTTCTCCACAAGGATCTTGCTTAACATGCCACCCAGCTCTTTATGCAACACGGGGTTTCATCTGCTGCTGAGAGTGACCTACCAGCTAATGGTCTTTCTGTTACCGTTGTCGTTACCCACGGGCACGTCTTCCTGAAAGGTCTTGCCATTTCCTATGTAACTGCATGGTTTCAGCTCAAAAACGATCACAGAAATAACTTACAGTTTCCTTTATTGCTGCTTATTCCACTTCACCTTTCTTAATGTAATCTAAAATTTGCCAATTTCCCATGTCATGGGTTCGGGTTATTTTGCTGCTCATGGGAGACTTTTGCTTGGACCCGATCGATGTAGATATGAATAGTAGTTTGGGCATGAGCTAAAAGAAGGGTTGCAGAATAGCGATTTAAAAGCCGCCGTGCTGATGAGTAGAGAGGGGCAAAAGGGGATGGCAAGTCTCTCCGTGTCTGCTCGGGGATGCTATTTTGGTGCCTCTCTCTGCCCCTCCATCCCTCCCCGCGCCGCTCCACCTGTGCTGCTCTTTGTTCCCCTCCGCTCCAGCTGGCGACCTACAGGAGCCAAGAGGGCTGCTGCTTCAGCGCTTCTCTGCATCTGCCAGGAAATAAATAAAGAGCGGGAAGAGAAACGGAAGGGATGCGTTCTTGCTCTTTTTGTCGGCTCTGCTTAGGGCTTGTTTTAATTGTACGTCTTGCAAAAATGTATCACTGTGAGAAAATTTCCTTGGGACTGGAGCTGGATCCTGTCGCTGCCTTGGCTTCCTTAGTTTTTTGGCATTAAGAAAAATGCGAGGGCTTCAACAGTGATGCATTGAAGCTGGATTCTCGTTTTTACCACTGTTAAATACACCATTGCTACTGAGAGGTTTGATGCAGTCCCCTAAAGGCTTGCCAGGGGTTGTGCTTTGTTTGCATACACCCCTCAGTCAAGCAGCGCTCTGTAAGGTGTCCTACGTGTGCAGGTGGGCTGCCCAAATTTGATCTTGATGTTGTTTTGGGAGTTGTTTGCTTTCAGTTTTATAAATTCCCTCTAACTCTCTTTCTGGAAGCTGAATATTATGTGGTGTCACTATTCCTGCTCCTTTTGTGCCTATGTTTTCTCCTGGTGTTTCCAGCCTTCTGGAATCTGCCTGGGCATTGGAGAGAGTGCGCCCATTGCTTTCTTGTTGTACGTGGACTCGGGGTTCCCTGGTACCCCCAGTGATGTCTCATCCCGTGGCTGGGGTTCAGATGAACAGGGGGATTGTGTGAGACACAACAAGCAGGTGAACCTTTCACGTGTATGACATGCCATCTCAGCATGTCGCAATTAAAAGCTACTTCTGAATTAAATACCTAGATTCAACACCCTATGCTCTTTCCTGTTTTTTTGTTTTATTTTGTTTTGTTTTTTCCTCCCAAAGGAAACATTGATTTCTCCAGCCCTTTTTTCGGCACCCCTAGATCATTCATCAGCAACTTCTCTAGTGGTTTCCCTTCAGGAAGTTTCACTTCTTGTGGTGCAAGAGCTGACTTCATGGCACTATCTGCTGTGTAGGACAGGCTGGCTGCCTGAATTTCCTTGGCAGTGAGCTTGTCGTAATGCATAATATGTCTTGTCATGGGTATATCTCGTTATTTATTTCTATATGTCTTTCATTTTCCCTTAAGAGCATCAAGTCACCTTTTGAAAGCATTTACATTTTTTGATATATGTTTCATTTTTTTGTAATTATGTATAGAAATGAGTAATAGATTTTCTTTAACTTCCTACTATGTCTCTGCTGTCTGTTTTTTTCCTAACATATAAGGAAAGTTTGCCTTATTTTCCAGATTTCATTACAGAAATGTTTAGGTATAAGTGTTGCAGGGAAATGCTTCCTTGCAGAGAAAATATATAACTATTCCCAATGGAATTTAAAAATAACAAACAACTTACTAAATTTTGGAAAGGAATGTTTAACAAAATCTAATAATGAACCGAATTTTGCCTGACCATGTACGTTTTGACTTCGTAAATGTGTTTGAGGTTTTAAACTACACAAAATATTTGTGACGTGGTTTGTTTGAAGGACTGTTGGGAATTCAAGATAATTTCTGAAACAATATATTATCATTAATGTTCTATATGTTCTTGGGGTTTTGATGAATATTACTCAATATACATGCTTTTGCTTAAGATTAACAAGTCTTTACATTTTATGAAAAATCAAAGCAATGTGTTAGTCAACAACACCATAAGATCCATGTTGTTGGTCTCTTTGAAAGCTGTCATATATCCTGTGCTCAACCAGCTTGCCCAGCCTAGAGCGAGCTCCATGCATGCTCTGAAGGCACCGGTGCTGACCCTATCTTCCTTATTCCTCAGAACCACCTCTTGCTCAAGGGGGTAGTTCATGAAGGATTCATGAAGATGTTGATGTCCCTAAGAACAGATTAATTGCATCCAGACAGGCTTGAAGTTGTAGTTCCTACAGATGCATTGAGACAGTAGATTGTACGGTGCTTGGGAACATGGTTCAGTGGGGGACATTGGTAGTAGGGTGATGGTTGGACCAGATGGTATTGAAGGTCTTTTCTAACCTTAATGATTCTATGATTGCCTAGTGTGTTTGCCAGTATCTTTCTTTTTTTTTTTTTCTATTCTAGTTTTTAAAAACATCATTCCTAGTGCCATGACTTTGTCCTGTGGTCACAAACACTCTTTGCCCCTGAAACCAACCTTGGCCGAGGACCAGAAAAAATGGCATATTTATCAGAGGCCAGTTTTCAATTTTGTTGGAAATACTGGCACCGCCCTGTAATAACTAGACCTTTTCTGGTGGAATGAATTCACAGTAAATGTCCTGTTGAGTAGGAAATGTTTCTTATTCATTCCTTGAAAAATGAGCCATGGGGGCAAGCTAAGTTGGATGGTGGCCATTTTACACTCCTGTCAAAACTTACAGAAGACCAGCAACTAACCCGAAAACAATTTTATTGTAGAATGCTTAATAACAAGATTTAAAACACACACAAAAAAACAGAGTTTAACTTTTTTTATCATCTGTTTTGTTCCTCTGAGACTTTTATTCTTGAAGTTTCATTTGACTCCAACTTGTTCAATGTGTCTATTATTTTTATGTGATGTGCTCTCATCTGTAGGCTGTGTTGTAGATTTGGACTTAAGTGGAATGCAAATATCTTGCACAGGAATCCCAAGTCGAATCCTTCCCAAAGTTTTTGTAGAAAATCAATTTCCTGTGAGGAGTGTCAAGATTTTTTATGCTTAATACTCCACGGAAATGCCTCCAATTTTTTTTTTTTTTTACCAAGCTGTAAAAAATCCGGTATTGTTATGCAATACAAATTTTGTGCTTTTGATGTGCTGTAAATTCAATTACATACCTTGTTAAAATTTCTTATATAAAAGTGTGAGGACAAAAGTATTTGTATTCTTTCAGTTTGAGTTAATTCCTTTTGACATTGAAGTGTGGAGCCAAAAATTTTCAGTGTTGTGAGAATCATTATGAAGAAAGCAATTCTGAGGGATTTAAAAAATATGAGAGGCTATGGTATGGTGCCCAAATACTGTGATGTTAAAAAGAAAGGTACAAAATACAATATTCCATTGTAGACTAGTTTATTTGTATCCTTTTCACGTGACTTTGTGAACCAGAATTTTTCCATGTATCTGAATCTGGAAGCATGAAATGGGCAGGTCAACCAATAGGTTTCTATATGGGTGTGGCTATTTCAAGGAATTGCAGATTTTTTTTGGAAAAATCAATTTTTTTTTAATGGTTCCAAATGTGTCATATTGTTTTGGTGGCATTTTGCTTGCTTTTGCTTCTCAATGGAGCATTTGCAATTGTCACAATTTTTCCATGATCACTTGCCTAGGAAGATAGAAGTAAACAGTAGATTAATGTATTTCTCACCATTTAGGAAAAAAAGGTAGCACAGTTTGTCTTCATTTGTCAGAATTAAAATCATCCTGGTTTTGTGCATACCTCAAGATCTGCACACAGTCATACAATTCTTCAAAGTTGTACTTTGTCCATCAATAACAAATAATTTTTGTGTTAATAAGGTATGAACAGTGCACAGATTCAGAATCATTTGACACATCTATACTAAATGGAGTTTAGAAACTGTAATGAATTTATTCTTTCACTTGTACCTGTTGTCCTGCCATACAAGTTGAGAATAGAGTTTTTTTCATTTTTTTTTCCCCAAATACAACTTAACCAACCAGAAGCTTTTCAAGAATTTAGGAAACTTGTATTTTTATTGTGTCATACTCAGTGGCGTGTTTAATTTTCTTGTTTCTAGTTAAAGGGAAATTGTTTTAATTCAGAACTAACATAGTAGCAGAGATTATTTTTTAAAAAAACATTTACCTTAATACATAATTTCCTATAAATCTGGGAGTCAGATAAAAAGTTGTTTCAAAATGTGCACAGTGTTTTGTTTTCAGAAGAAAAAGTACTCATGAGGAAAAGTGTGGAGTTGTTTTCTGCTCAAAACAATTGTTTCCAGAGGCTGAAAATGGTTCATTTGTGTATTATATAATAATTTTCTTAGAAAGTGAGTGTGACTAAAAGCTGGGGGAGGAACTCCATTTTGCAGTACTCAGCAGTCAGCCCACCACTGTGGTGAGAAGTGTGGTACGGATGGATGGGCTTCTTTGGTTACATCAGGGATGGGTCATATAGGAGTGCAGGTGTAAAACTGGCATTTCTCGCCTGCCCCATGCAAGTTCCAGTAATTTGTAAGGCAACAAAGAAATGTCTTCCATCATGTCTTCTTCCCCTCATTCCTGCCCTTGGCCTACCCCCTAAAACCAGTGATGAAATGTAATCTAGATTTATTTTAAGTACTCACACATGTGGAGAAATCACTCCCGCTTCTTGACTGAAGACCCAGTTTCAACAGCAAAATAAAACTAAACCACAGTTGAGAGAATTCAAGTGAAGAAACGAAGCAATTTTGTTTTCAAGTTGTTTCTATATTTAAACTTACTTTCTGTAAGTGGATAGGAATAGTAATAACTGAAAGTTAACCTTCCAGTGCAAAATCAAGCTTAGGACATAGCAAGCTTGATTTTCTGTAATAACACTCTTGCCGTGCAGCAAAAGGCAGGTAGAGCAATGCTTACTAGGTAGCACCAGAGGGAATGGAAGTGTCAGAAACAGGACTTTCCACGCAATCTTGCTCCCCGTGCTTAACAAAGTAGCTGTTGTTAAGTCTGCTAAGCCAACAGATTCCTGTGCAAAAGCATTGAGGGAATTAAAAGCTTAATCAGCCCCTGTGCTCTCAGGAGTTCAAATGGTTTAGACATGGAAAATAGGGGAAAGAGTGTATATTTGTTAAGTACGAATGCCTTTGCTTATTCTCAGTCAGGCTCCAAACTAAGAAAGCAGTTAAGAAACTTAGGGGTTTCCAGCCCATGAGCATTCCTAGTGAATTCACATGGGGCTATTTCATGCGGATCTCAGAGAGAGAAATCCTTTGAATTGTACAGCTCTTATGTAAGAAAAGAATTTCCAGCTTGGCCATACGGAGTACGCTGTTACTAAAATATAAATTTATTAAGTCTTCTGTGGCTTCGCCTTTTTAAAGTTGCGACACTTTGGCCCACTTTTGTGAACATGTTTTGGGGCTTTAATTGCATGGTAAACCATTTGTTTCACACGATTCCTTTACATTTAGTGCAGAAATTTTGTACAAAGTGTAAGGCAGAGGCTTATGAGAAGGAAAAGAGGCTGCTGCCTGTAAGATGCGGATTGGCACACAACACGGGTTTTGATATCCAGCTTTCATTTGTTTTAAGCAACAATTCACCTGAGGGTTTCAGTCTTAAATGTAAAACTTACCAATATTAAATAACAGGAAAGAAACCAAAGCAATTAAAAGGAAAAAATGGTTGATAAATAGTTTATTTGCTGTCCTGGTGCATATGCTTAATTTTCAATGCTGAAAGAAAGAAATGCTAAAAATGAACAGATACTTGGAAAAGCTGCCTGCGATAAGCTTTTACAAATCCTTTTTATTGTAGTATGTAGTAATGTGTACAGATGTCTTTTTGTTTTTCTAGATTAATTCCAGAAAGTCCTGTGAAAGAGTCATAAGAGCCTCACAGCTGATGTTTTTTAATACCCTGGCTGCTGCAATGTTTCACCCTAATAACACAGGTCTATTAAAATAAGCATGCTGTTAGTGGTTGGATTAAGACCAAACAAACTAGAAACTCTGAGCAATTTAGCATTTCACATGTTTTGTGAACCACTTCTGCGTGCACAGCCACACCGAGAGCTGTGGAATGGGTGCCAGCATGGCCCTGGTTTGTCGCGTCCGTTTGTCTGTCCGTTGTGGGAGGTAGGTGGTGTGAGAAGTAGCCACACGTCCCCGGTGCATCCCCACGGAGTTCCTCTTGAAGGACGGGCAGGCTTGCAGATAAACACTGGCTCGTGCACCCTGTGTGAAATGGGACCTAGGTCACATACAGCAGTTCTCAGATCCCTAGAAAATGTGAATAGGGAACTGAAAGGCAGGGACTGAAGCCTTCATTTACTTAACATTTTGACATTTTTTGTGCTATTTGTGAATGCGTAGCGGGAGGAAGCGCAGGCGTAGGAATTATTTTTGAAAGGATTGCAATATTTTTGGAGAAATCAAGTCAAAATCTTTCCTAAAATTGGTGTTGGGGCAGAGGGAGAGGTTTCCACTACTTGAAGAAAATGGATAAGGTTTTATTGGATATTTTCTTTTTGCATTTCAGACGGTATTTCTCCTGCAGTGATCACTAGTGCCTTAGGAGCTCCAAAAATCACCATGTGATACCAGCCACAGATCACTCTCCACCTCAGCCATCTGTTCACAGCCAAATAAATCATCACTCTTTTCTCTACCCGATGTGTTAAATCATTCTTTATTCTACTTTGCGCCATCAGCATTTGCTGAAAGTTGTGGGGAGGACTTAGAGGTTAAATGGAGATTTGCATCTGGCCACTGGGCTGCTCCCCTCAGCTGTGTAAGGCTGCGCGGATCTGTGTGGGGACGGGCCACTGTGAGCGGGCTTGCACTATTTGGTCGAGGTCTTAGAAATCCAAAGCACTTTTTGGCGGTCTGTCTCACAAGTGCAAGTTGAGCTGTTGTTATCTTTATCCCAAGGTAGGAGAGGGGCTCAGCAGGGTGTCTACAGTGGTGACGTGTGGTGGATTGCGCAGCATCAGCAATGGAGAAGTCAGCTAGGCCCGGGGCAGCTCTTGGCTTTCCCGAGGGAGCCCGCCTCGGCTGCTCACACAAACTGCCACCATCCTGGTGGCTAGAAAATCCTTTTACAGAATCTCACTCCAGAGTTACCTCTCTCTCAGTGATTTATGCCTGTTTCAGTCGAGTGCAACACTCTTAATAATGTCTCAATTAATTTTAAATTGCACAAATCTTCTGGCTGCTACCAAGAAGGAAAGGCTTGGAAAACAAGCTTCATCAATTGCTCCCTCTGGGACTTCAGAATAGACATAATTTAAAGCACTCCATGTGACTTTTTTCCTCCTTTTTTAATGTACAGAAATTCATTTTTTGAGTGGTTTTGGATTTTGTAAAAAAAAGGTAGATTAGTTTTGCTAAATAGTTTTCTGAATCTGTTAACTCATGTTACTAAAATTTAATGTTGGATAATAATCTCTTAGTGTAATGCTATGAAGATTTTGCAAGAATGCTGTGATTCTTAAGTGGTGTATTGTTTGTTTTTGCATGTCACGATATTTGGATCCTACAGTTGCCCTAGGCCATTAAAGATGAGGGAGGAAAGTCAAGTGGAAATAAGCATAAAGGCGTTGTTGGGCTGATTGTTTAGGTGCTCATCTGTATTGTGCTGGCCAAAGTTGAAAATATCTGGTGCTAAAAGGTGGGTGATACAAGTTATATGTTACACATCTATGTGTAAGAAGTGCTTTATTCATATTTTTCTTTATTGGAACGAAGGCACGCTGAAGACAAACAGATACAGAGGGATTAACTTGCATTCTGTTTTGTAGGAATATCTTGCTGTGCACTGAATCGTACATGGGAGGGGACATCCTGTTTTGATCCCCGTGCCAGGTTTTCTACACAGAACCTCTAACCTGGGGCTGATGCTGGGGGAGCCAGCAGGAGCTGTGGCAGTGCAGGCAGGTTTTCGGGGGTAGCTGGAGCTAATGGTGGCAATGCAACTTATCTGCGGTGCGGCTGCGGAAAATTCAGATTTCGGTTCAGTTTCGGTTGGCCACCTCTGCTTATTTTTAAAGACCGCTTCCATTCCTTTGGCTAGTTGTTGAAGGATGCTCTCTTTCTGTTTTTAAAGGGCTTGTCCCGAGTGTGTTGGGAAAGAAAAGCAATCCCTTTTTTTTTTTTTTAAGAGCAGCATTGAGCAACGCTTGCTTTAACTCTGTTTAAAAGTAAAATAAAGGCAAAAGCAGCTAAATGTTGTAAGAAAAAATCACCACAAAACCAAGATAAAAACAAACAAAATATTTATACTGCTCTAGAACTCTGGATTTCACACCTGAAATATATATAATGGTTGTTGCTTCCTGTTTGAGGTGTTACTGGAGGAAACCTGAAGGATGGAGCAGCATACTGGAGCAGATGCAGCTGTATAGTCGGCAGCATTACTGCCACTTGTGGATGGAAAGAGCTCAGCCAAAATGGGGTAAAAATCTGGCAGTGGCAGAGGGAAGGGTTGTGAGTGCTGCCTCGGACAGTGGTGTGAATGCTGACTCCAAGCTTTGCCTGTGGCTTTTTCATTTCCCTGACCACCTCACTCGTCGAGGTAAAATCCTGTATGATAGATCTCAAACAGCAGAAGTTCATTTGTATGCAGAAACCTTCAAACCAAAATTTGTCTTCACAGACATTGTACTGTAACTAGCCTGACACTGAAATACAAAAATGTAAACTTTGGACATTTTTCTATAATCTTTCCAACTAACTTCAGTTGGTTCTGCTGTCACCTGCAAGTGGTGCTTCCCCCAGGAGTCCTGTGAGCTGAATTGTGGCCCGGTGAGGCTTGTATCCAAGTGGCTCGGCTAGGTGCAGAGGGAATGCCAAGTGCATTGCCTCATTATCACCTGAGATTAAGGACTGATTTACTTGTTATTCAGCTGAGAGGTGTGGCTGGGAGCACCAGGACGGTGGTGGGGCTGGAGGGTTGCATCCCATCAAGGAGTAGGAGTGCACTGGCTGAGAAGAAAAGGCCATTTGCTTTCCAAAATAAGTCGGGAAATGTTTTTGCCTGGATCTGTAAAGATAACGGTAATTGCCATGAGGTATGCTGTTGACTGCCCTTGGTATACTTTCAGCTGTGAAAAAAGCATCCAAATGGAACAGATCGTAAAGTTATTCTGGCACAGCATCTGAGAGCGGAACTCTTGAGATATTTCTTTGTTGTAGTTGCAAAGAAACATGGAAATAATAAGGCAGCTGTTGGGGGGGCAAGTGAAGCATACTGTGGTCCTGCCTGTGGACGGTTGTGTAGGTCTCTTGGTTGTGATAGCACACAAAAATTAAATTAGCTTTGTTTGCCTGGATTTGCCCGTAGTAACATGATGCC
Organism: Cygnus atratus; assembly: GCF_013377495.2. Classification (NCBI taxonomy): domain Eukaryota; kingdom Metazoa; phylum Chordata; class Aves; order Anseriformes; family Anatidae; genus Cygnus; species Cygnus atratus. Next base: position 127,877,128 of record NC_066362.1, on the reverse strand, counting down.
CTCTGACAGAGGGCCTTTAAATGTTGCCGCCAAATGAGAAAATAAAAGGGAGATCTAACAGAGGAGTTCCGTATACTGGGTGTCTTTGCCTTAGCTTTATCAATAGAGGTATCAAAGGACCTACGAGAGCAGTTAATGGGACTGGATGATCCTTATGGGTCCCTTCCAACTCAGGATATTTTATAATTCTATGATTAATTTTTGTACATCCAAAAAGATTACGTGCCTTCCTGCCCATTATCTTCACTTGATTTTTGGGATTTATCTAGGAAGTGTTTCCATTATTTTGCTCATGTGCTGGAAGAAGCTCAGAATTTGAGAGGATATTTTGGTGGTCTGTTCAGAAAATGTGAAATGTCTGCAGGAGGCATTTCCTTAGGCTCAGTTCAAAGCTTTTCAGTTTTTCAGCAGCTGCAAGTTACAGTTGTGCATTAGGTGAGCTTGGCTAGTTGCTTCACTGGTGGCAGGGAGGCATTTTCACAAACTGAGTGTTACTTACACTGAGGCTTTTTATGATGTTATTTCAACCTGAGAACAAAATGGAATTGCATTGCTAAGCTTTGCAGGGCAGCTTATTTACTGAAGTGTAAGCTGCAACAAAGAACTGATGTTAGATCCTTTGGAGAGGAAGGTAAATCCTGTCTAAAAACACGTTATGGTGAAACGGTAAAAATGAAGCGGATGTTTCTGTAATACACATTTGTATTGTATGACTAATACTCATGCATGTGACTGAATTTTGACTTCAGCAAACAAAATCACTTCAACCCAAATCAGTGGGGATTTTTTCTCTGAAAAAACAATCATTGACTTCTCAGTTTGTGGAGCGTTATTAAGAGACTGAAATTTGACAAAAGGTAGGATAAGGATTGTCTGTGCGAATAACACACTGCAAAGGTCAGTCAAATGTTTTTTTGTATAGTTGAGGAGTCTTGCATTACAAATGACTGTATGCTCCATTATCAAATTTCAGCAATTTCAATTTCTTTTATATGTTTTAATCCATATCTGAACTGCAGAAATGGAGAGACCACTCTTCCTGTATAAAAAAAGGTTGGACAGATTGCAGAAATTTTTCCTATTACATTTGGATTGTTAAGACCATGCTTCAAGTTAAATTCAGTTTCAGTTGTGTACATATATAGAGTGTTTTTGAGTTTTTTTTAGCCGTATTGAAATACATTGGAGTTCATAATAATTGCCATTCTAGATAATGAATTCAAGTTTTCAATGATTGCTATATTTTAAATCAGTGAAAATGTACTCTTAAGATGAAAATATGCTAATGAAAATGATGTTTATGCAAAAGTCTCTGCAGTGTTAACAACTTGGTTGATGAAGTGGTCAAAAATTATAAAAATTCAAGGAAATGCTACCTGTACCTAAAAACGTGTCCTTGTTAAAAATAATGTCCTTTAATGTTCATGTGATTGTCCTGTTTTTTCATTCCAAAAAGGCACCGTTGTAGCTCCTTTGCAAAACGTGGCAATTCTACTTGAGCTCAAGTGCAACTCTCCATTCACTCTCACCACTAGTAAGAATTGTATGCTATTTTCGGGTCAGCCTCCAGAAAATGAAAGTTTTACAAACTAATGCGTATTTCAGTTGGGCCAGTGCCAGTGCTGGCCCAAGTCCCGTGTGGGTAGTTACATCCTGCCTCCGTCAAGTTCCCTTGGTGCGTTTCGTTGCTCACGGGTACGGGGGTTATTACAATCACATCTCGGCTGAGTGAGCAAGAGTTGGAGGGTCTGAGCTCCACTCTCTTGTGTCCTGAGCCTTCTCGGGGTTATTTCTGTAGATAAGTTTTTGGAAGAGAAGAGGTGAGCAGGAAAATGAACAGAAGTCCTTGGAGTGACTAGTGCCTTATTTATAACGTATACAGTGTACGTTATTAAACATCTGCAGGATGGGATCCATGAAATTCATGTCTCACGTCCAGGAGAATGAAACATTCCTGGCAGTGACTTGTATCAGAAGAAATTTGGATAAGCTCTGTGGAAGCTTCCTGCAATCTACTTGTTTGGATGGGGTGGTGTGACAGCTCTCTACTTGTCATCATGCTTGGGATGTTACCCTTATTCCCTCATTTCCGCAGTAAGATTTGAAAAGCAGATAAAGCATCTGTAACCAAATTCTGCATACTCTGCAGATTTCCAGGGGATTTTGGGATTTAATAGTGATTTTAGCAAGGCTATGTGTACAGCATCTCAGGGAGTGGCTTGATGAATATGTGCATTTCCATAGCCAAATGCTGAGGAACAATTGCCTACAAAAAACGTGAAACAGTTCAGTGAGTAAGTGGAATCATACTTTAACAAAGATCCATACTGCTTTTTGGTATGCTTATGATAAGTTCTTAAATCCACAGTAACCAGTTTTCAGGCTCTTTATTTTTGTGTTCCAGTGTAATAAGCATTATTAAAATTTCACATATCCTATACAAATTTATTGGCACAAGCTGTATTTATTGACCTGGATCGATGCTTATATGAATTTGATACAAGCTAGTAAATATGAAGTACAGCTTCAACACTTCTAGATGGATGAATGCTGTTCTCAGATACAGTATTCATTTGCCAAATGGGAGGAAGAAAAATGCAAGGAGGTTTTGAAAAGTATTTGCTTCATCTCTTTCACCCCTGCAGGCTTTCTACACGCTCCTAGAGGCATGTGTTTAGTGAGGATGATGGTAGATTTTCCTTTCAAAGAGAAGACAGAATGAAGTATCAGCAAATAAGCATAGCAGCCTCTGACCTCATTCTGCTATTGTGAAAAGCATTTTGTTTACGTGGCATCCAGATTTCTCAGGAACGGTGATTCTTAAACTTCCCAGTAAGAGTGGCATCAGATGAAAGCTTTTTCTTTTTCCACATCACACACAGATAAAGCAAAAAGATTGATTAGTTTTTGTACATTAAAATCCAAAGGTTGAGCAGAGGAGACTGGATTTCGTTCAGGTGCAGATCTGTGCTTGTAAGTGTTAGGCTGCTTCAGCAGCCTTTATTCCCAGGCAGTTTTTCTAGCCAATGCTGAAGTCTTTTGATTAACAATGCTGACTCACATGTCCTGGTAGCTGCACAGCTCAAATCAATACTTTCTGTAACTTGCAGTGTGCTGGCATTGCCACTCCTGCTATTTGAAAAGAAGAATTGTGAGATTTGTGCTCTTCCATTTCTCCAGGTGTCTGTAGCTGATGTATGATACAAGATAGGGGATTCCATAGACCCTTGCATTGACCAAGTTAACATGAGACTTAGAGTACTTCGAAAATGTTTTTAGTGTTCACATGTGATGCTGTCTGTGGGTGCATGTGCGTGTGTGCACAAACGTGCACTGCGCCATAAACTTTGCAGTTCTTGGGGTCGGCGTCAGTTGTTCTGCCTGGGGCTGCCTGGCAAGTGCTTTGCCCGTCCTGAGGGAAGAGCTGGCCCTGCAGAAGCACCCAGGTGAAGCGGTGCGTGGAGCACTTGTGCGTGCAGATGCGTGTGCTTCTGCCTCGTGCCAGCATGGGGGGGTCTGGGGAAGCTCTGGTGGGGCTGTCGGCTCGTTGTACATAACAGATGTGGTTGCTTCCTGCTGCTTTTACAACTGTGGTAACTGCAGTGGCTAAGCTGTAGTAGCTTATCAGTAGCTTGCCTTACAACTTCAGCTTAAAGGACACTGTAATTTTAAACTAGGGTCACACAGAGCTTAAACAGTGAGATTTTGTAGTTAGGTCTTCAAAAGTGCCCTATGTATGTGTTATCTTGTGTGCCATAAAGTAAGCCATTTCCATCTCCTTTCATTTTAGGTGCCAGAACCCTGTTTGCTCAGAATAGCCAAATTTTGGTGAGCATCCCAGGTGCTGTTTAAGAGTCTAAACCAGCTAAAGCATCCATTTTTAAAAGACAAGTGTGGTTACAGAAGTACTGCGGAAGCAGAGGAGCAGGGCTAACAACCCAGTCCATGGCAGAGCCCCTTCCTCTGGGTGGCTGGAAGATGCTCAAGCATGTTTCTGCTGCCTTGCTGGGCAGCAGCCCTCCTGTGTCCACGACGTGCTGTTTCTTACTTCGCTTTAAATAATGAAGAGACACGTAGCCGTGGGCTCCAGGCAGTGGTACAGGTATTTGAACAATGATCCATTCAGAAAGAAATACCTGTTTAAGAATGCAGCAAGACCTGTCTGCGACCAGCAGATCAAAGAATCTGTAAACAGAAAATTAAAAAAAAAAAAAAAAAAAAAAAAGGAGCGAAGTGGGTCAGACACATGATACGATTTTGAGATAAGGTGTTGATAAGGTACTGCTGCAAATATTTGTCTTTGGAAGAGTTATCAGGGGGCAGCTGGTGTGGAGGGCTGAGCCTGGAGCTGCATCAGCACAGCTGGTCATCCTGTAGGCAAAGTGGTTGCTTATTTTCTTTTTCTTTCAGAGGACATGCGTTCAGCTTATACGCATTCCTCTCAGAGCAGCACTGCGCTCACAGGGGCTTTCTCCTTCCTGGGCTGGGTTTACCCACAAATGACAGGCGGTGAAGTGACCACGGCAGATTGTGACAAGGGAGCAGAACAGACAAGAACTGGGTGCCAGCAAGATACAGAGGATGACATAGCATTGTTAATGGTGAGGTAAAAAAGCAAAAATCCCAGCTTTACCTTTGCTGACAGGTGAAAGCCTTTCCCTTGATGCTGGAGGACGACCACTTCAGCCTGCCCACCTGCTCTAGGGTTACTGAATAGCTGTCACTGATTTTACCTCTTTCCCTACGTAGAGCAAACAAACTTCAGTTCTAGGCTCATGCTCAGTTCCTGAAGTTTAGCTCTTGCAATCTAAGTTAGACCTACCCAGGGTGTTTGAGAGGTCAGTGCTCTTGGAGGCTGTGGTGGAAACTTGTTTGGAGAGAACTGGGGAGGGCTGGAACAATGTCAGATTGTGCTGGGAAAAGCAGCTTCACGTGGGATGTCTTCAAGGAGCAATTACAAAAATAACACTCGCTGTCAGCCGATAGAGCAGAGCAGTGAGTGGATAGTAAATACAAAAATCCGCTTTTTGTTCCAGCGTTTCAAGATGTAAAGCCTTTCTAATAGTTCACATGGAGAACAGTAATTTAAAACAGCCAGTCTTCCAAACAGCTCAATAGCTGTGTCTTAAATTTTAATGTTGATAAGTCAGAGATTTTTTTATTTATTGTTATTTTAAAGAGAAGAGGGAAGAAATGTTATTTATTTTTACAACTGTAGAAGAACTTCTGGCCCATCAGAAGGGTGTGCAGGCGTATAGATCTCGATCTTTCTCCCCATCGTTCATGGTTGCGTGATAGGGAAGGTGGTGTGATTCGTGTACAGAACATGTGTTTTAAGGCTTTTTGCTGAAATGCCATTGAATATACAGGCATTGTTCCAGGACTGACTTAGAACGAGCACAAGGTTAGGCACTGTGGCTCTCCATCCTTCTCTGAGAAATGTTTTCATGTGCTGTGTGCAATGAGCTTTTTTTCTTGATTGGCAAGTGACCCGTGAATTTGTTCCATTTAAGCAGTTGCACCTTGCAGAAGTTTAAACTCAGTTTTAGTCCACTCAGCATCATGCTCTTGCCTCAAAAAGCATTTAATAGATCGGTCGTTGACTAATTCTGTTTATCACCCTGAGGTTAGATTTGGCAAGACACAGCAGTAACCCGCCACCATGAAAAAGCATTTCCAACATGTTCCGCATTAAACTTTTCTTCCATATTCAGCTGTCACTGGGGGATTGCAGTTTTCTGCTGAAGAATCTAAAAAAAAAAAAGGCAATGAAAAGTGACTGTCGATAGTTCTGTATTAAGATCCCATGCGGTATCAAGGTACGCAATTTATTTTGTTTTACATCTGTGTCTGTTTGGCAGTCTGTGAATAGAAAATCCCAGTTCTTTCCTTGCCCTCTCACTGAAAACAACGTAACCTAAACTGACAACAGGAGAGGATAAAAAGAATTTGTTTTTAAATATCAGTTGAAGGAAAGCAGTACTGATGTTTCCCTGTCTTACAGGGGATATTTTCATAAATCTTAGTTCCAAAGTACTCTGTTTTATTTCAGAGAGAGTCTAGTCTGCAAAAAATGCCATCTTGCATTGTCATGTACAGTGCCTTTAATTCAGGTGGATCTTGGAGAGTCTTAATAGCATATTGCACAAACTAGCTTAACTTCAGGAATGCATGTCACTAAATGTGATCTGCCCATCAAGAGACTATGTGCACTGACCCTGCAAAAGGTAAAGTCAGGAAAAAAAAAAAAACAAAAAAAAAACAGTATTCACTTTAAGCTGCTATGGGAATTTAAGCAGCATATTCTGAGGATTTAATTTTGGGTGAAGGCCACCTACCGCTGCTGCTGCTGCAGAGAGGCTGCTCCAGCCCGCAGCTCTAAGCAGGGTCCTCGTTTAGCTGGTGTGAGCTGCTGGCTGGAAGGGAGCGAGCATCCCTCTGCCTTAGCTGCCTGGGGACACTAATAAGAGCAAATGCCTGTACCTACAATTAATTTATGTGAATAGCTACAATTACTTGTGTCATAAATGGGGCTACTGTGGCAGCTTCCATCTGTTGCTCCAGGCCATTAGCAAGAGATCAGGGTTTAGTTGCAGAAATAACACAGAGGAGGTTGTGCCTACAAAACATTTTTCTCCTGTTACCACCAAAGAGTGAAATTACAAAGAGGCAATTTCAGGCAGATAGTTTGAAAAAACATGATATTTTTTACAGATGGTGTATCCTTGATAAAAATAATAATTATTATTTTTATTTTAAGTCTGCTTTATCAGAACGAAATGCCTCTGTATCAGGAGGGAGCAGATCATTTGCAACATCCAGCAGCCTTAATATTTCAAAGTACAGGAACACGGGTGCAGAAGTGAGTCTTAGCAGCTTCTTTTCGGGCAGCTCCCAGCATTGCTGATCCCCGCCCTGAAGCCCCGCTTGCTGCTCAGCGTTGCCTCTTGCTGGTAAGAGTGCCCCAGTAACTCATGGCAAGCTGATAGCATGGGTTTGGGTCCTGCTGCAGGATCCTGGCTCCCACCCGGATGTAAAATAAGCAGTAGGGCCAGCTACAGGGAGAAAATTAAAAAAAAAAAAAAAAAAAAATCAAGAGTGGCTTCAGGAAAAAAAAAATGCGTAGAGGAAAAGGAATGGCACATTCTGCTGGTTAACTGAAGCTGTTCTTGTCCAGAGAACCAACCTCCCTTTTCTTCAAGCAGTCAAAGAAAGCTGCTTGATGCATCTCGTGATCGAGGAATGAAGCCGTGCATCTCAGAAACTCTCAGGAAGAGAAGAAACCCAGAGCTCATTCAGCCACAGCAGAAGCCGCATCCAGAGATGCCTTTGCTTGAAGATAATTTTCTTTGATTATTAAGAATTGCCATTTCCCCCCCCAGCTGGGAGGCATTGCTGATCCGTGCTCATTCATAGGAAAACAACTTGGGGCTTTCCTCAGTGTCTGAGGGCAGCGGGGAGGGGCTTGGTCTGACTGTAGTGCCTGATGAAGTCTGCCTGTGATCGCCTCGGAGCTCCAGGCACGGCAGGGAATAGCGCCTGTGCTGCAAGCCTGCTGGCAGCTGCTGCTCGTGTAGCTGGTGTCTGAGCATGTAGAAGTGGAGCTGCGTGCTTCACGGAGGAGGTGGCCAAACTCTGGTCAAGGATGTGTGGTAACGGAGCTTCAGCACCAAGACTCTGTTAATTTTTCCCAAAGCGTGTTTTGCTGAAGTGATGGGATGGGGAATTTCCCGTTGCATTTATGTTCTGGTTACAGCAGTTGTCTGAGCTGTTTTAAGGACTAATTTTAAGTAGGATTTTCTATGAGTGCCGTAGCTTCTGCAGTGAAAACGTGAGATGAGATCACTTCACCTGCTGTTAGAATCAGATGTAGTATGAAAGCATACAAACCATTTTAGGATAGCACTGCTCCCCAGCAATGCTCCTAAAAATGGTAATAAATAACAACTTATCCCTGATGTTCTAAGGGGACTGTGATCAAACAGCAATATCCCGAATTGGAACAAATACTTTTACTAGATAACTTTAAATACAACACGCGTTTTGCGTTTGTAAGGACTTTTTGCTTTGCTTGTTTACACAGAGCTGCTTGCGTTCCCTGAAAAAGTGAAATGCGTTTTACCAGCAGCGCGTCTCTTCTCTCCTAGATTACGGAAGTTTGTGGAGCCAAGCGCGTGGGTTATTTTGGTCCTGCTCAATTTTACATTGCTTTGAAGTTAATTGCGGCAGCACAGTCGGGGTTCCCAGTACGGATTGAGAGCATTAAGAATGGTAAGTAGTAAATTTTGCTTGCAGCACTTTGCACTTGTTTTTTTTTGCTTTCTTTAATGCTTGCAAGCTCTCTGTGCTGGTAAACTTTCCTTCTAGCTCGTCTGTGAAACCACTGTATTTTGTGGAACAGAGGAAAAGCAGAAGGCAGTGTTACTTTCTGGAAGTAACTGGTAGAAAACTGCACGGAATGACACGTGGCAGAGCTGAGATTAGAATCGTAGAATCATAGAATATCCCAAGTTGGAAGGGACCCGCAAGGATCATCGAGTCCAGCTCCTACAGCCCCTCTCAAAAGGCATTGCCAAGCAGTGGCTGGTCAGTGGTGTGGATGCATCTCCCTGCCACCTTTGGCCTCTGATCTTGACGGCTGTCTGCTGCGGGGGCTGATAGCTGCTTGGGTGGAGGGGTGCTTTGGGAGCCATGCTAAAATAATGCTTCCTGTCATTAGATAGGGAAACGTATGGTAGGTGTAATTTAAAGCAGCTTTGTTCTCCACAAAGAATGACAATGATAGTAGACGTACAGAAAGAAGAAGCCTCATAGTTGGGGCACTGCTGCTGGCACAGCTTCAGCTCAGCTGCCCCTGCTGAGGGCAGTGAGTTGCAAAGGGTTTGCCCCTTCCTGGGTGAAAGCACCCACAGGTGAAAGCATCTGCAGCCCCATGTGTGCCAAGCCCCTCATCCCAGCTGTCAGTGAGGCGAAGGGGTCAGATCCTGGCATGGCGGGACCGGGGCTTAGACCACATCAGGGTTTGTCCATCTGTTTTCCTTGCAGATGGCTTGTCTGTGATGTCTTGCATTGCACATCTTTCTAAGGATGCCACTGTTAGTCTGAGAAAAATTAAGCTAAATTAGAAACCTGAACTGAAGTGAGATTTACTGTGTGCGTTTTACAAGGTACAGCAGCTGTGCATCATCCACCAGTCTGAGCAAGCAAGGGTCCTTGTATTGGTATCCTGCTTACTTACTCGGCCTGAAACACTTCCAGTGCTAATTACATCTTCCCTTGAAATATATTGATGCTTTCAGAGTGGGATGAGAAACATGCAGCAAATCTAAATTGATTTCTTTTTCTTCGTGGTAGCAGTTGTAGGTGTAAATGATTACAGAGGTGATGTACGGCTTAATTTTGAAGGCTACGCTCTGTTAATTCTATCTGTATTGATCTTTGGGGGTGACTATGTACAAAAACAGATAATGATTTATAATGAATATTCCCTCCCTCAAACTAGTCAAAATTGTCCTAAAGATACATTTGCTTAAAAGTATCCCTCTTCTGCTCTGCAAAGGAGAAGCAAAATGGGACCTTTTGACACAGCCGTCTCACCAGGCCCTGACACGGTCTCTGAGCCCTACCATTTATAACTTGCTCCTTGTATGATGGCAGCACTGAGAATACTGTCATCCTGACCTAATGAATTCATCAGTCCCACAGTTTCTATGAGAAGCTATTCTTTTTACTACAGGCAACGTTTTCAAGGCAGGAAATGAGTTTACTGCTTACTTTAATAATGTGCATAAGGCTTATTTCTTTCTCTATGCATTAAGAGATAATCTGTAAGGCTAGCAAATGTGGCTTTGTGTACCATTCACATCTTTATTAAGACCTAAAATAATTACAGGAGTTCCACATTTATAAATATTACAAAATATAAATAGTGCTCTTTCACAGATAAACTTCACTGGTTTTACAGTACGGTGCTGCTTCAAGGACTGTTAATGTTCTGAACTCCCAACTGAATTTTTCTCTCTTTTAATGAAGAATTGCCTCTGCCACGGTTCGTGGCGCTGAAAAATGACGGTGACGTACGCTATGGGACTCCAGCAGAGCTCCATGGAGTTAAGTTTCAGGTTCCACATGCAACTCTGGAAAAAAACTCCTACAAGAGAACAGATGAAGGGGACAAACAGGTAACAGCCCTGTCTCCTTCAGGCCAGTGTGTCATTGTGCTTTCTCCTTTTGGGTCCGGCCCTGGAAGTGATGACACTCACGTGAGCTTACGCAGTTTTGCAGCACAGTACTAAAGATGGGCTCCTTACGTGAAAAATAATCCCCATTGGGACTGTGCTCTTGTTTTGAAGATCTCATACCAGTCACATCCCTGAAGGGAATTTCTTTATATGAGCGTGTTTAAAACTCATCCCTGTAGTCTTCTGTGTAAGTTCGTGCAGTGTTGTAGTCCTCCCTAGTGCAGTGCTATGTCTTGGAGAGTACAAGGGGAGGGGGGGGCAAGTAGAAATCTGTCTGCTCAAGGGGGAATAAACAGGAAAGCGAGCGATTTCTCATGGCAAGCGTGATCATTAGTCGCTCCAGAAACACTTAGCTGGAGAAGAGGTGCTGAAAGGGGGAGAGCTGGTCATGAGCCACTGTTTCTGGGTGGGATAAGGCCACCGTGCTTCCCTCCTTACTAATCTCCCCCAGGGGCAGTCCAGAAGAAACCTCTTTTTCTCTTGTCCTCAGTGAAACACCGTCCCAGCTTCTCGTGCTCTCAACTGCTAGTGTAACAAGGTTGGCCAAGGGAGGTTTGTGTTCCTTGCATTTGGGAGAGTTGAGAGCACTCGTTCAAAGACATGCAACTTCACAGAGCGAGCAGTATTTGCATAATTTTCCCTAGGCATAATGCCTTCTCTTCGGGTGCTGCGTGGGGTCACACCGTGGGTGCCCCATGGCAGACGTGTCACCTCCTTGCACTGTTCACACACGTATGTGACACAGCGTGACAGTGTTGTGTCAGCCTGGGTGATGGCATTCCCAGCTGGAGGTTAACCAGCAGCAACAAGCTGCTGCAAGATGCACAGCTGATGTAGCAGGATGAGGAAGAGGAGCGTGTACGTCTCCTGCCTGCGTGCATTGACACTGAAGCAGAGCACTGCCCTCAAACCTCTGGCTCCATCTGGGTTGTCTTTGTTGTGTTGCATTTTCCTTTAATACAGTAAACTGCTTCAGGATCGCATCCTCTGAAACACTTTCTGTAAGTCAAGAGAGAGTGAGCGCTCTAGGATAGATACCCAGGAACGCCTACAAATCCACCAGATGCTTAAAATACCAATTCAGAGATTTATTTTATATTTTTGGTACGTGTTTTAGTACAAAGAATGCTCTCTCAGAAATAATGCCTTCAGATTAACTAAACGTGTTATGTAAATCCAAAGATACCCACTCACATTAAGCCTTCTGCACTCACTCCTTCAGGCATATTTGGAAGTAGGATATCTTAAGCTGTTTGTTGTAAAGCTTCACTATGCCATTACCATGCTTTATCCCTAGAAGGCTTAATACCAAATTCTGTCTTTACCCTCTTTTGTTTTTTTAATGAGAGTTTTCTCGGATATAGAGAGCCGGAGGGAATCGCAGTGTTTTCCTCTTCTTTGTCCATCAAGTTGCATGTGTTTGGATTGTGGTGCAGAATTACTTGGTTGTTTTGTTGTCATCTCAGAGTTCCTTTCTGCATTGATTTGTTTTTGAAACAGGAACCCAAGTCTCCACCGATGTCTCCAATCTGTTCACCTCCTGCTTCTCCGTCTACGTACCAGAGAATACCCTTAACTTACGGATATGGTAAATCAAGAAGTGGGCTGGAGCAGCAGCATGGAGGTAGGGTAAAAGTTGGAATGTGCACACTGTATTCAATTATGCTTTTTTCTCTCTTTTTTTTTTTTTTTTTGTAGAAGCATCAAAATTTCAAATGGAACTAACAATCAGCCCAGTGATTTTAAAATTTAATTATATCCGAGTTTTGGAAAATGATCCAATCATGTCATTTTATTTTGCCTAAAAGCTTTTCTTTGATTGTTCACTCCTGTCTTCCTGTTTGCTTTCTGGTAAATTAGTTAGATTTATGTGTCACTGCTCACAGATAAATGCTAATACCCAGTCTCTGACAAGACTACGTGCAGTGTATCTCAATGATTGAGAGTTTGTGAGTATTTTCAGAGCGTATGATGCTTTTGGTATAGTTAGAGGGGAAGAAAAACCCACTCCTGATTTCAGTAGCTGCTCTATTACTATTTGAATTTACAATGAACCTTCCTTTGCAGGAAAGGGTAATAATCTCTCCAGTTTCATAACGGAAATAACAATAGGACATGAATATAAAAACAGTCCCACAGTGTAACATAGACAAAACAGATAAAAATAAAGCACTACAATGATGCTGTGTCCTTGATCTTACTGCCTTTAAAGTAGGTGGCAAAATGTTCTTGTTTTAGTCAGAGGGTAGTGGGGCAGAAGCCAGTTTTTACAAAGGCTTGAGGAGCTCCTGTTAATAGTAGGGTGCCTGTGCTCTCCTAATTCTAACATCTGATGACCAAAGCAGTGAAGATAGCAGGCACTGGTATATAGCACTCCTCTGTCAAAGGGACCAGAAGGAGTGCTGCCAGTTAGTGTGTTTGTAGTGAGCAAGGAGTAGAGTGTTCTAGTCCTTTAGCAATTGTCTTCATTTACAAATGAGTGGAAAAAACAGAGCTAATATTTAGAAACTCATTACAGCCATGGTAAGAATGTGTTCAACACTATCAAATGGCCTTCACGTGAAAATCATATTAGTGCAGAGTTGCAGGCATTCATTTGTTGGTTAGCTAAACTACCATTCATTCAGAGACAGGATTTTTTTTCCCATCCCACTCTTAGCATAGCTGAGTGATGGCTGACTTCTGAAAAAAGCAATATTAGTGAGATTGTCTTCTGATATGACATGTTCTGCTCTAGTAAATAAGACCTGCAGCGGACAGCATACACCCTGAAGACCAGTGCACTAGGAATGAGGATGCCATTGGGAACAGCTGCCCATATTTACCTTTAGTGTGCTCTGCTGTTTTCTGGGATTTTTTTCAGGCTCTGTCAGTGACTTGCTTTTTTTGAGAGAGTAGGGATAGGGTGTCTCTGAATTTGCATGCGGTGGTAACTTCAGTGAAGTTTCTCATGGAATTGACAGCTGTGTAGTGCATAGACAGCAGCCTCCAATGCAGGCATCAACTTCTTATAAAATTAATCATGCAGCTGCTTGAGGTGGTAAAATCTTGGAGGTGTAGAACACTATTCTTACTTTGCAGAAAGCACTGGAAATTAAAATAAGGGCATAGAATTTTTCAGCTCAGACCCAGACTTCTTCTTTCCAGAAGAAGTTCTTCAGCCAAACGTGTTCTCAGTGGAAGTAACTGAATAACACATTATGACCTGTGCTGTACCAAGTGCCAGGCTAGATGACCTACTGATTCCTTCTGGCCTTTAACATTAAGAACCTTCCAGTTTCCTGATGAGTATGCAAAAGGCTAGGCTTGAAAACACCACCACTTGCGTATGTGTCTGAGGTGATAGCTTCACAGAACTCATCTTGCTAGACTTATTTTGTACTGAAAGCATGATTCTGAAACTGGGACAAAGTGTCTCTAAGGTCAGCCTTTTGCACTGCAACTATGGCTATATACCAGTGGATTTTACTGTTTTTCTTGATAATTTTTATGTTTTTCTTGCTAGCAAACACACAGCAGTGTGACCTTGCACTTTAATCTCCTCTTGAAGTGCTTCTGTATATTTTCCAACTTCCTTCCTGTGTTTTTTTTCTTTTTCTTCTGAAATTAGAACTTGTACAGGAATAAAAATAGATACCAGGATAAGACCACTTAGGAAAGCGAGGGCTTTCAGGATGTAATTTTTAAGGTCTTCCTGAGCTCAAAAATGCCTAGATTTCCTGGGTTGTCTTCTCATCAAGATTCCTTTAAATGCTGTCTATCTAATGCAGACTGTCTTTGTTGTGGTACATTTTAAATGTGCTGGCAGCAGAAGTTTTCACTCTGTAAAAGTTTGCAAGTGAGTTGCCTTTGTGTTTGCATACTTGACCTGTTTCTAAAACATTGTTCTTAAATGTGCCGTTATGTCACTGCTTACTATATTTACTGCAGTAGAATGCAAGTGACTTGACTTAACAATCACTCCTTCTTTTGCTACTTTTCTTTACTAACTTTACTCCAAATAATGAGGAGTGGTGAGTCACGTTTTTTGATTTTCAACAGAAATTAGGGAGGGGGAGGAGAAGAGTATATGGAAGATTAATATATAGAAGATTTGTGATTTACGGTTAGATAGCGTTGTCAAAGCATGTTTTTTTTACATCTCAGTTGAACTGTTTCTTGCTTCTTGTAATGCCTTCTGCTATATAAGGCTGTAAGTATATAAAATGTATAAAGATATAAATGGGCTACATAGATATTTCCACATTATGAACAATACTTTCTGTTATCTAATAATATATAATGACAATTCTAATCAGTAATGTCTGAAGAAGAATGATGTAACATGAAAGACAAGCGTGTGGCTGGAATTTTGTTGTTAAAGACAAAATCTACTTCGATACTATGATACTGTGGGGTCACTGATGCTTGACCTTGCAGTATTTAATTTTTTGCTTTAGCCTAGTAGAACCTTTTGGATTATTTTCTCATTTTTATACTTACTTTAAATGTCTGTAGCTCCTTATGAAGTCAGACACACTACTCACCAGCAAGATGGATCATCATCAGGGAATTATGGAGCCAAACCTGCACACGCATGTTCAACTCTTGGTCGGGTAATGAATTACATGTGTTTTTTTCTTCAGCAATGTTACTTCTAAAATTGTAGATAAATTAAAACAAAAAACAAACAAACAAAAAAGGCAAAAGAATTCTCCATGGTATTTTTAGACAAGAAACTGAAGTGTACCTTTTAGTATATGACAGATAAAAAAGCAAAGATGATAGGAAGAAGAAATTTAAATGGATAGTATAATTAAATTGCTGAAGTTAAGTAAAATGAGAAGCAGCAAATAGCACAGATAGGAAGACTGGACTGAGAATCTTCAGTTCAAAAGTTAAAAAAAAAAAAAAAAAATAAAAAATGTTGAGGTTATCCTAGCAAAAGTAAAACATTTTCATTTGAAATATATGAGGTTTCATTGAGGTTCTTGCTTGATTTAGAATGTCATCTGTAACACATACACGGAATTTATGGTCTAATATTTTGTGTATTACATTTTTTACCTCAGTTTATAAGATCGTGTCTCAAACAGAATAAATAAATTTCTGGCCATTTGTTTGCTTTTATGAGATGAGTCCTGTGTTCTCCTGCTGACTGTCAAAGCATATCTTTCTAGTGTTCCAGTATGCCTGCTGTGCATTTATTTTGCAAACAGGTAGTTTACCCTAAGGAGGGTCAGAGTTCTCCTAAGGGAGAGCTTTTCCTAAATAAATATGACTCAGGGGCTCCGTACTTTTTCCGTTATGCGCAGCATCCCACACCCGTATTAAAATGTCACCTGAGCCTCAGGAAAAGTTCTACAGATAATGTCACATAATTTGTGCTAACTTGAAATGAAATTGAGTGCATTCGTGCAGTACTTTGAAATGAAAATTAATTTACAACTTCACGATGTTGCCTGTTTCAGGGATCTTTTGATGTATTTCAGAACTGGTGTTTTGCTTTGATTCTTAAGAAATTGAGAGATGGATGTCAGAGAAAGGGTTTTGGAGTTGGCTGGAGCCTGGTTATTGTTTGTTCTTGCCCCCCTTCCTCTTTAAGAGTGCTGTCATCGAGGCCTAAAGCATCTTAAACACCAAGTTATTACAGTTTAACAAAGACACTAATTATATTGACAGACCTCTTCTAGGCACCACCACCAAGCTACCAAACGTAGCAGACTCCCTTAAACGAGTCATTCAGAAAAGCACATAAATAAATGAATAAAATGTCCTCCTCTAGAATATTCTTTTTCCCAAACTTTTTTTTTTTTTTTTTTTTTTTTTTTTTTTTTTTTACTGAAAATGTGGGAAGTGACAGCAAGTCAAGGAGATCCCTTGGGCCTTGCAAGTCTGTTTGAGCAAAAACGTGTGCTGAGTTGCTGAGTTACCTGGGTGAGCTACAGATCCAGAAGCAGTCTAGCTCCGTAGTTACAGCATCTCTCCTACTACGTAGTTCCTTAGCAAAGCTAAGTATGTCAGGCACCGTGTTGCATATATATAGCTGTAGGCCCTTTTTTTGGTCCCATTTTAGGTATACGGTTAGGTCAGCGTTCAAAATAAAGAGACAGTAATTGACATGGCCAATTCTGCTTCTCATCATTCTAAAAGATGAGTCTGCTACCAGAACAGCATGAATCTGGTCCGTTGAGGTTTCCAGAGTCCAGTCTGGCCCTTCTGGCTGGTGCCAGGGGCCCTCTTCTCAGTCTCTTTCAGTGGAGCGGGAGCAGCCAGATAGCAGTGCCCATTACTCAGATGACCCTTGGAGGATAACTGAGGAGCAGCGAGACTACTATGTCAACCAGTTCAGGTCCCTGCAGCCTGACCTGAACTCCTTTATTTCAGGTAATTTTTACCAAAAATGACCGTGTCAAGTAGAGGAATCAGGCTGAGAGACATAAAGTATTAAGTAGATAATTATTTTATTTTCCCTAGAGTGTATTTGTGAATGAGAGTTGATTGTGTTTTATTTTCGAAGGCAGGCAACTAAAAGAACAAACCAATTCTATGGGTATTATGTTTGTTTTTTTCCTAAATATGGACGTTAATTCTTTCAGAAGTGGTTCTGTTTTAAAAGCTGACCATTTGAAAATGCATCACACGTACTTCAATTTCGCAGATACGCTTTAATATTGCAGATCTTTTTCCCTTTCATGTCAGTCCCTGCAAGTTTACCCTGCCATCTGAGAATCAGGCCAAGTTTGTTTTTTTCCTCTCCCTCGTGCATCATGCTCAGAAATCCCAATGCTGCTTTTTGTTACACATCTGCAGTCCTGTTGTCCTCTTACACAGGTGTAATTGTTGGCAGTTAAAAAAAAAAAGGCAGCAGTAATAATGCAGATCAGGTTTTTGCCCTCGGTTAAGCTGACTGCAGAGCTTAGGGGAAAATGACATGAAAAATTGTGACCTCACACTAAAACAAAGTGGTTATCTATTTCCAGTACATGATTTGAAACTGCTGAGAGAACGAGCACTGCTTAGACTTGAGGCAACACTGAACTGGTCCTGATTTTGGGAAAATGCTTACTTGAAAGGAAAAGTGTTGCGGTTCAGTAAAAATTAAAATGAACTCTTATTCTAAGCGACTGTATTCGTAGATCAAACCTGCAGTGTGTATTGAGCTGAAAAAACCCTAGGCTTGGGCTTACTTTCCCAACAGAGAAGTGCAGCATCCGTGTGATGAAAGTTAAGCATGTGTTTAACTCTCCTGGGTGGTTAAACCTGAGTGTTTATGGCTTTGGGGGACTGAGATTTTGACCTCCAGGTGGTTAAAAGCAAATGCTGGAGAGCATACACATGGTGAAAGTGTTGTAAGAGCGTACTGAAATTGCATTTTCATTCTGAATGGGAGGATCAGGCTACCTGGGAGAGGCATCCCCACAGGTACTGACAGTCTGGCAAGGAAGAAGTCGCAGGGTTTACATTTTACCGAGTCCTGCTACATATTGCTGCTCTTCAGTAGCATCTGGGATTCAAGAGGCTCAGATGCAGCCAAAGGTTTAAAGGAATACCTGATGTTGACATAAATTAGTGCTTCAGCAGTTCGGTACCTCAGTTAAGTCTCTTTTGTATAATTTGCTTGAGAGAGGAAATGGTTCAACAACACTGTATTTCTTTACACCCCTATATAGGTCTGTGACTGTGTCTGTGTATATTCATATAGAGCCTTTCAGGGAGCTTTGCATTTTCCTTTATATTGTGTGAGACTCTCAGGCAGTCCTTGCACATCCAGAATTACTTTTTATGAATGATAAATTCGAGCTTCACACAACATCCTAAAATAATTAAACTGTACAAGTCCTTGCTGCAGGGTGATACAAGCGCTAGAAGTTTGTCCAGGCTTAGGAAGTTATTTAAGAAATCCATGATATGAAAATCCATCAGAAGTTACTGTATATTTCAATCCTACTGCTGGTCAGAGGCTGGGGGGATATTCTGGAGCTGCATTTTTATGTGGCTTTGTCACAGTCTCGTACTCCTCTCTTGGCATCTGACATAGGAGAGGACATGCTGCACTAGATGAATTTTGTACCTGTCCTTGTTACAGCCTTCCTCACGCACTGCAGTGGGCGATCTGACCTGAATGCACGAAGGAGAGAGGGGTGTCGACCTAGAATCTGTGTTACCTTACATTATGTAAAATATTGCCATACATTTTATAAGCCTATAACCTGGCAGGGCTTCCAGGACAAGGGGAACGTGTGCCGCCTCGGTAGCCTGTGTGGACAGGATGGTGAAATAGTGCGTTTGTTAGCTAGGAGAAGCATGACTCTGCCACACATGTGGCTTCTGGGTGAAGCAGAGCCATTTGTGTCCGTTATTTCATCACTGGTGTCATGGCAATGTGCTGGTTAGAATCACTTGTACTGAGGCCTGCTCTCCTTTATTTATTTTTCCCGTTCAGAGGGAATGGGGAAATGAGGTCAACAGCTCTGTCTGACTTTGTCACTTATTCACCAAGAGACAAATGGTCCAACAGCTCTATTAGGTTGCAGTTAATCTGAGCGTCTGTTGAACATAAAGTAACCAGCTGCTTCTGGTGAAGCAGCCCTGGCCAAATGTAAGTAATTGGAGATTTAATTTCAAACAGTTGATAAGGCACAGTTTCCCAACAGGTTCCGTGGCAAAGAATTTCTTCACAAAATCAAAGCTGCCCATCCCAGAGCTTTCTCACATCTGGTAAGTACTGTAATAGCGTTTGGGATGTGTATCCTGTTTTTCAAAAGATACCTAATTCAAGAGTTCTTGTTAAATTTTAAAAAGTGTCTTCAGTTGTAATTATTGCTCTTATCTCCAGAATCACTTTCAGGCCCAAGCAGCAGGGTGCTCATTGATCTTCCTGACACGCTTGTTTTCTGTAGAGATGTTCGCCTTCTCAGCAGGACGGGGAAGGTTTGAACAGCTACGTAACTGAGAGCTGTTCTTAAGTGTGTTGTAAGCAACATCATTAGCTCAACAAACCGACATTTTTCATGAAATGATGTGGAGGAAAAGCACATTTGAAGTGTTTTAGATGTGGTGTTGGCTTTATGTTTCTGGCTGTGTTTTGTCAGATGAGGCCTAATTAATACCTAATTTTTAGTAAGTGCAACTACATAATTCATCAGTGCTTTTCTAATGAACCAGTACACTTACTTTTAATGAACTTATTTAGAAATGATTGCAGATGGAACTGTACATGATAAAATTTGACAATAATTCTATTACATTTTCATAAACAACATGGTGCTTTGTAATTCAGCATCATCCTTCCATATAGATAGGAAAAGCAAACAGTTTAAAATGTTGATTAAAAATACTGATAGAGTTTTTACTTTTATATATGCTTTTATGAGGATAGATGTGAGGAAAAGCTTGCAAGAGCCTAAACATCTGTTGGGGTCAAAGAATATGTCTGGAATCTTTTCAAAGCGGATTGTCAGTCATGAAATAATAATAAAAAAAACCCAAACAAACAACTGAAGAAGCATTATACTGGGGGAAGTGAATATTGGAATTTAAATGAAAGATTATATACAAAGAATGGAGTAACCCGATATGTAACAAAACACTCTATTTGTGTTGCTGACATAAGTGGTTCTCTGCAAAAAAATAATCAAAGAAAAGTACTATTTTCTAGTAGATGATTATAATTTCGTAATGATAAAATTTATCAGGTCATGTCACTGTGTTAAACACATGAGATGTTTCAGACTTTGCCACTATAACCTCAACAGCTTGAAAAATGCTGATTACTTTCAAAGAGTAGGAAGTTACGTGTTTATTTATTTTAGTCACTGTGCTAATATAATAGTAAGGCAATAGTTATTTCTGGCAGAGGAGTTGATTTATAAAATTGAATTCTTGAGTATGAGTATCTGAAGTCCAGTTTTCTTGTTTGAGAAGAATGCGAGAATTAAAGAGACAACAGATTTAATTAACAAGCAGTCAACACTAACATTTGAACATGTCAAGAACATTAATTTACCTCTATTCTTGAGGCTAGTCAATGTTGCTAATTAAACATTTGCTGAAGTCCACTTTTAACTTTGTCTGCTTGAATTGGCTTAAGATCCTGCGTAGGTTAGCTAAAACTTCTTTCAACCATTGGAAAGTTAATTTCGTCCTTAGAAACATAGGGTATGTATTTCATGTTATAACATACACATAGCATTATATTGTATGGCAAGATGTATGACAAAAATACACCATTTTAAAAAAGAAAAGCTGCAAATCAGTATTAGAAAATTAGCTTCATTTTCCTCAAGACTCAAAAATAGACACTCCCATGTGGGTGGGAGTTGTAGTAGCTATGATCAAGTAGAAATAATAGAGGTGGTTGTCCTTTATCAAAATAGCTGTCCTCAAAAAGCTTCGTTTCTGTGTCTCCTGTGACTGCGTGAGCATGTTTCCCTGAGGCAGAGGCTGGGGAAATGTGCGGCTGTCGTCCCTGCAGGGAGCTGAGCGACGTGGATTGCGATGGGGCGCTGACGCTCCCTGAGTTTTGTGCTGCTTTCCACCTGGTGGTTGCGAGGAAGAACGGTTACCAGCTGCCCGAGACGCTGCCCGACACGCTGCTGCCAGATTACCTCCAAGCAGGTAATACCCCTGCTGCAGGCTGTGGTCTTGTGGCTGTCTCAGAAACTCAACATGCCTCTAAAACAGGCTTCGTTTTCCATGTCGCAGGTAGAGCTGAGTTCATTGCTTAATGGCTCCCCAGTTGCTTTTTAAAGCACAAGGTTTTAATTCTGTTTATGAGGCGATTGCTGAAGAGGGAATTCGTGAAAGCACAAAATGGAGATGCGAAATGTACCAGTTGTCTGCCTCTTAATGCCTGTCGCTCTGCTCCCGTGTGCTTCAGGTGCCATTACAGCTAAACTGGCAGATGATTACCTGTAGCAAGAGGTGTATGGCTTTTAACTCTTGGTGATTTTCCCTTATGTATCTGTCTTTAGAAGATGTGCTGGAAATAGTGCTGGACTGCTTTGGAACTTACTGTGCTAATATATGTGTTGGATGCAGTCACCGGTTGTACCAAAGGGTGACTTTTGTTGTAACTCATGTTATGTGAACCGCAGCTTCTGCTATAAATAATTTGCACTAATGACAGAGGGATTACAACGGTTTGTGTAGAACGAGGATAAATTAATCCAAAATACAACATACCTCAGTAAAAAAGTGCAGCGAGAGACATGCCCTTTCGTTTCTTCTCTTCAGTTATGTCTCTTATAATTATAAATGAACGTTGAAATATATACTGTTCCATCTGAAAAATGTGCATGACTTTCTAGGGCAAGGAGGATTAATCACAGATGATAATTATAGTGCTAAGGGATAATATTTAAGACCTAATAACATCTCCATTAAATTTGATGACATTGAATGTATTAAAAGGCAGGAAAAGAGCAAATCAAGCTGCAGTTAGGAAAATTAAATGTTCGCCCTGTATCAGATTTGTGAAATAATTTCTGATGGAGTCCATGTTCCTTCATATCCAAGGGGAGAAGCTTCTGTAAAACCTGCACCTTCAAGTCTTCATCACTTTTACTCTCTCTAATTATGACATTCTCATGTCATAATTACAGCTACCCTTTTCCCTCCAGGACCACCACTTTGCTTGCTAGCCTCACTCCTGATCTCATCATAAAATAGCTTGTAAGCTTCTTCATGCAGGTTCTTGTTGGCATGTCTTCACATTAAGCATTTTTGGGTAACCCTGCAATGGAAGTAACTATCTACGGTGGTATCAAATCATTACATCAGTGGAAGGAAGGTGGTAAGCTGTGGTTGTTCTCTGGGAGTCCTCTTTTCATAGAATCACAGAATTGTAGGGGTTGGAAGGGACCTCAGGAGATCATCAGGTCCAACCCCCCTGCCAAAGCAGGTTCCCTAGAGCAGGTTGCCCAGGGAGGCGTCCAGACGGGTCTTGAATATCTCCAGAGAGGGAGACTCCACAACCTCCCTGGGCAGCCTGTTCCAGTGCTCCATCACCCTCACCGTGAAGAATTTCTTTCGCGTGTTGGTGCGGAACTTCCTGTGCTCCATTTTGTGGCCATTGCCCCTTGTCCTGTCCCCACAAACCACTGAAAAAAGGTTGGCCATATCCCTTTTTCTGCCACACTTAAGATATTTATAAACATTGATGAGATCCCCTCTCAGTCTTCTTTTCTCAAGGCTGAACAGACCCAGGTCTGTCAGCCTTTCCTTTCCTTTTCCATAATTTATGCCTTTTAGCACTGAGCCCTTATCACTTCTGTAGATGATTATTGTTTCATGTGTTGGACACAACCAAGCATTTCAGACCGATTTATGTGAAAGAGTGGAAAGGACTATTTGTTCCAGGCACACTAAATACCACGGGTAATAAGCTAATGCTGTTAGTTTGAGGGTCTGAAAATGTCTCACAGTATTTTGCTGCCTATTCAGAAATCTTAAGACTTGCATAATAAAAAGTGCAACATCTCAACACATTGTAGCACAGTGAATCACAAGAAAGAATACAGACCTGTTTGTATCAACTTCTGAAATAAAAGCATCGATAAATAAGCAAGTCATCATATACTTACCTAAAATGTCAAAAGATATATTTGTTTGTTTGTTTTCATGTTTTCATAGTTTTTATTTCTCTGAAACTTAAATTTTAGTTGGCTGGTTAGAAACATGATAAAGATTTCTGGAAACTGTTTTTAATTAGGTTGTATGAAGTTCAGAATAAAACAGGCTGTTTCATTCCTGGTTTGATTGGAGCAAAATATTCACATCTGATAAGACTGTTAAAGCTTCAAATAAAGTGGCTTGGAGCATAAGACTTTAGAACAAATTAATCTTGCTAGTTTTATGGCTTGTTCTATAAACAAGTGCAAGGCTAAATTCTGTCCTGGCACAGCTCCACTGACAATTTGACCCACCACCTTCTTTTCTGAAAGTTTTTATTAAAACAAATTAAAGAAAATCCGTAAAACTATTTGCCCTGTATGTAACCCACTGTATTTTAAATTAAGACAGATTTGCAAGAGCTTAATTTGTTCGGCTGAACTAGATGCTACCCAGAGACTAGGAATTTGACCTGAGAACTGGTTATTCTGCCTTTCAATATATTGATCTTAAAGAAAAAGGGTTTTCCAGCTTTTTAAACAGATTCATGTGAGAATTAGTAGTCTTGTGGTGGTACCAGCGGAAGGAGTTGAGCCTACAGATTAGAAGTGTGGTTCTTGTGAATATCGCTGCGAAAAGTTGCAGGGTTGATTTTTTTTTTTTTTTTTTTTCCTGCTCTCAGTGCTGTTTAGCCAAGGAATACTGAAGATGATATATACTGCAGCAGTGACTGTCATTAGTACATTTGTACATAGTACAGTGTGCTTGCTTTTTACTGGCCTTCAATGTTAGCATGTAATGTAGATTCTACTATACTTTTCAGTATTTAAAATACCAAAAATTAGAGTTGAACGTTTGGTAAGTACCTTTAACCTTACTAAGAGAGCAGGATATAAACTATAAGGCCAACTAAGTTGATACCTTCTACAACAGAAATTATACTTGTTAACACTTTCAAGACATTGTGTTTTTCAGTATTCAAGATGGAAAGATTTTCTTCATACTTTTGTCATCTGTCGTTAATATATCAGTTCTGATGTGTAGAAATGAAGGGCAAAATGATGTCAGGTTTTTAAGAAGAGTGTATTAACCAAATACTTGTCATGGCTCTGGCTGATTTTTTTTTTCTTTCCTTCTTTTTCTGGGTTTTCCTTTCTCCTCTAGCTTCTTTGAAGCCTCTACGTGACTGCGCACTGTTTGATTCTTACTCTGAGTCATTGCCAGGCAGCCAACAGACTCGGGACTTCAGCCGTACGGAGGTGAGGTGTGAGGAAGGCAGCTACCTGCAGAGCACGGTGCAATAGGACAGCCTCACAGTTGCTGTGGTATGCATAGCATGTGTAGCAGCAGAGCTGTGAGTCTTCAAGAGGACTTCTAGAGTGTCTAAGTTTAGCGTTAAGCCATCTTACACTCCTCTCTCAGCCATTCCCTGCGTGTATGGAAAGGGCAGGCAGATTTTTTCGAAAGAGGTTCCCACAGAATGCAGTTTGCAGTAGTCATCAATGGACTTCAGCCTGTCTTGATGCTGGAGTCTGTGTGGGGAAATAAAGCTTCACTGTTGGTGTCCTGCCGGGCAGTATTTGGCCCTCCTGTGCTGGGATCCAGCAGTGCAGAGCAGAACCCATGATGGAGGGGGACTGTTCTGGCACAAGGGAAATGCTTAGGGGAGATTTCTCATGAGTCTGAACGGGTAAGAAATATTAGTTTTCAGGTGCAGACCTTGTTCTAGGTCTCCTGACAGCTTTTGAGTCTTTCTTCCATTTCCAGAGCTCCATTTACACACATGCAGATGAAAACTGTCTTGGCTTATCCTGGTTCCTTCCACCTTCCTTCTATGGGGACTGAAACTATCCCCAGTTTTATGCAGTGTGGACATGCATAGTTCAGGTCTAGGTGGTTCAGTCCCCATTTTCATGTCCAGCCTTCTAATAGCCTAAGGAACAAGCATCTAAGGGTGTAGGTAGCAATTGTAAGGAGCTGGAAAGGGTGTTTTGAGGGAGGAATGGGGAAAGATTCCTAGAGATCCATTGTAAACAGCATCACAATGGATGTCAGCCTTGTAATGAAAGACTACTGCAAGCAAAACTAAGTTTACGAGAAGAGTTTATTATTGAGGTTAAAAAGTGAGGCTTTAAAGATTCTGTATGTTGAGCTGTTGTGGTTTAGCCCGGCTGGCAGCCAAACACCACACAGCCGTTCGCTCACCCTCCCCCCTCCCTCTCCGGGATGGGGGAGAGAAACGGGAAAGTGAAGCCTGTGAGTTGAGATAAGGACAGTTTATTAAGACAGGGAAAATAATAACAATAATAATAATAATAATAATAATAATAGTAATAATGTGTACAAAGTGATGCACAATGCAATTGCTCACCACCCGTTGACCGATGCCCAGCCTATCCCCGAGCAGCCGGCCCCCCCACCCCGGCTAGCCACCCCTATATATTGTTCAGCATGACGTCAGATGGTATGGAATACCCCTTTGGCCAGTTTGGGTCAGCTGTCCTGGGTCTGTCCCCTCCCAGCTCCTGCTGCACCCCCAGCCTGCTCGCTAGCAGGACAGAGCGAGAAGCTGAAAGGTCCTTGGCTTGGTGTAAGCATTGCTCTACAACAATTAAAACATCAGCATGTTATCAGCGCTCTTCTCATCCTAATCCAAAACATAGCACCCTGCCAGCTACTAGGAGGAAAATTAACTCTGTCCTACCTGAAACCAGGACATGAGCTAACCATGGCCACTGAGTTGTGCATGGATATTGCAACTCTGAATATACACGCCAAGGGATTTAAGGGTTTAGCATTTAAGGCAGTGAATCAAGTGGCAGGCTGACTGCAAGAATGGGCTTTCAGCTCAGAATTGTTAAGGCTCTGAAAACTGCTGTGCATTGCTGTCGCAATTGAATACAAGGTCCTTCTGATGCTGCTGCCAAGTTTAAAAAAAAAAAAAAAAAAAGTTGTGGTGTGTCATGCCAGCTCAGCAAGGCGTTTCTCCAGTTATTTCATCCCTGTGCCTGGTTCTGGGGTGTTACCAGATCAGAACCCAGATCCCCTGTCAACAAATTTAACTTGTCTGATAGCACCGCCAGGCAGGCTCTCCTGAACTGCACTTCTAACGCATCTGACTGTTAGGTATGCTTGGTAATATTGCCGTCAGTGCTTTTAACATCCACTCTGTCTTCTGGAACTGTTAAAATACGCGTGGGTCTCCCCAGTGCGTTTGCTGATTATTGCTTTTATACGGCAGCTCAACTAAAGCACAGCAGTTGTATTTGATTTTGAAGGCAGTGCTATTATCCTGGTATTCTGTGGTCTAGGGTGTCCTCGTTCCAGTTAGGATGCTGGCTTCATAAAACATCACCCAGATACGCAAAGTAGTCTTTTGTTAGTGCAGAGTTGTGAGGAAGTTTGTTCTTCAGTAGCGCAACCCTTGGGACTGCGAGATTACAGTGTTCATGTGTGTATTTCAGAGAGCTCAGAAATCTTGCTTTCAGAGTCATCTTGTGTTTCTTAGTTATAAGATGTCATTTCAGTAACCTAACCAGTACAATTCCATGATCTTATTAAATGGCCACTTTTTAGGCTCTGCTTGTTTGTGGTCCTTGAATGTATGTGCAGAGTAAGGATAAATCTAATAGGAGATCATCTCCTAAGCAGTTAAATTTTATCTTTTTTTGCTTTTTAGATTTTTCTGCTGCAGTGGAGATGATAATAGTAGGAATATTATAGTAATAATTAAATATCTGCAGAGGGTATACAGCACAAAATATTAAACAACAACAACAACAAAACAAATCTTCCATTTTGCATTTAATTTTTCACTTGATTTCCAAAATTAAGGGCTTTCAAACCTCCTGTGCCTTATCTCTGCTCTCCCCTTCTTAAGACATTCTGTCCATAAATGCCAATAACTTGCAGATTACTGTGCTGCATTTACAGTCAGATAATGTTCTTTGGGGGAACAGCTGGGTGTTCTACTCTTTCTGTTCTGCAAAACCAATTTTTTTATGGGTAGGTTGAAAATAAAGAAGAAACTGTAACATGATTGCCTGTTGGCTGAGAATAGATAGTGTTACCAGAGGTATCACAATTGTTTGCCTGTCTTTGCTCCGTTTCTTCGCTGACTGGGACCTAGAGGTGTTAGGCAAAGCTCTCAATTAGTCTGTTGCAGGGCCTTGCTATTTTGGTCCTTTGTTATCCAAAATTAGTGGAGCACAAAATCTCATCTCAAACCTGAGTTGAGAATGATTTTGACTTGATTTTTGTTGCTGTTGTTCAGCTGATGTTTCTATAATCAGAATAAATGCTCTGAAAGAGTTTCATTTGGAAGGTCAGTGATTCACCTCCCATTCATCTCACTCTGTGGGAAGCGCAGTAATTCACTGTTGCAATTTAATTTGTAGCTTGGCTATTTGAGGAAATGCAGTTTAGATACCTGATCACTCCATTAGAAATACTGTATTATCAATGCAGTCGGTTATGCATTATCTCTGTGCCTTTGTGTCTTTCCATGTCTCATCAATTCAGACTGTTTAATTTAATTTCAGAAGACCATTTTTGCTGTGACGGCTGAACTACAGTACTACAGTACAATGGAGACAATTCCTGAATATATCTGTAAAGAAATTAATGGCAGGAGACAGGTCACCAAGTAGTAGGCTTTGTTAAACTTAAAAAACACACGAATACTGGTAATGGTATGCTCAAGAATGACAAGAGTGACTGCTTTTTGTTAACTAGAGTTTTGTCTTTTCATTTTTTTTCTCAAGTTTTTTGTCTCCCACTCTGATTCTGGTCTTTTTTTTTTCTTTTTTTGGCTCCTTCCCACAAGCCTTCTCACTGCCAAATGCTTAAAGATAAGACACAAGATTTCTCACTATATGCATAAAATGACTGTCTGGGGTTGCTCTAAACTCTCTCAGAAATGTCATACTCACAGTTCATTTAAATTTGTGAGTCATTCCATCGATTCAAGCATGCAGTGAATTAGGTCTTTAGTCTTGACACTCTTTTCTTAACAACTGA
The DNA here is from genome assembly GCF_013377495.2 of Cygnus atratus. Lineage (NCBI taxonomy): Eukaryota > Metazoa > Chordata > Aves > Anseriformes > Anatidae > Cygnus > Cygnus atratus. Next base: position 127,849,274 of record NC_066362.1, on the reverse strand, counting down.
TGAAACCAAGACAGAAAATAGCGTCACGTCTAATCTACTCTCATGGTATAGCAACACCAAGAGTTGCTATTTATTGTGTGCTTGAAACATAAATCCTTAATGTCAAAAGATGAGTCTGAATCATAATAGGATCCGGCAATTTTGAGACATTCAAATCTGAATTGCTTCTGTGCCTCTTCCTCCCAGCATTTTTTCTTTTTGTTTGATCAGCTTGAAGTAGTCTGTGGAGAGCCACCTGGTCCAGAACCCGTGGTTCTCTCAGATGCAGCAAGCTCTGTAGCTAAGCCAGTTGGTGACCTTTTTGTTTTCCTTCCCTGTAGCCTTGATTGTAATATATAGTGTCGTGGCTAACTAGGAATGTTAAGTATTTTGCTCAAACATTTTCATGGTCCAAAAGCTATGGGTCAAAAGCATTAGAGAATCCCCCGTGCAACTTTATGAAACAAATCTCATAGCCCTTTACTCTGGACTTGGCCCTGACCTGAGGTTTTTTGAAAATGTCTGGAAATTCTATGTTTCTGAACTTTTTTTTTTTTTGAAGGCCCATTGGAAAAAAACAAAACAAAACAAACCAGCATTGCTTAACATTTAGAGAAGCTTGAGGTTTCTGATGTTTGATTTATAGTTGTTTTGGCCACAGAATTGTTCTTACAGATAATGGTAGTAGAATTTGTTCCTGTTTCCTCCTTGGTAAGCTATGCAGCAGAGGTTACAAGAACCACAAATGCTTATATTATAAGTTGCTGCTGAAATAAAGAACAGTTAAGGAGTAAGACTGGTGCGAAGTTCCCCATTTTCCCATCAGAGGCCTGAATGGGACTGCTAATGAATGCTGACATGCTGATGAAGTTTTTTTTGCCATTTCTGTGAATGCATGCAGAAAAGAAGAGGGTAGTCCAAGTCAGCTACCTCACCCAGCAGACTTTAGATGCAGAACTACTGACAGTGCAGTACAGCTTGAGCTTTCACTGAAGAGAGTGTTCCCATGGAGGGAGGCTATTGTGTGAAGAGGCTGGAG